>NC_139952.1:17006685-17284185 GCF_963454915.1 Gymnoscopelus microlampas | reverse complement strand
ACGATCCGAGATCTCTGCCTACTCTGCCTACTGATACGTCTGGTGACGTCTATTCTTTCATCTATTCAAATAATGCGCTAAAACTGGGGGGAAAACATTAGTAAAACTAAAAAATAACAGCATCATTGAACCAATCCAAAGAGGGTCAGGGCAGTCCTTCATATTAGGAAGGTATCAGGATTGGTTTTCAAAGAGTGGGAGTTTTCCACCGTTCATACATTGAATTTAGATTTCCCTAGATGTATCAGAGGTCGAGTTCTGTTGTCGTCTGGCTAGGCGAGAGTATCGCTTTCGGCACTCATGACCAACAGGGAGTGGGGACCGGACCTCATTTTAGCACCTGCTACCACTGACCTGTTCTCAAGTTTAAACAATGTTCAACATACATGCAGTGCTTGTTAATGTAACTCACTTCAGAACCCTTCCATCCAATAGGAGTGAAGCAGAGGCAGGACCAGAGAAAGGCAGTTTTGGTCATGTAACAAACATCATGGAACAATTTAACCACTTTGAGCTTGGCGTCCCTATTTTGGGCATTTTGTCAGTATAGCCAGAAATTGTCCATAAAAAATGCTAATGTATCAACTTGACACTATGCCAGTGCTTTTTCTCTAGTGGACACAGCCTACTTTTTTTGTCTTCTTCTTTTTTTAAATTACATGATTCATTTTGAATAAACACTGATCAGAGGTCAATGGTATAGTCACCATCATAGAACATGTACATGCATGCGTACACACACACACACACACACACACACACACACACACACACACACACACACACACACACACACACACACACACACACACACACACACACACACACACACACACACAGTCTCTTTGTTGTTCTAACTTATGATCGCAGACTTGTGGTGGTTAAGGCACAATTATACACCGTATACAGACATAGAGACTCCTGTGAGTGAGTTTCTGTCTGTCTGCAAAGCTGTGTGCTGGTTGGTGGTATTGGTTTGATTCTCTCCTCTCCTCTCCTCTCTTCCTCTCCTCTCCTCAAATCTCCTCTCCTCTCTTCCCCTCTTCTCTTCTCTCTTCCCTCTTCCCCTCTCCTCTCATCCTCTCCTCATCTCCTCTCCTAGTGAGTTTGTACATGAGGAGCCAGCTTGAGGAGCAGGTGTTTTGGGGCCCCTGCCAGTCGACAGACGTGTATATGTGTGTGTATGAGAGCGAGAGAGAGAGAGAGAGAGACACACACACAGAGAGACCCATGCCCCTCTGACATATGGGTCATGTAGCCAGTTTGGCTGGCTGGCTAGCAATTAGCATCGATCTACTACTGACACTCCAGTGGGTGTTCGCCTCATACTTAAAGGAGCACTTCACCCATTTTCAACCTTTTCCTCATATAATTGGTCGTCACTAATGCTCATGATAATATGGCACCATTTCTGTCTACTCACTCTGTGTCTCAGAGGAGGGCTGTAGACGGTTCAGAAACCTGCCTACCAGTGACATCATCGATGGGGAATCCAAGCTAATAGAAACCGCAGGCGTTCTATTCCTAGAAACTTAGCATGCTGAAATAGAAGCCATTGCTCTCGTGTTAATACAAAAAAAAATCTACCTGCCTAACGATGATGTCACTGATAGGCGGTTTCTGAAGTGTCCACAGCCCTCCTCTGAGACACAGACTTTAATACCATCTATTATGATAAGCATTAGTGATGACCAATTATATAAATATAGGTTGCAAATGGGTGAAGTTGTCCTTTAATAGTCTAATACTTAAGGTCCTTACACACCGGGCGACACCGGCGAAAATAGCGAATATACGCAAAATTCGGACTCGTTCCGAATAATTAAAAGACGCTTTTTCGCTTTTTCGCTCCATGTACGGAGCCATTGACTTTATAAGGTTTTTAAAAAAAACGCATTATTCGCACGAAAAAATCGCCCCGGTGTGTAACAACCTTAAGCCTGACCTATCTAGTATGTCGGTGTGTCTGTTGCACTGTGGTAGTGATGTGTCGTTCATGATCGATTCGTTCAAAAGAACTTGTTCATTTTTCCGCGAACGTGAACAAGCTTGTTCACTTTCTGAAACTGTTACGTTCACGCGCGACGTAAACAAAAAAATCTCCCACGATGGTGTTTTACACACATTATAAAACATACATTAACCAATGTAGCCCTATTTTATACCTAGGCTAATTTTGAACACTAGAAAATAGCGCTACTGGACGAGAACGTGAACAAATCATTTGAACGAATCATTGCTGTGAACGTGAACGAAATCGTTCGTTCACTGAAATTAACCTTTTTTTCCCACCACTACACTGTGGTATTGTCTAGTTGTTTGAGTGTTGAATGTTTAATGGACCACGATGGAAACGAGCCTTTGGCTTTTTTGTGTATCATCCATGCTGTGCTTTAAAAGATTCATCAATAAAATACTGTATGCAATCAATCTTCAAGCATTTTACATACACTTATTAAAAGAAAAAGAAACGGATGAACAATACATTTGTCAGTCTTGCAATAATTCAAAAGTTCAATCCTGGATTCCTGTATGTACCTTTTTCTTGATGGGCTATATAAACACACAATGTTGTAAAGCCTGGGGGCTTAAGCAGCAGAGTAACCATCACCTTTGTCCTTTTTTACAATGACTGAAGAATGGAACCCCAGGAACTCATTACTAAACTCTTAGAAAACAGACAGAGGCTGATGGATAGATGGATGGATGGATGAATTGATTTGTTAAGTAAATAGGACAGACAGACGGAGACAGTAAAGTTTTTGGTAGTCTCTTAGTAGCTCAGTGACAGATGGTGTGTGTGGCCTGTGTCTCCATCTAAATGTCATTACGTTGACCCTATCACCAATCACCATCATCATTTCTAGCACCGGGTCACTTTAGTGCTGGTCATTTTAGACACTTAGCATGACGTAAAAGATCAATTTATTATAATAATACTATTTCAGCGTGGAGATAAATTATCATGATAAATGAATGATCGTTGAACTCAAAGTGATAAACGCTTTGAGTAAGGAACATTTTGAAGTTTTTGTTCACAATCCAAGTTTACAGTTGTGTGTGTGTGTGTGTGACTGACACATGCTAAGGAGTTCTCCTTAGCACATCTATTGAAAAATACGGACTAATACAGTGCACACAGCTTCCGAATGTCGAGTTACCATCCGTGGCTACAGGTTCAGCACTTTATATGTTTTTTGTATGTTTTTCCAGTGACTAGACTATTATAAATGCGAAGGCAAAAGTGGGACTAGATCAAATACATCTGGGATAGTCTTGATCCAAGGCTACCCATGCACATGAGCTGAAGTGAAATATATGGCCCCTTTGCAGTGCGGCGATTTGTGAGCTTGTAGATCGGCTATTTTCGTTGCGCCGACACCCGTGCAGAAATAAGTATAACTCAGGCTTTAGTATATGCACACATGCATGTTTACTAGAGAGTGCATTATGCAGGCGTCGCATTACACAGACTGTCTGTCAGTACTGGACTGGATTACAGACACGCACGTGTCACCTCGATGGCATTTCCTGTGTGGTGGAGGTGTGTGTGGTTTTCTGATGAACATGACATCATTATCTTCAGTGGCCACAGTTACATGGACCATCATGTATTCATTCAGAATTAATTCATTCCGAATGAACTCATTCTGAATAGAGGAATCTGATCCACTCACCTGTTTACATGGGACCTGAATAAAAGTATTCCTCGTTTACATGACCAAAGCATTCATTCAGAATATAACTTTTGACATGCGCAAAGTGGTTCCCGCCTACGCCCGGGCATGGACCAGGGGCCACTACCCAGAGCAGAGCTTCCCCTGGTGGGCATGGGAGGAGGCAATAGCCCCCTTGTGCCTCCGCGGCGGAGGTCTATCGGTCGTAGGCAGGCCCGGAAGCAACGCACCAGGCAGAGTTGTATGCGGTGCAAGCCTGTGTTCCTTTGTCATCGCCGTTTTAATGCAAAAGTAGCAGATCTACAAGTTCAGACCAGTTTCTTTTTTTGTATTGGTACCAGACACGGTAAAACGTAGGCTAGCCTATAGTATTTGTCACATTTCTCATGTAGGTACCGTACGATGATGTCATCGCGCATTCGCACATGGTCATTATAATAATAAATGGAGAGAGAGAGAGAGAGAGAGAGAGAGAGAGAGAGCGCGCAACACTACAGTCTATGATCAATGCGTTTCTGCGTTTACGTGTGGATAGGGATTTAAAAAAAAAATCTTTGTCATGTGGCCAGGGATTCTTTTTAAAAACTGAGGACTAAAATACCTGTTTAGAAAAAGATCCATAGCCTATATAAGTGTAGCCTAGGCCAGCAATCCTCGGAGCGTCCGTTCTCCTGGACAAGTCTGGGCTTAACCATTACAGGCTTATTAAATGACGCTATTAGAAACATTAATTTTATCCCGCAGGAGCGAGCGCTTTTCAGCACCAACCGTGGCCGAATTAGAGTTTTGATAGGTCATTTTTGGACAATTCTGACAGCCCTACTAAGCACGGACATGCGCGAAGGAATGCATGTATTCCAAACAGACAGGAGCGTTTGGAATAAAGTGTTTACATGGTCAATTCCGATTGATTTAACCCGATTCAAACGGTCTATACCACCCCTCCTATTCCGAATGAAAATGCATTCGGGTCAGACTGGAATGGAATATTCTATTCCAATTGGGGTGTTTACATGAGCAAATCTATTCGGAATGAATTCATCCATTCATTCATTCCGAATAGAAGTGTATTCATTCCGAATACAACTGTCCATGTAACTGTGGCCAGTGACAGGCTGACCCTGCCCCCGTGTGTGTGTGTGTGTGTGTGTGTGTGTGTGTGTGTGTGTGTGTGTGTGTGTGTGTGTGTGTGTGTGTGTGTGTGTGTGTGTGTGTGTGTGTGTGTGTGTGTGTGTGTGTGTGTGTGTGTGTGTGTGTGTGTGTGTGTGTGTGTGTGTGTGCGTGCGTGCGTGCGTGCGTGCGCGCGCGCGTAGGGCGGCGGTCGGTCATGTTTTTGTGTATATACTGTATGTGTGTGTGTGTGCCTGTGCCACAGAGTGTGAAAGGCACTCATCCCCTTGACCTCTGGTGTGTGTGTGTGTTTGTGTGTGCACGGCACGCACGTGTGTAATTTGCCACTATGTGTGTACATGTGTGCGTACACACTAGCGTGCCTAAGGCACTTAGGCACTTAGCTTGTTGACCTCTTCCTATCTGCTACCCTATCAGGGGGAAGTCATATATCATAATTCATCTGTGCTGCTGTCATAGGGTCTAGGGTTTCTAAAAGGGCTCTCCCATACGCTTCCTGTGGGAGATGGGGAGCTACAGTATACACTACAGCTATGTCATGGACCCCCAAATTGATATATATTTGGCCGCTGACCCCCATCTGCAAACGTTTCGTGCCAGGGACCCCCAGAAGAGAAGATTTATGTTAAGAAATGCAAAGTTATTCAAAAGTATTCAAACACTTTCAAGATTTTTTGAAAATGTTCAAAAGTTTAAGTGCTGTGAGCTTGTATACCTGCTATTTTTGATTAGCCAATGTATAAAATATGGATAAAGGGGTTAAATTGTATTATCACATTTTCTGGAAGCCCCTCAAGGACCCCTGGGGGTCCCTGGACCCCACTTTGAGAACCAATGCTATACAGGACTTAGTCCAGTGTTTAATGATGTAATTGGCAGGGAACAGACTAGCCTATAACAGTATTACCTCATATCTCAACCAGCAAACGGAAAGCATGCTGGAGATGTTGGCTGTCAGCTTTTATTTCCACTCTATATAGTTATTTAATATCCAAATGTGATACCTACCTATCATCCCACACTGGAAACAAAGATATAGGATACTACTGGCCTTTATATTCCATAACTGTGTTTTCACAAATATAGGCTGTACAAACTATGTTTGAAAATATAATGTAAATATATTTTCACATTAGATTTTCTCCAAAGAATGTATAAAGTTAAGACATGGCTATAAGAGGTTTCTCTGCCCAACAACAGTGATATGTTAATGGATGTTAATGTTAGAATTAGTCAAAAATTCTGCTCGAGGGGCACTGTGGGACCACCAGACTATTGACCACTGTGTATATTTGTCTATGTTAAGGAAAGGACAAGCCATGCTGCTGTACCAGGAAACAGAAGATGATAGGAACATTCTATAGTTACACTGATGAACTCATATCTATATCTTTCTCTCTCTCTCTTTGTTTGTATTTTAGATATTTCCAGGATTGCCTACTATACAGGTGAGTGGCTGGCCTTCGTATCATTCAAGGGGCATTCAGGGAAGTATCTGTACATCTGCAATTTTTTTTACATTTTAAAAAAATCTTGAAAGTGTTTTGAACACAAATCCTCTCTTCTGGGATCCCTGGCACAAAACGTTTTCAGATGGGGGGTCTGTGGCCAAATAAGGCACGAAAAATTTGTTTTGGTTATTAGTGAGGGTCCTGTGTAGTAATTGTCATGGATTCTCAGGTAGTACCTGCATCTGTCAGATGGTGGTGTTAATGTCCTTTACTGGCTACACTGGGCTATAAATTCTTAGTGACAAGTGAGACTGACTGACTCTTGGCTCAGTCCCAATAGAGCTCTTCCCATTCACAACCACATCCGGCCTTCTGACAAAGGGCTTTCAATAGCCTACACACAACACGTGCGTACACACACACACACACACACACACACACACACACACACACACACACACATACACACACACATGCAGACACATGCACACACGTGTGTATGTGCCTAAAATCGACAGTCGACTCCCACCAAATTTTCATGACAATGGCTAGAGCCCGAGATTGAGGGGACATGTTGTATAGGAAGTACACAGAATCCCCCCCCCCCCCCCACACACACACACACACACACACACACACACACACACGCACACACAAATAGAAACGGACGCACGCATTTTTGATTTTGTGGTTTAGTGAGGCTGTGCCTGGCAAATAAGATAACAGTCAGATAGCCCATGGTGTGTGTGAGAGACGTGTGTGTGTGTGTGTGTGTGTGCGCACGTGCGTTCGTGTTCATATGCATTTATTGTGTATTTCTCTATTTTTATGTTTGTATCTGTGTGGCTTTGTGTCTAAATGTGTATATTGCGTATGTGTCTGTTTGTATTTCTGTGTGTGTGTGTGTGTGTGTGTGTGTGTGTGTGTGTGTGTGTGTGTGCAGTGCAGTAACTCACGTGTAGTAACTCATTGAGATCCATTCAGCTCACTCTGATATGTTGAGCCATATAAATGTCCACTTGATTAAGTACAGCTGGCATCTGGATAACACACCACACACACCATACGCATACATGAGAACGGACACACACATACACATATGAGCACGGACGCACACACACACACACACACACACACACACACACACACACACACACACACACACACACACACACACATACACCACACACACCATGCGCATACATGTACAGTATGAGCACTGAGCAGACACACACACACACACACACACACATGCAATGTTGAACATTGATTCTGGGTCAGGGCGCGTACATGGCACGTTCTGGGACATTGGCGCAAACATGGCGTGTAGTCACATTGTAAGGATTTAAATTGGGCTCATCCTCTTGATAGCAAATGAGCAAGATTCACATTTTTCATGTTGTTTTAATTGGCGATTGTATCATATATTGAAGGGAAAACCACACATTTAAAGGGATATTTCACTTTCAAATAAAGTAAACATCAAATAAAATCACAGCCCCCTCATGCTTTAGAATGTCCATCTAATGCTTGAAGGGGCCGTGATTTTTCCATAACTTATTTTATTTATTTTTTATATATTGTTTTAATGTTTACTTTATTTGAAAGTGAAATATCTCTTTATTTTTTCTCCAGGCTGATATAAGACAAATAATATAGTGCATTGTCTGCAGACTCCCTTAAATAAGCAGCAGACTAGCGAGTGAGTATTAAAACTTGCCATGTCCTCTCCTTTCCCTGGTTTGGATCAAGTCTCCATAATGTCTTCACAAACACTCTGCACTCCATAGGTTATGACTAGTTTAAAGTTATTCGCATGATTTGGATTGTGATATTAAAGATATAATAATTAATGTTAAATGGAACATGATGATGATGATGATATTGTCACACCAAGCACAGATACAGACTATAAAAATGCATTGTTTGTATAGAAGACACATTAAATTGATCATTTAATGTTTCAGCTTTTTGGCATTTGAGTAAAACCCATAATACTCGCAGCTTACCTTTTTCTTTGACAGTTAAAGATCCTCCATGCAGGCATTCATTTCTTTTGAACTCAAATCTTTGCTTCTGGAGGTCCCTGGAACCAAATATTTTACAATTGTTCACTTTACTTTTTTATTGCCCTTCATATTCCTTGACTGGCAAGACAAGAAAGAAAGCTGCATAGCATCTGGAGAAATTATGTAACTCTTTTTTTTCTAATATTGCGAGTGCAATACATATTGCAAAAGAAAATAAATGAGAAAAATAGTGCAATGTCATCATAACACACACCACAACACACCTCACAACCCCCACCTCATCGACAGGATGTGGGAGGGAGGGAGGTAGGGACGACTAGATTAATCCCCCTTGTTGGGGGCGGCGATAGCTGAGTGGTTAAGGTGCATACTGTACCACATACCATAAGCTCTGATGTCTGACAGCGGGTCAGACATCAGTTGCCGGGTTCGATGCCCGGCAACGGACCTTTGCTGCATGTCACTCCCAGACACTCTCCTTGTTTCCTGTCAATCTTCACTGTGGACTATCAATAAAGGCAATAAAAGCCTAGTAGTAATAATGATAATGTCCCTTTTCTCATGTGACCACATGAGACTAGGGCTGCAACTATCAATTATGTTCTTATTCTTATTTTTGTGATTAATGAATAATCGAGAAACGTTAAATGTTTTTTTGTATTTTAATAGATCAACGAATTGATGCGATAATCGCCAAAATCCATCAGTCTGATTAACCGCTTAAGGCCTATTTTATACTCTGTTGTACAACTGTGTTTTTAGAAGAAGAGAAAATACTTTTTCCCATAAATGTATTTTTTTTAAATAATCATTTAAATCAATTAGTTTGATTGAATGTTGCACCCCTACATGAGATGGTATTCTGAGCTCAGTTCCTAATGAGTTCTCCCTCTGATTAAAAAAAGGAAATGTGGGGGACAGATCTATGAGTCGGTATGTTGTGGGGGGGGGGGGGGGGGGGCAGAAACGCATTGTGCTGCCGTCGAGTGTGAGCCATGGTCTACAGAAGTACAGCAGCGGCTTGTAAACACAGTAGAGTAGATGTTATACAAACATGGTAGCAGTGTTGAAACCAATAGTTTTTAATCAGCACACTTGCTCTTCTCGGGGTCATCTGGCCTCTTTGAATCAGATCGGTACTGCTGACGGAACATTGTATACTGGTTACCGTGGAGACCGGCCCCCAGTGCGGCCCCTCCGGCGCTATATTAGAGCCGTCAATCAAAATGTTGTCCCCGAGAGCAGGTTGAAGAGGGGTAAGAATGTGTGAAAAGAGCTTGATAAAGATCTCGACAGTGGAGTGCTTGGCACGGTTGTGACAGTAGCTGCGAGTTGACATGCTTGGCACGACTCTGGTAATGACTACGTTGGCATAGAGGGAATGGAAGAATGCTATTGTGTGTCGTGATCTCTTCTCTCCTAGAAGTTAGTTAGTTCTGATGGTGTAAGTGCTGGCGTAATATGAGGGCTGTTCTGAGGTCTGTCTAATAAGCAACAGTGGGAGGAGCTCTTGTGGAGCAGATTAGCATATTAATAAAATCTAACTCCACCCTCCTCTGCTCCCTCCCTCCCTCCCTCTTCCCCCCCCCTCTCCCTCTCCTATGATTCTCTGCTCTGCTCCTCTCTGGTTGACGATCCAGTTCTCCCTTCCTCCCATTCAATCTGAAACAATTGCTCCCTCTCTCTCTGTCCCTGTGCATAGCCCTCCCTGTCTTTCTCTGTGTTGTTAGTTGTCTGGTTGTTCCTCTCGCGCTCCCTTCTCGGTCTTTCCCAGTGAAGTAGCTCATTTTCTGACTGTCTTCTCTCTATCCCTCTCTCTCTGGTTCTTGTTCACTGGGTAGAGTAATTGATGCCATCTCTTTCTCTCTCTCCCTGTTTCTGCATCTGTATTTCTCGCTTAGATTGTCTCTCTGATCTAATTGCTGTCTAACTGCGTGTTGCAATTGGACCAACTTGAGTGGAACTTTGACTTGACTGTGGATTATCACTGGTGGTGTGCAGGTTGAGGTCGAGCAGTCAAAGCGGCTCCACTGAGATTCACGGACATTGACGGACATTTAAAGACTGCATGTTTCTCCATGGGTAGAATGACAGCTGAGAAAGTACAGAAAATTCTGTGGATTATAGGAAATAATTAGTTCATTATCTCTGAGGATCTCCATTTTTCGCTGCAGTGGATTACAACAAACATTAAGACATCAAGGGCAGTGTCACGCAAACATTCATCATGGGGAAGTGTTGACGCTTATCTGGCTTTTGTGGTCAGCGGTCAAATTTGTATTCAACTTAGGTCTTTCACTTCAGTCCGAGTTGGCAGTCAAAACGTTTTCGTGTCAAGTCTCTCTGTCTCCGCTAGCAAGTGTTTCCTGCAGCATCTCAAGACTTTGCACACCGTTTGTCATCTCACAACGCAGCAACAGACACTAGATTCAATCAGATCTTTGTTGGGATTTGTTTTGGTTACTCTGCTGTCCGCTATTGAAGCTATAGGCGGTCGTTCGTGACAATGAAGCGTGCCCTGATGACTTTGTGTGTGTTAGTGCGTTAGTGAGAGTTAGACTGGTGATTATGATTGGAGTTGTATGTGTGTTTAGCTATACCGGGGTGTGCATGTGGTCATGATGCGTGTATGCCAGCGCTACTGTGCAAGTGAGAGAAATCGTGCGTGATGCGAGGGTGTGAGCCCTCTGGCTGTCTTTCTGTCCTCGACGACCCGGACAGACAGAGAGACAGACAGACATGCATTTCCATGGTGGCCAGTGGCTGCAGCCCCTTCCCCTTGTGTTGGGAAAGAGGTATGGGATGTTTCTGACACACACACACACACACACACACACACACACACACACACACACACACACACACACTCGCACACACACGTGCACATGTGACATTTGACTCCATGGGAACTGAGTTGGTATGGCTGCTGTATGGTATATTGCCAAACCAATAGTTGCATAGAAAAGGGCGTGTGTGTGTCAGTCTGTCAGATTTCCTTTTCTTACAGGTGTAATTACCTGAGATGACATATTAGCTTTCCTTCTAATGGATGGAGGAGAGGGAGGGAGGGAGGGGAGAGGAAGAGAGAATGAAAAGAATCTATCTATCTTTTTACACACAGGCACACACACACACACACACACACACACACACACACACACACACACACACACACACACACACACACACACACACACACACACACACACACACACACACACACACACACACACACACACACACACACACACACACACACACACACAGGACTCAAGTACATTTACCTTGTCCAGGCACAAAGGTCACTTGTCCAGGTAAAAATTTGGCATTTTATATTCAATCACATTTTTTGTTTGTTTGCAAATGCCTAATTCAGACTAACACACAGTTGAAAGAATGGCATGTTTGTGTTGCCTTGTTGTTTGTCAGTCACTGAGAAAAAATTAACAACTTAATTGATCTGGCAAACTTAAAGATTCATTCAGTTTCAATCGTTATTCACAAAGCACGTTATTGGCTTTATTACAAGTATAGTACAAAAGCTATTGGTCCATATAAACTGCCCCTGCGCGCGCGCACACACACACACACACACACACACACACACACACACACACACACACACACACACACACACACACACACACACACACACACACACACACACACACACACACACACACGACAGAATATGGCATGTAATCTTAGCTGTAACCAGATGAGGCTACTTCCATGATCCAGGAAATGTGGGAATGACAAGACTCCTTCAGGAAGTATGTCTGTTAGAGGTACATTGTTCCTGTGGTGATTCTCTCTCTTGCACACACGCCTGTACACACACACACACACACACACACACACACACACACACACACACACACACACACACACACACACACATACACATACACATACACATACACATACACATACACACACACACACACACACACACACACACACACACACGAGAGAGAGAGAATGTGGCAAAGACAGATTCAAACTCACCATGCTGCTAGTGTAGAGGTATGTGTGTGTTGTATTGTGTTGTATGCCTGTATATATTTATTGTGTCTAGAGGCTGATTGAGAGGCTGGCGAACCATGATAAAAACTTACAAAGTAAAATCCCCTAGGGCTAATTTAACTCATAAAGTGTATAAAATAAATGTAATCGATAAGGGTCCATTTTGGTTACATATGTAAGGATATTTTGTACACTCTCGGCGATAGGTTAACACTGGGGATTTGATTGTGTACTTGGTATTACCTTGTAGGTAATAAACTACTAGCTGTCCTGTCCATCAATGTACCATCGCAAATTAAGGATCAGGGATGAACTGTTCTCTCTTATATTTGCTGCTCTGAAATATTGTTGTGAATTTACACAATATAATCACACTACAATAATCATGAGGTTTGATTTAACCGAAATGAAAACCAAATGGGCCCTTACGGATACATTTGTTCACTCTTAACTCATTGAGTGCTATTCACGTGTTTCACGTGTTTTACCGCTATGGTGCAACGTTTTTCCCCGCAAATCCCCGTAAAAAAAAGCATCCATTCATGTAGCGCGATGACCCTGGCTACATCCTGGAACGATAACATTTCACTCGCGAGTTACAACGGGGGGGGGGGATCGCGCATCACGCATGACCGGTTTTCCCCACCGGAAACGGATTCGGAGATACAGACGTTTTAAAGAAGGAAATAGACAGGAAGCGGATGGGGAGCCATGTTTTTTTTTTCCGGTGATCCATCTGGCCTATCCTTCTCAGGATCACAATGGGTACTCCCAGAGCTGCTCTAGCCCCTCCCATGTGGAAAAAAACGAAAAAAACAAAAAGACACCAAAACCGTTTTAATACGGTTTTGGCACTCCGAGTAACTTTTTGCACCTTTTGCAAAACCGTATCAATACGGTTTTGGCACCCCATGTGTTAATGGGTTAACTTATAACTGAAAAAGGCACTCAGTGAGTTAATACACTCTCCAATTTAAATGATTTTTGTGTATATCGGCTAAATGCAAACTGAAGAGGCGGATTCCCTTTTTAACCCATTAAAACCAGGAAAGCATCCGTGTCATTTTAGATTTTTGCGTTGGCTATTCAAAAATCATATATGCAAAGCTCACAGCGCGTCACTTTGTGCCGTGCTGCGAGCTTGTACATCTGCAATTTTTTTACATTTTTGAAAAATCTTGAAAGTGTGAGAACTACTGTTTTTAGAAGGCGTTTGTAGAATCTGATTTCTCCTCCTCTCTCTCTCCATCCCAGAATATGACAGACACCTAGCAGCGGTATCAGCAGGGAAAACCATGGCGACGGCGTACCTGGAACCCAACCTGAACCACGCCCTCCTGGCAGGCGCCAAGTCCCGGTTAAGTGCGGGCGTGTCGGACCGAACCATCGGCGGCTCCGTGGACAGGGTCCTCAAAGTGCTCCACCACTTTGAGTCCAACACGGAACAGAGCAGCTGGTCGTCCAACATCCGATATGGAGACGCCACGGACGTTAG
This sequence comes from Gymnoscopelus microlampas, assembly GCF_963454915.1. Classification (NCBI taxonomy): domain Eukaryota; kingdom Metazoa; phylum Chordata; class Actinopteri; order Myctophiformes; family Myctophidae; genus Gymnoscopelus; species Gymnoscopelus microlampas. The sequence continues at coordinate 17,270,375 of NC_139952.1, read as the reverse complement.
GGTAAACAATGACCACTCACACACACACACACACACACACACACACACACACACACACACACACACACACACACACACACACACACACACACACACACACACACACACACACAGTGAATTGTGCATGTATTAATGTATTGCATCGGTATTTTTGGCAACGGTATTTAGTGTAAAGCAAAAACAGGATGGGGCCTATTATGGAGCCCTGGGGGTTGACTCTGGTCAACTAAATATATAGTATGAATAGAGGTTGAGCTGAAAACTGTTTCAGTGAGCTTCCTAATATAGGAAACTATAGCTATAACTTTCAACGTGGACACCAGGTTGAAAGTGGCTAAAAGGTAACTAGCATCTGTAGCTCTAGTCCAGTCCATTGCCACCACTGAAAGGTATTGTGAGCTTGACGTCCAGTGAGCTAAATAAACTAGACTTTCAATGTTATTATCTATGAGCATCTATTAGCACATAATACAGTATGGTCCTCTATGTGGTCCATTACTGATGTTACAGCACTTACCACTCAGGCTGTTTAGGGAGGAATGGAATGTGATGTAGGTGTTGTTCTTCATGTGCTGTGGTGTGGTGAGTCATAATGTGGATGCGGGTGTTCAGCTATAACTTGTTGGTTTTAAAGGTCCAAGGTCGTAGCTGTCTGCTCCATTATAGACCGCTCCACACAAAGAGAATAGTGTACCAGCAGATACATAGACCTGCAGGATATCCCGTGTGTGTGTGTGTGTGTGTGTGTGTGTGTGTGTGTGTGTGTGTGTGTGTGTGTGTGTGTGTGTGTGTGTGTGTGTGTGTGTGTGTGTGTGTGTGTGTGTGTGTGTGTGTGTGTGTGTGTGTGTGTGTGTGTGTGTGTGTGTGTGTGTGTGTTCCTGTATCTGTGTGTTTGTGTGCGTGTGTTCTGTCATGTCATTCAGGCTTTCTTTCCTTTCCTTTCCTTTCCTTTCCTTTCCTTTCCTTTCCTTTCCTTTCCTTTCCTCTCCTTTCCTCTCCTTTCCTCTCCTCTCAGTATGTAGGTCAGGCACCCTAGGCTTTCACACAACAACACACATGGCTGAGATGGCTCCATAAGCATCAGTGAATTTGTGTGTGTGTGTGTGTGTGTGTGTGTTGTATGTGAAGTCTGCCAGCTTGTTTTGGCTGGATAGTTGCATTAGTTTGCTTGAAGACACGCACACACTTCGCACGCACACACACACACACACACACACACACAGACATCCATGTTGTGGTTGACCTGGTGCAGAGTGCCAGACACACACATTAGCACGATGACGTAAGACTGACTGTCAGGTTTGTTGATAAAGTGAATGACTCCTCTGTTTCTCCAGGGAATCATCCAGAAGATTCTGGACATCCACAAAGTGCGCTGGACTTCCTGTTTTGGCCTGCGTCTTAGCAACAGCGAATCAGGAGACCATCACTGGCTCCATCCAGATATGGGAGTGTCCCACGTCAGAGAGAAATATGAACAGACACGCCCACAGGAGGAGTGGAGGTGAGATGTGTGCGTGTGTGTGTGTGTGTGTGTGTGTGTGTGTGTGTGTGTGTGTGTGTGTGTGTGTGTGTGTGTGTGTGTGTGTGTGTGTGTGTGTGTGTGTGTGTGTGTGTGTGTGTGTGTGAGATAATTTTTACTTTTACAACATGCTTCTAAACTGAACACCTTTATTGACATTTAATCTCAGTAACCAATCAAAATCCCAATCTAAATCTTATTAATGCCTCAAAATGTTCTTTATACATAATTGTCTTTACATCCAATCAATATGGATAAAATAGGTACTGTGTTTACTGTAGATAGATAGATAGTTTATGTGACAAATGTGTTTAAAGCTGGTGAATCAAATGTTATTTTGACCAGTCTGTATTGTAGAGTATGTAATACAATACAGTATACCTATACATTGCAGTGGTTGGAGGTAGGCTTGGGCGATATGGACAAAATATCACAATATGTTTGACGATAATATCAATTTTCTTTTGAAATTTGCATCAGAAGTAGGAGGTGGTCTCCCTGCTCTTCCACCAAGAAATTGTGTGTTCGGGTAGGAACACTAAATTAGTAGTGGTTGACAAGTGGTATTGCCTGAAGCTCAAAGCACAAGCTGGCATTTCTTCGTAGCTCACTGGCTCCTGCATGGGAGACTTGGCTTCGAATGCCGGGAAGGACATACATCTTCTGGATTGCAGTATTAATGTGTTTAATGACCAAAAAAAGTGTTTGCTATAGTGTAAACCAAATTCTGTGTTACACATGATTATTTATTTTGAAGGCCATATCTGTTTAACAGCAGAGAGAGCAGAGAGAAATAATCACATGCACCAAAGGAATTGAACTATAGGCGATCATTATTAGATCGCCTAATGTGGCATGCATGCCAACTAGCTGAGGGGCAAGGACCCACCTCTCCACCCACACACTTCAAACACATTCTAGAGGCAAGATGTTGTGTTGTCAAATCGTTCAAATCTCATTTCCCTTGTTTCCTTGTTTGTGGTAAAAAAAGGGGCAACAAATGAAACATGCCTTCTGTTGTGACTGTGGCAGAGCAAAGTAATGGATTGTTTTTCAACAACTGAAGTGACCATTCTATATTGTAGATCTATGTTGTTTTTGGTCTGTGCGAATGTTACCTGGGCCTACTTACAGTATGGGTCATGATCCGCCCATTGAGAACCATTGCTTTAGACCCAGCCGGGTCTATGGCTGTGCTTTTATATTGCTCCAGCTGTTTCATTCATGTTTTATGGGTTGTCTTTATATGGTCTGCTGCCTGCCAGACTACACACTGTAAGATTTCTGATGCTGATTACACACAAGTGTTGATGGTCTAGTACCACGACAGCTTTTTATTTAGTAAACAAGCCATCTTTAGCCTAAATAGTGAGACACAATTCAGCTGGTTGCATTGTGTTCTTGTCATTATTATGTCAAAAATAAATACCACATCTGTATATTTTTCCAGGTCAGAATGCGGTGGTGAAGCATTGGAGGACAATTATCAGACCAATTTTCTCCATTTACATGGACTGACTCAATTGTTGTTCTGAATTTGGTCAAAGCCTAGTAGATCATAGCCAGCTACACAATTCTAGCCTCTGGGCTACCAGCTGCTGGGGCTATTGTGTCTAAACTTGAGGCTATAGCTTTTGTATGGTATGGCTGAATTACATTTGTACCATGTTGGTTAGGTAGTTTAGATGTTAATGCTTGGGTATATAATGCTTTTACCATGGTGGCTGTGGTGTTAATGCCATTGTGTGGCGGAGACCTTTTGGACTGTGGACATAAAAAGAGAGAACCAGATGCCTGCTTTGTTTGACTGAGTCAACAACTCTCTCTGTCTCCCTCATTCTCCCTCATTCTCTCTCTCCCTCCCCCTCTCTCTCTCTCTCTCTCTCTCTCTCACTCTCACTCTCACTCTCACTCATCTCTCGTCTAAGTTGCTGAAAGACAATTTTGCTCTTGCATATCCGTAAACTTTCACCATAATTCTAATCTATAGTGTTGATCACATTAACATGCGGAAGATGGCTTTCTTCCCAGCAACTCTGTCCTGTAAACAAAGAATCTGTCCATAATTTGTGAGAACTTTCAGTGTTGGTTGAGTCCATGATCCGGTCTATATAATAATCAGTGTACCATGTGTTTTATGTCTTCATGTAGGTATGAGCTGAGGATCCGCTATCTTCCAAAGGGCTTCGTACAGCAGTTTACTGAGGACAAACCTACGCTCAACTACTATTATCAGCAGGTACGCTTCAACTCCACCTCAGCTTCAACGTTATTGTCACATCACAGGTTCACAGGTGTAAATGAATGGCTTGAAATTCTTTTTCATCCAAACTCCCATCATTTGTGGTTTTCTGGTAAGGGAAAGAAGAGGAGGAGAGAGTATCTCAATTTAAAATGTGTTTAGTCCACAGGATTAGAAGTAATGTAGCACCCAAATATTTCCGTGACTACTTTTCCAAGGTTAGGGATACTCACAGTTATTCCTATACTGCAGTTCAGTGGAATGATTTACCTTCAAGCCTCAAGTTGATCAGTTCCTTTGAACATTTTAAATTCTCATTAAAAGGATCGTTGGCCAATAATATGACTTAATTTTAAACCAAGTACTGATCTTATAGAGTAAAGTTTGAGCCCCCCTTCGCCTAAAGGACCACAATGGAAACAAGCCTACAGGCTTTCTTGTGTGTTCATCCTTTTGAATTCAAGGATCACAGATCAGGTATTGAAATACTCCTGATAAGAGTAGAGTGAAATAAATATGTGCAGATATAGTAGCAGTTGCAGATATACAGTATATGTGAGGTGCAGCAATGAATAGTAGCATGCATCGAATGAATATGATTAACAAATAAAAACACATTTTCGTGTGTGTCCCAGGTGAGGAATGACTATATGACAGAGATCGGGGAACAGGTGGAACAGGATGTAGCTCTCAAACTGGGATGTCTGGAGATCAGGTAGGGCACACAAAACAACACCGACTGCATCATCCTGCTTTAACCACTTGAACCCCAGCATCCTTATTCTGGGGGGAATGTTCGCCAAAAAATAGCAGATCTACAAGCTCACAACATGTCTCAACGCGATGCGTCGTGAGCTTGTCTGCAAATTTTGGCGACGGGATTTGGTGTAGAGTGAAAAGTGAAAAGAAACAGCATACCATGTTTAGTTGCAACTGATTGATTGACTGAATACTTTACATTTCTGGCTAATTAAGTATTCAATCAATCAATCATTCAATCAGTTGCAACTATACACTCTACACCAAAAAATCTACAACTCTGGTCCGTTTCACTTGGTATAGAGGGTTTAACCCATTAAGGCCTGAGGCCGATTCTACTAAATGTCTTCTAAATCAGAACAGTTTTCTGAAAAACCTATGTTTCTATATCAGTGGTTCTCAAACTTTTTCATGTCAAGGACCCCCAAATGATATGTATTTGGCCGCGGACCCCCATCTCAAAATATTTTGTTCCAGGGACCCCCAGAAGCAAAGATTTGAGTTGAGTGAAAAATATATATATGTTCAAAGTTTTGCACAAATTGTCACGATTTTTCAATAATAGCAGATCTACAAGCTGAGCTTGTAGATCTGCTATTTTTAAATAGCCAAATAAATCATAAAATGACACAGATCATTCCAGGTCTTAATGGGTTAAGTGGTTAAGGCTTCACCCTCAGGGGGAAATAGAGTATTCTCCTGGTGTCATCTACACCACATTGATCCCAGGTCTGGTGTGATTCCAGGAGGTTCTTCAGAGAGATGAGAGGAAACGCGCTGGACAAGAAATCAAACTATGAACTACTGGAGTGAGTAATACTACACTACTTACCTGTATATACTACACTGTCTGTTGTCCTTATCGTACAGTATACCACCTCCATGTGTACTTACCATTAGTATACTAAAATGTCTGCTGTACCGTTAGTGTACTACACTGTGCGCTGTACTTACTTTGTATACCTTCATGTGTAGTGTATTTAACCATTAGTATAACGCCTCCATGGCTATGAGTCACCATCACAAGCTCACAGTATTGCTTTTCCATTCCTATCTCTCTCTCTCTCTCTCTCTCTCTCTCTCTCTCTTTTTAGTAGTGTACCCCAGCAGAGTGTGAATGCGCAAAAATGTGGACTTGTGTAGAGATTTTGCTTTGTTAGCTTTAGATTTACATTTCTGTCAAAGTTGTCATCACTCAGTCCTGCCTGCATATAGTGCATATTAACACTAACCATAGCTTCGTATTCCAAAAGAAATACGATTTTAAAAAGGAGTTAGATTTGTTTTGAAATGGAAATTGTGTTTAGAAAACCTATTGGAAGTCTCCCTTGGTGCAGCTAAGATTTCTGCCCTGTAGTGTTTCATACATTTTTAATGAAGCAACTTAGTACAGTACTGAGTTGACAGAAAAGATGTGCTGGGAAAAAAGAAATCTGCATCCAAACGATGCCTTCTAGATGTGGTTGTGAATGGGAATGACCTTTGTGAGCTTGCGGTTTGGGGTCTTGTCCGAGCCACTATCTGCTCCCCATTTTAATGTCAGAGGAGCATATTTGTGATGAGGCCTAACAAGGTTTCCTCTAATGAGGTCCGATGTTAATGAGCTGCCGTAACCCACTGGGGCTCTCACTCTGTCCATCACCCTAACGAGCTCTCCAATTACTCTGGAGACCCTCTGTTTCTCTACCACTCTGTACCTCTCTCTCTCTCCCTGTGTCTGTCTGTTGAATTGAACATGATGGTGTGTCATGTCTTTCTCTATCTCTCTCTCTCTCTCTCTCTCTGTTGAATGGAACATTATGGTGTGTCATGCATATTTTAGACAAAGAGTGGGGGAAGAGAGTGCATTGTTGGAGGCTTATAGACTTTCAAAGCACTGTGTCTTGTGTTTTACCAATCCTCTACAGCTAGTGCTTAGTATGATGGTTGTTGCTTTAAAAGACATAATGGTACAGGCGCAGAAGAAATCATATTTGCATGTTAGCCAGCTTTTATGGCTTGTTTTAAGCCCTGTAGTTTATGTGATAAGGAAAATGACAGTGTCACAAAGGCATACAGTATATATTCAGTGCCAATTCAACATCTGTTTAGTATGGTATTCTGTGATTAGAAAATTCATAGATTTTGAATACAACACTATCTCTGTGTGAGTGTGTCTGATGTAAACACTCGTATTGTAACGCAAGGTTAAAACCAAATCAACAGTGTTTTTGAATACCATTTGAACCAGGACTGTCATTGAGACTGAGAGGATTGATGATGTAAGCTGGGAACCATGGGGCCCTTCTATCTCTCTCTCTCTACCCTCACTCTTTCATTCTGCCGCTCTACGCATCTTTTGTCCAGGGAGGAGGGAGTCTATAACTAGCATCCTCTAGCATTCTGCTAGTCCCTCTTTCTACCCCCTGGAAAAGATGAGTTGAAATCTATAGGCGGTGGTGAACTATTTTCTTATCACACACACACACACACACACACACACACACACACACACACACACACACACACACACAGGCCTGACTTTCTTTTATCCCCACCCACCCACATTTTAAAATTATTTCAATCGCTACCGCCTGACCGGCTTCAGCGCATCTGTTTTCAGAATGTGACCTGACTATTGTCAAGTCTGTATTTTGTAAAATAAATGTGTAGGCTATGTTAACACATTGGCTGCCAAAAACGCAGATCTGCGTTCTTTTGAGGCCTTAGAACGCAGGCTATTTTTATTTTATTTTATTTTTTTAGATTTGACCCAAAGACCAAAGAGATATGATTTTTCGAAGATTTAGACTCCCATCCACTTCCTTGTTAACTTAAAACTTAAAAATTCTGTATCTCGGCTCCTGAGTACTTTTATTTTTTCATTGAAAAAGTCTGGCAGTCTACTGTAGAAAATAAATTAATAATTCTGGCAGCCAATTAACAACACTGAGACTGTTAGCTACACGTCACGCCTCTGAATCCGGACCATCAAAGTGTAAAAGCACGCGTAGGGGCAGTAGTACGCCAGTTTTGATTGATTCTGTGTATAAAAAGCAAAGCCAGTGTAATGGCAGATCTTCTTTATAGCAACATTATGGCATTTCTTTTATCTGTACAAAAGGGGCTTGCATCTCTCTCTGTCTCTCTTATCTGCTGCTCTCTCTCTAGACAATCCATTGTCAGAAGGGGAAAAAAATGCTGTGCTCTGATTAGAATCAGACAGAAATTCTTGCTTCCCTCTCTCTCTCTCTCTCTCTCTCTCTCTCTGTGTGTGTGTGTGTGTGTGTGTGTGTGTGTGTGTGTGTGTGTGTGTGTGTGTGTGTGTGTGTGTGTGTGTGTGTGTGTGTGTGTGTGTGTGTGTGTGTGTGTGTGTGTGTGTGTGTGTCTTTCTTCTGACTTGAGATAGTACGATGTTTGAACAATTAACATACTTCTCCATCATTATGCTGTTGTAAACACTGACCTCCTTTTTGCTCCCCCCGTGTCCTCTCTCTCTTCCAGGAAAGATGTTGGGTTGAGGCGTTTCTTTCCGAAAAACCTGTTGGACTCAGTCAAGGTGAGAACAATGTATTTTGGAGTGATACAGAGACAAAACATCCGACCAATATATTGGTTTGGCCAATATATTGGCCATTATTTGACTTTTTTGATGACATAAGTATTTGCATTTATGCAGCCAACGTGTTACCAAAAATAATTATTATAATATATATATATATTACAGAATATTGGTCAAAACATCGGTAATTAGTGGTCTTTGACTCTCCAAAAACGTGTCCGGCATCGGACCGTAAACCTGGCATCTAATCGAGTCATTCAGAAAGAGAGAAAAGCAGACTTGTATCAGATGGTCTTCCCTCCCTCAATAATTGCACTGCCAAAGCACTCCTGAGCAAAGTACTTGCAACCCCTGTTGAAGCACTGTAGCTCACTGACAGTGGCTCTGCTGAGCAGTTCACAGATGTGAATGCGTTCATCTGTGCGAGCGCTGCTTTCATAAGTGGTTAGTGTTGGCGGCTGAACTTTCCCCGGGTCACGGAGGAAAACTGGACCCTGTGTCGTTTGAAAGGAGAACATTTTTCTAATATGCTAAATAGCAGACTGGGATAGACCACCCCATGTCTGGGTTATGTTGAGCTTATTCAATATGGTGTACTTACCAACAAGTTAACATACTGCATTCTCTGTAGAACCACTGAGGGGTGGAAACTGATGCCAAGTAATGAAATAAAGTGACCATCAGCCCATTGTATGAGAATAGCTTATAAGAGAGAATAATATAGAACAGAACAGAGAGGAAGGTAAATTAAGCTGTGGTCCTTAGATAAGGATTTAAACTGCCTGCCTTACATCCAACTGTAGTTGTAATTGGTCCATGGCTCCTTGTGTCTGTTCTAAAGTGTGTGTGTGGGTGGATGTGTCATTATGGGTGAGCGTGTCTGATTGACCAACGGTGTCTGTGACAGTGATGCATTTATGGCACGTGTGTGTGTGTGTGTGTGTGTGTGTGTGTGTGTGTGTGTGTGTGTGTGTGTGTGTGTGTGTGTGTGTGTGTGTGTGTGTGTGTGTGAGACTGAGAGTGAATGAGCTGCTCAGTGATCTGAAAAGGTCTTGGTGTCAGCAGGCGGGCTGACAGATGCTCTGCCTAGCCAGACTCTCTCTCTCTCTCTGTGTGTGTGTCTCTCTCTCTCTGTGTGTCTCTCTCTCCCTCTCTCTGTGTGTGTGTGTGTGTGTGTGTGTGTGTGTGTGTGTGTGTGTGTGTGAGAGAGACCCTAAGGTCAGATCTAAACCCATTTCCCCAATATCGAGCAGAGAGGGGGAGGGGTCCCTCTGTTAAGCCCCATTGACTCCTTCCACTACCCCTCATGCCCCCCTTTCCTCTTTCTCCACTCTTTTTGTGGCCCATTGCCCATTCTTCATCTTCCTCTTCTCTTCTCTTCTCTTCTCTTCTCTTCTCTTCTCTTCTCTTCTCTTCTCTTCTCTTCTCTTCTCTTCTCTTCTCTTCTCTTCTCTTCTCTTCTCTTCTCTTCTCTTCTCCCTCTGAACATGACATGGATATCTTGTTCATATGTATGTTCACCTGATATGTGTTCAACAGCCACAGCCCCACACACACACACACACACACACACACACACACACACACACACACACACACACACACACACACACACACACACACACACACACACACGCACGCACATTGTGCGTTGTGAATAATTGTGCCTAAACCACAGTTATGTCTATGCAGAACCATCTGCTCATTGGAAGTTTGTTTATTGGCAGCTTGCAGTTTGCTGTGCTTGTGTGTGACTGTGTGTGCATGCAAGTGTGATGGTTTTGTGTACGTTACATATGTTGTTCAAATTATGAGTATTGGGAAGTAAGTCAACCCTTTCATCACTTGTGCCCCCAATGATGTGGTTGTGTATGGGCGCAAACCGTGTGTGTGTGTGTATGTACGTGTATGTGTGAGAGAGAGCAGCTGTCACTTACGTCTGTTGGGTTTGATGACAGAGTGCGGTGCCCAGTTAATGGTATTATTCCCTCTCAATGGACTCTGCCACACACACACACACACACACACACACACACACACACACACACACACACACACACACACACACACACACACACACACACACACACACACATAGACCTGAGAGCAGATGGCTGCGGTAGTAAACGGTGATTGATGAGTGTTGTGTTGAAAGCATTATGACCATGGGTTCATATTGACAAGCTTGGGGCAGCAGGTTTAGTGGAATGGGACCGTAAGTTGTTTTATTGACCTGAGCAGCAGTGCTTTATAAGACCGTGGATCAGGGGCCTGTTCTCCCAGCGCTGGACCAATACCAGACTCAAGCACTGATTGCCATCAATGTGGACAGGCAGTCAGATACTAAGAGCATTAATACAGCAGTACCTGACAGTACAATGACACTCACTTGTCATTATGTGATAACACCGTGATAATCGCTGCATTGTCATGTCATTTGGTCATTCATTCATTTGGGGGGCATTCAACCAAACGATTCGCATGTTTAATGGTTTGTTCAAATAACACATCTTCCTCCGTTTTCTAGACTAGAGCAGTTAAATCACTTTAAAAACTATTTATTTTACAACAAATATTAAATAATATATTTTTTTTTACTTCTTAAAAAACATTTATGAAGATGAAGCAAAGTGTAATTTTGATTGGTGTTTTGTTTCCCAATCTTTTCTATTGCACATATCAACTTCAAAGAGAACACTTTTTTGAAATATATCTTTTTAAAGTTGTATTTATTTATTTATTTTATCATTTTTGCTATTTGTTTCACCATATCCATTATGGAAGGTTGTGCCATTTGTTATACCTTACAGAGAAATACATGTTATTAAAACTTGATTTGGTTGGCAGGGCAGAGCAGTACACAGTGCATGCCGCTACAGGCATGGTTGGCATGGCGATGGAGAGGGAGATAGCCGCTTGTGGGACTTCCTACCAGGAAGGGTGGACACTACAAGTCTGACATTATCCCTTGTGTGTGTGTGTGTGTGTGTGTGTGTGTGTGTGTGTGTGTGTGTGTGTGTGTGTGTGTGTGTGTGTGTGTGTGTGTGTGTGTGTGTGTGTGTGTGTGTGTGTGTGTGTGTGTGTGTGTGTGTCTGAGAGAGATGGAATTCTAGGAATTAAACGGTGATCCTATCGAGAACATACATGCACATGCACAAACACACATTCTCACACACTCTTTTTCTCTTTCCCCTCATATCCACTCACTGTTATCCATAATCCTCTCTATCGGCGACATCTCTTCAAACTATTTCTCACAAATGATCCTGAGCTATAAATAAATAAAATACGGATTAGAGACACACTAATAATCCATAATACTGCACCGGCCTGGCTTAGAATATCCTGCAACAGGCAGGAGGATTAAGGTCAAAACGCGCAGGGAATGTAAATAAGCAATTTTGACAGTTGATGATCTAATAGCATTTGCTTATCAATATGGAGTCATAGCTAAACAGCATCCTCTCACAGAGTGGGACAGCTAAATATTTCTGCTGTCTACTGCAGGGGGCTTTGAAAGGACCACCAGTCACTACTCCTGATCCAACTATGAGGCGTCCACTCAGCCTGACGCCTGATTTATGCTTGGTTGTGCGCTGAAAATAATCAATCTACAAGCTTAGCTCACAACGTGTCGCAGTGTGTGACGCATTGTGAGCTTGTAGATCGGCTTTTCTCGGCGTGCGACACTGGCGGGCAATTGTAAAAATGATTGAGTAGTATTCAGTAGTGAACTACTGAATACTAGGTTGATTCTTTCTTATTTTTGTTTTCCAAAGTACACAGGGAATTCTAGAATTCTGCAAAAATAAAAGCCTTGCTGTATGTGCTTGTCTTAAGCCCTGTGGAGCCCTCAAATGGCAGCTGTTCTCTCCTAGCATATTATGGTGCAGTATTCGATTCTGCTGTACTTAATCTTTCTGTATGTTAAGGACTTCAAACTGTAGAGGTACTGTATAACAGAAGAGAGGATTACACTGTGTGTGTGTGTGTGTGTGTGTGTGTGTGTGTGTGTGTGTGTGTGTGTGTGTGTGTGTGTGTGTGTGTGTGTGTGTGTGTGTGTGTGTGTGTGTGTGTGTGTGTGTGTGTGTGTGTGTGTGTGTGTGTGTGTGTGCGTGTGTGTGCGCGCACATCCCCACAGCTCTTTAAACACAGTGCTGGGCCCAAAGATAATCAAGTGAAGTAAAAAGGGAATGTCAGCAGATGATATACTGCTCTCCCGTCTTTTTTTATTTTAACCAACACTATTTTAACCAACACCAACACGCAGTATATCGTGCACATTCCCTTTTTTCTTCACTAGACAGACTTCCCATCTGTCAGCTGTGTGATGACACGATGCACTGTAGATGCTGTCATCGAACATGTCACTCTGATGTTAGGAGTCAAATAGTATTTGCCATGACTGAGTAGAGCACAGTGGTGGAAAGTAACTAAGTACATTTACTTAAGTACTGTACTTAAGTACAATTTTGAGGTATTTGTACTTTACTTGAGTATTTCCAATTTCCATTACTTTTACTTATACTCCACTACATCTCAGAGGCAAATATTGTACTTTTACTCCACTACAATTATTTGAAAACTTTAGTTACTAGTTACTTTTAGATATAAATTATGATATTATAAAACATACATTAACCACTTTAGCCCTATTTTATACATAGGCTATTTGAAAATAGCAGATCTACAAGCTCACAACGCGTCGCATCGCGACGCGTTGTGAGCTTGTAGATCGGCTAATTTCAAATATTTAGTACTTTTACTTTTGGTACTTTAAGTATATTTTGATGCCAATACTTTTGTACTTTTATTCAAGTAAATTTTGAATTTTGGACTTTTACTTGTAACGGAGTATTTTTTTATTGCAGTATTGGTACTTTTACTTAAGTAAAGAATTAGAGTACTTTCCACCACTGTGCTGCTCTACTAGAGCAGCATAAACTCTACTTCAGACTGTCACAGCATGTGTCCTTTGACATAACATAAGTAGTGACATCCCTTGTTTTCCATGCTGGAGTGTAAATGAGTGGGGCAGAGACGGCCTGTGTTCTCTTTGATGTGTTTATTTTTAATTGAGCGCTAAGCATGTCTTTAGTTAAGAGGTATTGATCCTGAAATGGAGCGCTGAGATCAATGGCATTGGAACCACAGTGGGGCCGGTCAATAAATCAATCAATATCTTTGCTTCACACAGGAGCTCTCTGTCTTTCTCTCTTGTTTGCTGTCTCATGCACCGTTTTGCACTGTTTTGGCTCTACAGTGTTATCTTATACCCATATCACACTCTCAGGCATTCTCATCTATCTATACATATTCATTGCTTCAACAATATTTTTTTTAATTGTAGATCCCCATGAAGTTATACCATTTGGTTCATAATAGCGCTATCCTCTTTAGTTTTGCTCTCACATTGCACCAAATTGATGCATTTAACTTTAAAATGTGAAAGATAGTCTCAGAAAAACCTGTGAGGAACACTGTATACATCATTGGTTCTCAAAGTGGGGTCCGGGGACCCCCAGGGGTACTTGACGGGGTTCCAGGGGGTCCCCAGCTAAATAATGGACAGGAACCAAATGGACCCTTATGGGTCTGTAACTCAGAGAGTGTACAAATGGAACCAAACGGACCCGTCAGGGTCCGTTTGGTTCCATTTGTACACTCTCTGAGTTAAATTAACATTGATTTTACAATATGAATGGGGGTCCAAGAGGTATAAATGCCATTAAATGGGGGTCCGTAGTCTAATGCATGTTAAACTGGAGGGTCCTTGAAATTAAAATGGTTGAGAATCACTGCTAGAGAGCCGTAAAAACCTTCTCTTATGGGGGTCCCTGGCTTATCTTTTCAAATGGGGGTCCGTGGGGCAATAAGTGTCAATTTGGGGGTCCTTGACATGAAAAAGTTTGAGAACCACTGGTATACATTGTCCAACAATATATAATTATTTATAAATGTACATGATTCCTCATCTAAACGTGTTTAAAGCTGAGCTACACTTTGTCAGTGTATCCAGGGTCTCTGTTTAATGTTAATTCTCTATTACCTGAAGTCATTGTTTTAATTAAATGTATTATACATTTGAACCTCTCTTTTTTCCCTCTCTCCATTCCAGGCTAAAACCCTTCGCAAGCTGATCCAGCAGACGTTTAAGCAAGTAGCCAATCTGAACGATGAGCAGAGCATCTTAAAGTTCCTGGAAATCCTTGCACCAGTGTACCGCTATGACAAGGAGTGCTTCAAATGTGCCCTGGGGGTATGTTTCCTCAGCGCATCTCTCCCTCCCTACTGTGTAAACTCTCTCTGATCACTGGGTTGCTCCTTGTGTTAGGCTGACCCCTACTGGTAGGATTTAGGTACTGCTTGAAACCTTGAACGATAAGTTCCAGATGAGATCAAACTGTATTGATCCCTACATGCAGGTGTGGGTAAATGTCACCCTAGGGCTTTTGTTGCTTATTAGCTCAATATTCTCACGGACGGATGCTGACAGTGACTTAACAAATACAAAAATATGGATTCCACTCTTTTCCTCTAACTCTACAATTTCTCCCTCTCCTTTCCTTTATTGTATCTGATCTTTCTCTGTCTGTCTGTCTGTCTGTCTGTCTGTCTGTCTGTCTGTCTGTCTGTCCCCCCTCTCTCTCTCACCCCTCCCCTCTCTCTCTCTGTCTCTCCCCCCTCTCGCTCTCTCTCACCCTCTTACTCATGCTCTTTTTTTCTCTGTCTTTCTCATGACATGCTACTCTCTTGCACCTCCAACAGTCTAGCTGGGTGATCCAGGTGGAGTTGGCCATCGGACCAGAGGATGGAATCAGCTACCTCACGGACAAAGGGTCCACAGTAAGTCCCCACCATGGAAACACATCCACCAGACACACCAGGGTTTATCATAAGTGCCGAGTAGATAGGAAAAATGATACTGACCCCTTTCAACCTGTTGTCCGTATTATACTATGTCATTTTAGGCGTAAAAATTAATAAAAAAAATAGTGAAGATGGCACTTCTACATAACAAGCTCACAGCGAGTCCCTGGTTCGATTCCTCCATGGTGTGTCCGGATTGGTCTGGCGCTCCAACGAACACAAGCCAGCAGGGGATTGTGTCCTTCATTCCCACTTCCAGTCATGATAATCCTAGGAGTGAAGGCAGATAATGTTTTGTGTTGTTCTTGCATAGATTTGCAATATACTGTAACAGTGATTATAATGCATTATTATATTATTATAGTGTATTACAAGTATGAGAAGTATAATACACTATGATCCTGACCAAAATAAAAAGTCTGTTAATGACCAGCAATTCTCAATCAATCAATCAACTTTATTGTCACTACACAATTACAAGTAATAGTGAGGTGAAACTCTTGTTTATGCAGGCTTTCACGTTTGCAGCTCAAGGAGAAAAATAAAATAATTACAAGCAAAGATGACATTGAAAGTACTCTTTCAATGTCAATCTCAAGAGGATTTAGTCCAACAAAAAGCATTCCTCTCACTCTGTTCGTTCCCCTTTAAACTGTATTGTTCAGAATTCTCATTTCAGTAAAACAAGACATACGTGGCATGGAGCTGGATCCTGAGTTGTGTGATTAAGAAAGTTTAAATGAAACAACATGGAGAGTTATGCATTAGGACCTGCATAGGTGACAGTATGACCTGAAAATGTCACCTAATGATTAGGTGACATTTTCAGGTGACATTTTCAGGTCAATTAGCCCAGTGATGTGATTTAACATAGAACATTATGGATTACCTCCACAAGCACCAAGTTCAGTTGAATCTAATCCATTTCTATGGCACTGGTTCTCAATGTGGGGTGAAGGGACCTCCAGGGGTCCTTGAGGTGGTTCCAGGGAGTCCCCAGCTAAATGAAGAACAGTTAAACATTTTAAGCCCTCATTTATTCTTCAGCTGTTTGAGAATAGCTGATCTATAAGCTCACATTGTTTTGCGATGCGATGACTTGTGAGTTTGTAGATGTCAATTTGGGGGTCCTTGACATGAAAATGTTACTAAATGCTCTATTGTGTGTCTCTTCCTCTCTCCTCTCTGTGCCTCCAGCCAACCCATCTAGCTAACTTCACACAGGTCCAGTCCATTCAGTATTCTGCTATGGAGGAGAAGGACAGGAAAGGCATGCTGCAGCTCAACGTAGCAGGGGCTGCAGAGGTAACAGCTATGCCTTATTTGCAGATTTCTTTCCCTGTTGTTCGACCGTGTCCCGCACCCAGTGGTGGAAAAAGTAATCAATTCCTTTACTTGAGTAAAAGTACCAATACTGCAATGTAGAAGTACTCCATTACAAGTAAAAGTCTGGAATTCAAAATTGACTTGAGTAAAAGTGCAAAAGTATTGGCATCAAAATGTACTTAAAGTACCAAAAGTAAAAGTACTAAAATATTTGAAAATAGCCGATCTACAAGCACACAACGCGTCGCAACGCGACGCGTTGTGCGCTTGTAGATCTGCTATTTTCAATTAGCCTAGATATAAAATAAGGCTAAAGTGGTTAATGTGTGTTTTATAATATAAAAATGTATATCTGAAAAGTAACTAGTAACTAAAGTTTTCAAATAATTGTAGTGGAGTAAAAGTACAATATTTGCCTCTGAGATGTAGTGGAGTAGAAGTAGAAGTATTGGAAATTTGAAATACTCAAGTAAAGTACAAATACCACAAAATTGTACTTAAGTACAGTACTTAAGTAAATGTACTTAGTTACTTTCCACCAAATCTGCAAGCTCACAACGTATTGCAACCCGATGTGTTGGGAGCTTGTAGACCGGCTATATTGGCACATATAGCAACGTTGTACAACTAAGTTTAAATGAGGCTTCACGTATGCTATCTCTGTCTTTTTTTCTCTGCCTTCATTTATCTTTATCAGTTTCAGTCTCTCTCTCTTTCTCTCTCTATTTCTCTCCTACTCTTTCACTCTGTGTCCCTCTAATGGACTCTCTGTCAGCCTGTCTCTCTATCTCTCCATCTCTCTGGTACAAGTGGTTCTATTTAGCTCTCTGTCAATATGGCCTCTCTCTTCTATTGAACGGTAAAGAACTAGCATGTGCTGTGCACATCTGTGTGTATGGATTTATCACTTAGTCCAGTGTGTGTGTGTGTGTGTGTGTGTGTGTGTGTGTGTGCGTGTTGCCACCACATATAGATTCCCCATAATGGCTCCACTCAGACGGGAAGGATTTGCACATATTATCCACTCACTACTGTATAAGTTGGGTCTTTCACTTGGGATTGGCTCTCATAGTATTGGCTTTATACACACACACGCACACGCACACGCACACACACGCCACAAAGAAAGAAGAGGAGTTCCCACTGATGTCAGGGGCAGCTGGAAACCCAGCTGTGTGTGTGTGTGCGTGCGTGTGTGGGTGTCTGAGAGAGAGTGAGTGAGAGACAGATTTTGTCTTTATTGACAATGGCCCTTTGTAATGTGCCTCTCCTTCCCAAGGCCTTGACATTAACACCACTGTGTGTGTGTGTGTGTGTGTGTGTGTGTGTGTGTGTGTGTGTGTGTGTGTGTGTGTGTGTGTGTGTGTGTGTGTGTGTGTGTGTGTGTGTGTGTGTGTGTGTGTGTGTGTGTGTGCGCGTGTGTGCAAACAGCCTCTCACAGTAACCACAGCCTCGCTGACCATGGCAGAAAACATGGCTGACTTGATTGATGGCTACTGTCGGCTTCTCTCCATGGAAACTCATTCCTTCATCGTCCGAGTACAGAAAGGTTTGCAATATATTTATGAGTCTTCTACAATTGATTTCATGCCACTCATTTTGTTTCCTACAACTAACTGACAGGAGCACTTCCCTTTATGCTGGCTGTCAATGTCTGACAGGTTGCATTCATTGTAATTATATATACAGTAGTATATAGAGATAGATAGATAGATAGATAGATGGATAGATAGATATGTATCACTTTCCCATAGCCTTGTTTAGCCTTATTTATTGGCAAAGACAACAAGAAAATAGCATTTGATTAACACTAATTGAATAAATAGATTCAAAGTGACTGGCAAAGAGGAACTGCCCAGGCGAAAGAAATGACATACTCCCACTGGGATCTTCCAGCAATGTTGGCTGTGGTGTGGTATTGTGTCCAGCCTCAGGCAATGATGAAATGCGGGGGGGATAATCTGTTTATTACATACCCGTTAGCCTTGTTTACTCACCAAGACAACAAGAAAATAGCATTTGATTAAGATACTGTCAACGAGAAACTGCAAATGAAATCCCTTATTGGTAATGTTATACAGCAATTATCACATTGAGTGCCAAAAACGGTCCGGACCGTTTTTCATAATCCAAACGAGGTGTGCCAAAAACGGTTATGAACGTTTTTGGGCAAAAATATGAAAAAAATAATAATAATTAGACTCCAATCCACTTCCTGGTTAACTTATGACTTCAAAAGCCTGTATCTCGGCTCCTGTGTACTTTGCTTTTTTAGTATGTATTTTTGACTATTTTCAACTGGCTGCAACTGTGGAACGGATTACCGAATGTTTTTAATGTTTTTCCCCGGATTGTACGAGACCCCTGTGTGTGTAATGAGGGGATCACCGTGAGGACGGTGATCACTGAAAATATTTTGTGACTACTTGAAAAAGGTCCAAAAATTGTTAAAAATCCAGGCACTGGAGGTACCCTGTTTTGAAAAACCCCTGGCACTCAATGTGATTTATAAATGCCTCAAAAACATTTCGGGAACTTAATTCTGTCGATTATTTCTCCCTTTCAGTAATACCAATTGGTATTGTATTTTATATCGTTATCGTTGATTAGTCACCTTTACAACGAGGTATAACTTGTAAGGATTGCGCAATCGTGGAATGAGCAACACAGCTAAACGCGTGGGTAGCGCTCCCCAAGAATTGACCGATATGCTTTTGTTGGTATTCACTCTCGTTTTGAGCGACCACCTGCTGGTGTGTGCCAGACAGTCACAGGTGTGTGACTGGCACCTGAGCATGGGTCCTGCAACTTTGGTACCGGTGTGCAAATCTTGCCTATAAATCTCTGGAAGAAAGCCTATGGTTCCTCCGTGAAGCAAGGGTGAGGAAATGGTCTTCTTGGGGTGTTGTGTTCCTGGGACGGCCACTTCGCTGTCTCCTGTCTGTCTTTGACTTTGACACCAAATAATGCTGCCACTCTGAGTGACGGAACACCAGCTTCCACTTGCCCTATTGCACGGGGCTTATCTTTTTTTTTGAGGAGTTTATAAACCACTAATCTCTCAAGACACATTCAGAGCTTCTTTCTTTTGGCCGGTGGGTTCCCAGATTGATAAACCAGTGGTTCCCAAATGTTTTTTTGCTCGAGACCCTAAAGAGAATTTTGGTGTCCTCCCGGGACCCACCAAACAAAAATCCATGATGAATAAACCAACTCCAGTCCTATTTCAAAAATAGCTAAAACAGCTGATGTTTCTTACATTTATAGCAGGATATATAGTAGGATAGTAGGATATGTAATGTACATGCATTGTACACTTTGTGTGAATTAAGTGATTTTGACTGTTTCATTTTGTCCACCAGAGGGAGAAAGAGCGCTGCCTTCCATCCCAAAGTAAGTACCTTGCTCATGTCAGTGTTTATGCTCACATGTAAGGATTTTTCTACTGTACTACGATACTGTACTGGAGTACTTGGTCCAGCCTTTACAGTCACTCTATGAATAAAACAGATCCCATATTTCCCTTTCTGGCTAACAGTAAGGTTCAATGTATCCAGAATAATTTAATCACATGGCTATTAAATTATTATATATTTTTTCCCCTCCTGAAATATTGCATGGCTGTTGGGTTTGTTTATGTACAGGACAAGTAAAACATTGTTTTTTTCAGAGGATGAGAACTTCTGTGATATGTGTAAAGGTTGAGACGGGTCAAAATAGCAAAGCCGTGGGAGAATTACAGGGAACTATTTTTATTATTTCACTAAAATGTGTGAATAGCTTTTCAAAATCCACACAGGGACCAACATATTGAGTGCTCAGTGACACAAGGCCCAGTATGTATGTCATGGCTCCGTGTCACTGAGAACCAAGTGTTGTAAATGGTGTCCTTTAACCCTTTAAGCCTAACCCTTTATGAGCTAAAAAGCATTATTTTACACTTTGGGCTCGGTGCCGCGCTATGAACTTGTAGGTCTGCTATTTTTGAAAAATCTTGAAAATGTGTGCAAATCTTTGAATATATATATTTTTAAAGCGAACATTTTTAACTCAAATCTTTGCTTCATGGGGCTCCCTGGAACAAAATATTTTGATGGGGGTCTGCGGCCAAATACATATCATTTTGGGGGTCCTTGACATGAAAAAGTTTGAGCACCACTGATATAGAAACATACGTTTTTAAGAATACTGTTGAGATTTAGGAGACATGTAGAATCGGCTTCAGGTCTCAATGGGTTAAGACCGGGAGGTTTAGGGAGTTATGTCAGCAGTGTTTTGAGGTTCACATGGTGATACAGAGCAGGAGACTGTTAAACATCACACCAGCACCGTTAAGCAAACAGGAGACTGAGTGCTAACACACATTCAGAGGAACCTGTGTGCTAACACAGCCATTCTCAACCTGTGGCCCGGGGCCCGCTGTCGGCCTGTGAGGATATTACAAATGCCCCCCCCCCCCCCCCCCCCCCCCCCCAACAAAAAAATAATTGCAACACACTAAGATTTGAATGATAATATAACATTCATATTTGTAAAAAATGCATCCATCCGATCACTTAACACGGCAGCCGAAAGACTGTTGTGTTGTACCTTGCACACTTTCAAGATTTTCAAGTGGGCCCTGATGGAGAAAATGTTGAAAACCACTGTGCTAACACACATTCAGAAGAACCTACAGCGTGTAACTGCCCTCTCTGCAAGAAATAGTTGCTTAAACAAAATGTACAAATGTCTACTGCGCCGTTGTTGTGTTCTGACTGCTCAGCTGACTTATGATCTGATCATAAAGATCTGATGTCATGAGATGTCCACATTTGACCTAAAAATGTCATATGTTGTATGTCTCTCTCTCTCTCTCTCTCTCTCTCTCTCTTTCTCTCTGGTCAAATAAGGAGATAAGTTAAGCAGCCAAATATTTTCCGCTTAGGGTTTTTAAACACTTGGAGAGTCCCCTCCTCTCTCTCTCTCTCTCTCTCTGCTCTCTCACTCTGTTCTCTATAAACTCTCCACTTGCTCTCTCTTTCTCTCTCTCTCTCTCTCTCTCTCTCTCTCTCTCTCCCTCCATGTTTACCTCTCCACTCGGACAGTTGTAGGGGAGGGAAGTGATGTAAAGATAGTAGAAGGGGCTGACGCAGAATGAAGAAGGCAAGAGAAGAGAGAGTGAGAGAGCATGTGAGTGGGTGGTGAGGAAGAGAGAGAACAGAAGAATAAAAGTGTGTGTGTGTGTGTGTGTGAAATGGAGAGAGATGCTAGTCCTAGATAGGCAGTCAGATGACATACTGTATGTTCACATGTTCATCTTTGACTGAGGTCAGAATCTTCTAGGTATGTGGAGGATGCTTCTGGTTGCAATGTGTGGTTAGGTAGTGTTGGTTTGTTATGCTGCCTACAGGTTTTTTTTTAATGTTTCACCCCAGTATTCACCACCGGTTCTTCTCCATTATCCTCTAGAGTATCAAACAGTGAGAAGAAATTGGAAGCAGTAAAGAGTGGAGTCCGAACTATTTCGGTGTCAGGTAAGCCAAAACAAAGCCCTTCTCTCTCTCTCTCTCTCTCTCACTCTCGCTCTCACACACCCACACCCACACTACACACACAGGTTCAATACAAGTCATTATCCTTTCTTTCTCTCACTTACCTCAAGACCTTTTTTGGGGGGAGGTTATTCTGTTTTCTCCCCCCCTTTCTATGATTCAGTTTCTCCCCTCTTCCTGTCTTTTCTCCCCTTCTTGCTTTCCAGTAGACTTCCCTTGCTTTATCTTTCATGCCCGTTCTCTCTCCCTGTATCTGTCTTGAGTCTTTCTCTCTCTATCTCTCTCATCCCACCCACTCCAGTTTTCCCTTCGTACTCGTATGAACTCATTCTGTCTTCTCACATGCTGTCGTTCTCTCTCTTCTCTGATTGGCTGAAGACCTAGTGACCTCGTCACCTCCTAAGCCAACCAAGGCTCGGCGTTTCCTCCTCCCCTTTGTCTTCTGTTCTGATTCACCGCCCCATGGTATCCTCAGCTCTGATTGGCTAGATCTTTAGGGGAGCTTATCTGAGAAAAAACATTATTGGACAAAAGTTGGGCAGTTTTTATTAAGACATGGATCGAGGGGACCTTAACATCTCCTAGCAGTGGTGCCCAGGAATGTCTGAAACTAGTATGGAATTTCAAAATTGTGTCTGAATTATTGTTAACATTTAGATTTTGAATTTTATGAAAAGGATTTAATATATATAATTCATAAATATTTGGGAGATGAATGTCCCCGGAGCACATTTACAGTACCTGCCCTGTTACAATCTGACTCACGTTTGAGGATAAACTTCCCTATTCAATTTGCTGGCTCCTCACTGCCTAATTGCTTTCACTAATCCTGATATTTTTGCATACATAAACTCACACATACACACACACACACACACACACACACACACACACACGTGCGCGCACCCATACACCCACACAAAATAGCTGGTTTTGTGTGATGTTGTGGTGTGCTGTGTATAACCAAACCAATGCCACTGTATGGTTGCTGGAAAGAATGAAGAATTATTATTCACTTACAGTAGAAGTATGTTCTGTCACACCTCAAGCCTATGTGTGTGAGGAGGGACGAAATAGTATTAGCTTTCTAGGGTTTTACACACACCAGCTAAATGCAGCAAGTTAAAATAAAAACAGAAAGAAGTGACTGTGCAGAATCAAAAACCTCATAAAAGGCAGCGGCAAGGATTCCTTGCTGATCCTTCAGTGAACTAATACTAAATGATTGTACAGCCCTTAGAAGGTTGCAAAAATGTTCTACATTAGGGTGCTGTCAGAAGACATGGATGATATCCGAATACATTGGGGATTTGCACTTTATTGCCCAGATTGCTGTTGGACATTTTCTTAACCCTTTAAGACCTGAGGCGAATCAGTTTTTTGAAAAACAAAAAGATCTACAAGCTGTATATCTGCTATTTTTGAATATCCAAAGAAATCTTAAGTGACACAGATGCGTTCCAGGTCTTAATGGGTTAATATATCTACCGGCGTCTACTGCTCACTGAGCTATAGTTAGAAGTATTTACAGCTTGACTAAACATGCTACGTTTAACAAACTCGGGAGCCCAAAAGCTGGTATGTGTCTTGCCTTAGATTAGAATGTTGCCTCATTCCCTCACTGGTTAATTTGACTGTCATTTGTTTAGCACAGGATTGTGGGTAAACGGTTTACCGTAGCGCTGCTGCCTGGGCCATGTTTGAACTAACTGCTTGCTATGTGTGACTCTGCAGCTAAACTCCTTGTTACACTTCCATCCACTGTTATGTCACAGCTTTACATGAGATAACTTTTACTTTTTCCCCCTCTCCCTTGTTTCTCCTCTTCGTTTCTTCTGCTGCTCTCTCTCGCTCTCTCTCTCTCTCTCTCTCTTTCTCTCTCTCTCTCCTACTCACCACTCTCTCGCTCCTCCTGTCCCGTTTCCTGCATGCTCGCTCGCCCGGACCCTGCAGAAGATCTTAGTGGGGATGGTAAAGTTTTGTCGTTTATTAATCTCTTCCATGATCCTTTCTTTCTTTCTCCCTGTACTAATATTGGGTCCTTAAGGGTGTGGATGTGGTTGAGTTAGATGGGTACTTGGTTGCGTGTGAGTGAGCGTGTTGTGTATGCATGCATGCATTTTAATTGCCGGGATGCATTTGTGTGGTAATACTGAACATTGAGATTGGACTGACTCGTAACTGAAAAATAATGCTTTTTCAGTATGGAATGGATGCTCTAGTCTCTCATGTTTCAGTGATATGAAACATGAAGCCACTATTAGCTGTAGTGTACAATGAGGAGTATGACCTGCTGACGTGCCTTACAGTACTGTAGCTTACCAGTGTCACCATATTACGTGCTACTCTGGAAGTTTGGGTTTGCATCTTTCTGTCTGTCTGTCTCTGCATTCTTTGTGAAGTGAACTGCTACTGAATCTCAGCTTTGAAATAAGCTTCCCCTAAGCCACAAGAATAAAGAAGTAAAACATAATTTAGCAGTATTCCACTTTAAGGGCAGAACTCCAGCCCCTTCTGTCCACAGGCTACACACACACACACACACACACACACACACACACACACACACACACACACACACACACACACACACACACACACACACACACACACACACACACACACACACACACACACACACACACACACACACACACACACACACACACAGCCAAGCTAAGCACAGAGTGGAGGCGCAGCTACACAGAATGGAATAGGGAGAGGTTTGCTGGAGTTGAGAGCAATTGCATTCCTGGCTAAAATGGGCTAGCTGTAACGCACACACGCACACATGCACACATGCACACAGACATACACAGGCAGACACAGGACCCAAAGCACACATTTTCTCTTCATTGGGAACAGACAGACACAGAGTTAGACTAGTCAAAGTTAGAAACAGAGTTTTGATTCTTCAGAACCACATCAGATGAATGTGGAGCAATATAAACAACAGAGCACACACTGCAAACTGCCTAACACACACATTTGAGCAGCTACTATTGAAATAGGACTTAAATGGTTAAGCACCAAAAGAAATTTGAGCTGCCGATTAGTCAGCACTCACTGACTGCACGAGAAGAAAGAAGATTTGACTTTGATTAATTAAGTTGATAATGAAGCATTGGAAACCACTCACAATGGAAACAAGCCATCAAGGCTTTTTGTGTTATCCTTTTATCATTGCTTGCGTAATTGTACTTGCGGTACTGTTTGCAAACTGTTAATAAAGCATTCAATCATTCTAATATGGAAACACTGATATAATGATAGTCTTGGATCAGAACTTAATTTCTTCGCCCATGCCACTAGCTTACAGTGACTTATCCAACCTACATTGGCTACTGACCTACATAGTTACACTGCTTTATTCAGCCTCCTGCCTTACATTACCTTACATAATATGGTATATTACTATATACTATATGGCTGGAAGTGTTTATTCAGTCTATCGCACAGACCACTCACCTCTTACATCACCTTACAGTACGTGTTACTGACCACGGAGTGCGAAACCTCACTCAGCCCATCTCAACACTTTATTCCGCCTGAAGTCTGAAGCCTCTCACTAATGTGGGGACACAGTCTATCAGAGCTTGATAAATATTGAGTAGAATGGTACGAATAACATCAACAGATGTGTCACTGTTGTTTCCAACAGCTGAGTCTGCGGACAGATTTTACTCTAAACACTACCATCTGGTTAGAAGAGACTGCCTTTCTCTCTCTCTCTCTCTCTCTCTCTCTCTCTCTCTCTCTCTCTCTCTCTCTCTCTCTCTCTCTCTCTTTCTCTCTCTTTCTCAATCTCTTTTTCCCTCTATCTGTCAGAGCCTTCACACAGCTTTTATTCTAAACAAAACCATCTGGATATAATACAGACTCGCTATTTCTTTATATACCTCTCTCTCTATCTCTCCATTTTTAGGACAGACGGTCTTTATTTTTTAACATCTTTTCACCCTGTCTGTCTGTCTGTCTGTCTCACCCTGCCTCCAATCGAGCCCAGCTGTTCTGACAAAGACAGACCGATATGCACACCACATGCTCAGCTGACACCCTGTGTAGAGAGAGAGAGAGAGAGAGAGAGAGAGAGAGAGCGATGGGTGTTTCTATGTGTCGCACTTGACAGACTGTGTGAGATAGTTGCATGCTTGATTCACAGTTAGCTGCATGTTGTGTTTTCTTTTTGGTGCGGGTATACTTTGCGCTCCGCAGGGACTTGTGTGTGTGTATCAGGGTTGCGGCGTGGCAGAGTGCGTGCACGGTAAAGTGACCAATGCATGTCTGACTGATTTGCTGTGTATATGTGCGTGTTATACTGCTATTTCTGTGCAGCTATAGACTTGTGGTGGTTGTGTATAACTTTTTCCCTTTTTTGCTGTTACCGATTTTACTGACCGCTGCCTCTGTGCACGTGTGTGTGTGTGTGTGTGTGTGTGTGTGTGTGTGTGTGTGTGTGTGTGTGTGTGTGTGTGTGTGTGTGTGTGTGTGTGTGTGTGTGTGTGTGTGTGTGTGTGTGTGTGTGTGTGTGTGTGTCTACTATTGCAGAGACTGATGACTATGCTGAGATAGTTGATGAAGAAGACACGTACACCATGCCCTCCAGTAAGTATCTTATTTTCTGTTCTCTTACAACTATCAGGAGTATGTTTATCTTCTCCTGAAGAAACCAGCTTCCATTTAGCTTCTCTTCTAACTGCTGCTAGCTCTGTTCACCAAAGCTGCTCGCCAGCAGCACGTTATATGGTTTGGTTTGCATCACTGTACTTCTTTCTTTGCTCAATAATGAAACCGGAGAACTGCACGATACTTTCCCACGAGACCCTGGGAAGGTTCTGTTTAGCATCAATCACACTTACTCCTCTATGCTGGAGCTATTTCGATAAGATAAATCTTTATTGGTTTCCAGAGGCAAATTCAGGTGTCATACTAGAAGCAGCAGGGAGAATGAAACACAGGTACAGGGACTGTAAGTGCCAAGAAACGAACCAGTCAACCACTAAAAATAAAGTACTGAGCCCTGGATATCTGCACTGGATCTTTGACTGAGTGGACAGTCTATCAATAAATATAAATGTACAGTCAATATGAATTAATATACATCTAGCGGTATACATCTATCACC
This sequence comes from Gymnoscopelus microlampas, assembly GCF_963454915.1. Classification (NCBI taxonomy): domain Eukaryota; kingdom Metazoa; phylum Chordata; class Actinopteri; order Myctophiformes; family Myctophidae; genus Gymnoscopelus; species Gymnoscopelus microlampas. The sequence continues at coordinate 17,243,456 of NC_139952.1, read as the reverse complement.
AGTGATGAATATAGGAATGAATATGTACAGCATATGGATGGATATAATCATGGTCTATCAACATTCTATCAACACTGAGAATATTAATGAATATATACGTAATATACTGTATGTACAAGCTACAGTATCAACAATGCTAATAATCCAGCTCCAGCTTTAACTTGTTTCAGTCTGCTTGCGAATAGGAACCAGCTCAGGCCAGCAACGTTAGTCTGGGTTAGACTGGGGTTGGCTGGGTTTCTGACCTAGAAACGGAGACCTGCTGGGCTATGAGCCAGAGAGACCACAGTGATGACAAACCACAGTTCATGGATAATATACAAGTCATAATGTGCTCAATCCGGTTTACATTTCCTGTCAAAAGCCTTGTCTCCATTATTATTAAAGGATTGTGGCCGGATGTCAACGGTGACTCTATTGCGTTCACTATTGTAAGGTGTTTGAAAGTGAAGGCTGCCACAAGTGATGGGAACTTCAAGCTTAATTTATACTCCATTGCACAATGGTGTAGTTTGCCTTGGCCAGGATTTAACTAATTCGCTTTAAAATGGTTGATGTCGGCAAGCAACGCTATCGTACCACAGAGCATAATATATAAGCTTCAGTCCACCGTTCCATTGTGTTTATCTACATATTACCAGCTACAATCTTTTGCTGTTACTGTACCTTGTACGTCTCCATTTCGTTTTCTTTGAATTCCCCTGATTGCATGTCTTCAGATATTTTCCTCCTGTATGTGTGGTGTGCAAACTCATATGCTCATATGCATATGCTTACCTATTTGTAGTAGGCTGAGCTAAACACTTAGCAATTATGGTCCAATGCATATTTGTCACATTATGCTACTGAGATATTCCATGGCTGTTGATATCATCTGTCATATTTGTAATTTATTTATTCTGCCATTCATTATTCCATTTCTTTCCTCATTCTGCAATTCACGCATTCATGCCATTCTATTAATTCACACAACATCAGATATAAAATGAAGACGCATACCTCATGCTTCCCACCTTTACACAATAAAATCCTTAGTGTTAATTGGACCATTTGTCATTTTCGTTAGAGAGTTTACAAGTATATCTTATAGTATACCATCTACGCTTGTACACTCTCTGAACTAAATCTGTAATCCGTAAGATTTGTGTTCTACCCGGAATTCAAACTTGGGTCTTGCGCGCAAGAATTGAGACTTTTGTACAGTAGTTGTATTACAAATCAAAAAGCGGAGGGTCACACTCAGAAATAAAAGTCAAATGTTTTCTTTTATCGCTCCTTATGCTTCAATGACAGACGCTTCGGCCATCCAGCCTTCATCAGTCACTGTTGGGAGCTTCAAGCTTAATTTACACTCGTAACTGGTGAAGGCTGGATGGCCGAAACATCTGTCATTGAGGCATACGGAGCATAAAAGAATACATTGACTTTTATTTCTGAGTGTGAGCCTCCGCTTTCTGATTTGTGGACAGAGTGCGGTGGTGACAGAAAGTTTTCCTTAGTTTATATTGTATTAACATACTCAAGTGTACATATACAAAGGTTACGCTGCAAAATGACCACTGAGGTTTTTACTGTGTACCGGTGCCTGTATGTATGTCGTTGTTTGTGCGTCTACTACGTGTGTGAATGAGTTTTCTGAGCTATTCTCAATCTTAAAGCAGCTGTCTGGCTCTGTCTGTCTGTCTCTCTGTCTCTCTTTCTCCTCCCAATGCCAACACAGTGTGCTATGGAATAGTTCAAGGTAAAATGACCTCTCTCTGTCTCTCTCCCTCTCTCGTACCAGGATAACTTGACCTTTTACATTTTTGTTTGTTAATTTTCTCTGCCATGCATGTAACACATTTTTGTAGAAAATATATTGTATGTATATACTGTAGTGTACCTAAATGTGTTAATACTTAACAGTGTTAAAGTCTTTTGGGCGGCAAAATAATTATATCCTGTTTGTGCCAACCGTCTGGTCAAGAATATTATTAATAGACTGAAATTGAAAAAGGTTGAGGTATCTCATTTACGATTTGTTGTCATGTCTGTTGGTGTTATATACTGTATCTGGATTGAAAGTCATTCAGCTTTGGTCTTGGAGTTAAAATGGAACTCCGCCCAAAAACCCACAATGTTATTTTAATTATTGTGGACATTTCAATCAGCATTTTGTGAACATGAGAAACATCTCTCTAAGCCTCTTCAGCTGAATGACTTGACTTGTTGCTTTGTTTTGGGGCATGGTTTTCATTAGCCTTTTTCATGGTTATCGTTTATTTCATTTCCTTCATGTCTTTTATGAAATGTTTTGGTCAATTGTGGCTGTTGTCTTGTTCTCTGTCGTGTGAACTGTGAATTAATTAACTATTGTGTAATGTCCCCTGTGTGGAAGGGTTTTGTTTTTATCCAGAATGGTAATTTGGAAGTAAAGGGTAGTTCTGTAGGACAAATCTAATATTTTGAATGAGGTTTTTGATGAAAATGTAATATATCCAGAACACTGTACAAGCCATCTCCCCATCCATCAGGCTCATTGAGGTCATTGCATACATCTGACTAAAAATATGGCACTGATAAGCACAATTTTGGCGAAAATAATCATTGTGATTAATAATCAGGATTACAATATTAAGCAAAATAATTGGTATTATCATTTTAGCAATAATGCATTTTAGCCATAATCGTGCAGCTCTACTATGTCATATATCTCTTGTCATAACCAGTATCCAAATATACATGAATACAGAATAGTTTGAGGATGCCATTAAGGCTATTAAATTGAAGTAGCCATATAGTAGATAGATACAGTTAGATGGATACATTATGCCTCACTATCCTGCCTAAAATGCAATGGGCTTAAGCTAAATATCAAGTTAAGAATCTAGGTTATTGTAAACAAAATATGTTTATATAACAGTTTAAGAGGGAAGAAAATCAGGTATGCTACTGTGCATGTAAACACTCATTTATTCAGTGTGCGTGTGTGTGCGCACATGCGGGTGTGTGAGAGAGAGTGAGAGATTTTGTGTTGTAATGTGCATGTCAAGGCATATGTTTCTGATTTATGGAAATTGAACTCAAACGATCACAGAAGAAATTGAGCTCAAAACGTATTTGTGTGTAATTCTTTGTTTTTCCTCTCCTCTCCTCCCAGCTCGGGACTATGAGATCCAGAGGGACAGGATAGAGTTGGGGCGTTGCATTGGAGAGGGCCAGTTCGGTGATGTTCACCAAGGAGTCTACAGCAGCCCGGTATATTAGACACTCCCAACACTTTTATGTCTCTCTACACGTTTGCCTAACCCTGCCTTCTAACCTGTCACTTGTGTATGCTGTATAGGACAAGGCTCCCTCGAACGTTGCCATCAAGACCTGTAAGAACTGCACATCAGACAGCGTCAGAGAGAAGTTCCTACAAGAAGCGCGTAAGACCGCACTGCACTTGCGTGCACTTTAATTTTATCTTAGTACAGGGGTCTTCAAAGTTTTTTCAGTCCAAGGACCCTTTAGCTGAGAGAGAGATGAAGCAGGGACCCCCATTATATATTGTATAAAACCGTGTTGCAGATTAAACTATTCCATAGATAGTATTATAGACTTGTTTGACATATTTCTTTGACTGATATTTCCAGTCAGTTTTCAGTCAACCCTCAATATTTAGTCAACTTAACCGTTGGCTCTGTACTTGGTCTGTTCTTTTTTCCCTCTACACCGCCTCGCTGAAAATAGCAGATCTACAAGCTCACAACGCCTCGCAGCGCGAGGCGTTGTGAGCTTGTAGATCTGCTATTTTCGGCAAATGTTTCCCATCACACAAAGATTTGCCGGACCCCCTGTAGTAACTCTGAGGACCCCCTAGGGGTCCCGGACCCCCTGTTGAAGACCCCTGTCTTAGTATGACATTCAAAGTAATGATCAGCGGCTTTGACAAGGGAAAGTGCTGCAGGAGATCCCACGCCGCATTGAGCGCAGCAGCACTGTCATCCAGAGAAAGGTCAGCGCTTTCTCATTACTCATCGTTTCTCTCTGCAGTGACTATGCGTCAGTTTGATCACCCCCACATCGTGAAGCTGATTGGGGTCATCACAGAGAACCCTGTGTGGATCATCATGGAGCTATGCACTCTGGGAGAGGTACTGTGACACTGGGTGTGGAAGAGAGAGAGAGATGGAGAGAATGTTTGATTCAGCCTGACGTTCCATTCGGGAAAAACACCTCACAATCTGACAGACAAAAAAACAACAACTCAAAATCACCAACTCTAACTCAAACACTCTTATACACAAACTCAGCAACATCAATTAGTCGACATTACAAAGAAATAAATACAGCAAGAGAGGATGACTATGACTTTTTTCTATTTTGAATTATCTCCCTTTACCTCTCTTTATTTCACCCTCTCCATCTCTCTTCCTTTTCTATTCTCTCTCTCTCTCTCTCTCTCTCTCTCTCTCTCTCTCTCTCTCTCTCTCTCTCTGTCTTCCTATCTGTCTGTGTCTCTGTAGTTGCGTTCATTCCTGCAGGTGCGGAAATACAATCTAGACCTGGCTACTCTCATTCTGTTTGCCTACCAACTTAGCACAGCACTGGCCTACCTGGAGAGCAAGCGCTTTGTACACAGGTACACACACACACACACACACACACACACACACACACACACACACACACACACACACACACACACACACACACACACACACACACACACACACACAGCACACTTGACCCTAAACATGTTCCGCACACCCCACCTTAGGGCCAGACATAGCTTTGGCGGTCATAGCCGAGTGTTTTCAATATTTAATTGTGCAAACCCATTTCCTCTGTGGGCAACAATACAGCATGACTATATGTGAATCTTGCACTGGCATGAGACCTAAATCTTGGCTGTTATGGCTTCCAGGGACATAGCAGCACGCAACGTGTTGGTCTCAGCAGTGGACTGTGTGATGTTGGGAGACTTTGGTCTGTCGAGATACATGGAGGATAGCTCATACTACAAAGGTACACACACACACACACACACACACACACACACACACACACACACACACACACACACACACACACACACACACACACACACACACACACACAGCTTTCTGTACTGATACATTTTTATTATTATTTATTATATATATTTTTTTGTTGCTTATTCTCTGTTGCCACCTTCTGGTTATGTACTGGTAGTGCAGTCTTTTTTTCTGCCATGGACGTTCAGGTGCTGGGGACTTTTAAGGCTTTTTCCCCCGTTTTTTTGTAAATTAACACCCTACTTGATCATACTACAGCGTCACCCAAAAGGCTTGTCGATATGCTACTTTTGTTATTTTTGAATTTGAATCATGAAAAATAACAGATTTGTACAGATTTGGTTTCAACCCGACAAAGACAATACTGTATAATGAATGTATGTCTCTCAGCCTAACAACGGTCTTTTTAATGGCAGGCTCCAAAATGACATAGTCCTTCATAATCAGTCTCACTCAATGCTATAAGTGATTATACTTGTGACTCCACAATTTGTTAACACTGTAAATGTGTGTACGTGTCAGCTTCTAAAGGCAAACTGCCTATCAAATGGATGGCTCCTGAGTCTATCAACTTTAGACGATTCACCTCAGCCAGTGATGTCTGGATGTTCGGTGAGTCAAAGCCTTTATTTTGTGTCTATAATACAAAAAAAGCTATTTCTTCTCCTAAATATTTGGGTGTTTTACTCTAATATACACAAGGCTATCCGAAGAGTCTTCAAATGATTGTATTAGTTTGCTTGCAGCCGCCACCCCACCTCCCACATATATCATTGTAGTGCTGTCTATTTAGTTAAATAAAATGTCTAATATTGGCCACCCCACATAGGACATATTTACCAATTGATTGTTACAATGTTTTCAATAGCTTGTTTGTTGATGATCTTTATATTGTTGCACTGTTGTTACATATTTACTATAAGGCATTACACAGCTCTGGGTAATCTCTTTGCCTTTCTAGACTGAACAGTACTGTTTTTCTAAGCCCCTTCATTTGGTATACAAGAGACCCCCTAACCTACATAACATGCTGGTGAGATCAGTACCTCCCCCTTCATCACTCACATTAAGCTTACATCTGTCCCCTCTGGCAATGACCCATGTGGTCATAGCCAGCAATGCCATTTCACACACAAAACAAAGTCATTCAATCACCCCCGCACAAGAAGAAAATACATTAATGGTGTCTTCTCATGTTCTACTGCTAATGTCATATACATTCCTAAATGCCCATGTGGACTAGCATACATTGGTAAGACCATAAGACCTTTAAAACCTTGAATCACTTTAAAAACTTGAATCATTTCTCTTCAATGAGACCCCTTGATGCCATATCCACTCACTTAGTCTATTATTGTTGCAAATGATCTTGATGTCAATGTTTAATGCGAGGGGCCTGCAAATGACCGGCCTCTCCAAAAGGCGGGCTAAACAATTAGCAAGGTACTGCTCAATATCAGCTATTATAGGAAGCCGCTCAATTTGGAGGAGCCGTTGCTTCCTTTACCCATGATTGTTGTCCGCTGTGTTCAACAAGTATGCCATCTTTTGTTTTGTATGTAACAATGCTCTGCTTTACATGCACTTTGTAACTAGCTGTTTTTTTGTTTTAACTAGCTGTGTTTATGTCCTTTGTACATCCTGTACTTCTTATTATGTGGACATAAGTAAAGTGTGTGTGTGTGTGTGTGTGTGTGTGTGTGTGTGTGTGTGTGTGTGTGTGTGTGTGTGTGTGTGTGTGTGTGTGTGTGTGTGTGTGTGTGTGTGTGTGTGTGTGTGTGTGTGTGTGTGTGTGTGTGTGTGTGTGTGTGTGTGTGTGTAGTGCATACACACACATATAAACTATGTCTGTCTCCTCTCCCTCTCTGTCCGTCCAGGTGTGTGTATGTGGGAGATCTTGATGTATGGCATCAAGCCCTTCCAGGGGGTGAAGAACAACGACGTGATTGGCAGGATAGAGAACGGCGAGCGATTGGCCATGCCCCCACAGTGCCCGCCCACCCTGTACAGTCTGATGACCAAGTGTTGGTCGTACGATCCCAGCAAGAGGCCGCGGTTCACTGAACTCAAAACACAACTCAGGTATCCACTCACAATTCAACACCACATGTATAATACTATATCATGTTTTCTACATTAGGAGTTCCCAAACTTTTCCGTGCCAAAGACCCCCAAATACTCAGTGTATTTGGGGGTCCTACTCCAACCAATCAGTGCCAAAGTTATTGTGTACATATCGTTGCTGTCGGACAGAAACCTCCTATCTCCATATTCTAACTTTTTCTACTACTTCATACTACATCACTACTCTACATCATACTACAGTGTCACACAAAAGCATAAAAAGTAGCAGATCCACAAGCTCGAAAGCTTGAGCTTGTAGATCTCTGATACTTTTGCTATTTCTTTTTTATTTGAATCCTGAAAAGTAACAGTTTTTGGACATATGAGGTTCCCACCCGACAGAGACGATATTGTGAATATTCTTTTTTTGTGTGTGTGAATATTTTTCACATTTTGTGAAGGATCTCAAACCCGCCGTCCCATCATATTTCGGAAAGATTCAACCTGACGCGCGTGTGTGTGTGTGTGTGTGTGTGTGCGTGCAGTACTATCCTGGAGGAGGAGAAGATGCAGCAGGAGGAGCGACTCCGTATGGAAATGAGGAGGCAGGTCACAGTGTCCTGGGACTCTGGAGGCTCTGATGAAGCACCGCCTAAAGTAAGACTGACTGATGTCTGTGTCCCTTTTCTGTCTGGTGGTCACTTAACACATTGAGTGCCAAAAACGGTCCGGACCGTTTTTCATAATCCAAACGAGGAGTGCCAAAAACGGTTATGACCGTTTTTTGGAAAAAAAATATAAAGAAAATAAATAAATAAAAACGGTTAACTTCAAAAGCCTGTATCTCGGCTCCTGTGTACTTTTTTTTTTACTATGTATTTTCGACTATTTTCAACTGGCTGCAACTATGGAACGGATTACCTAATGTTTTTAATTTTTTTCCCCCGATTGTACGAAACCCCTGTGTGTGTAATGAGGGACGGTGATCACTGAAAATATTTTGTGACTACTTGAAAAAGGTTAAAAAATTGTTAAAAATCCAGGCACTGACTGAATGTGTTTTAAAAAAAAACTGGCACTCAATGTGTTAAAACCACTGTTTCCCAAACAGTGGTTTCGGGATTTATTTACTTATTTTTATGAGTAAATATCCCTTTATTTTTGGTTTCCTACATTTCATAATTGAGGGGCACGGTGGCGCTGTCGCCTCACAGCTAGAAGGTCCTGGGTTCGATTCCCGCAGGGGACGCTGTGGGCGCTGGGGGCGTGTTCTCTCCTCCATCATCCATCAGTGCCCATACCCTGGGGTTGGCGAAAGGGCCTCTCTGTGTGGAGTTTGCATGTTCTCCCCGTGTTCCCTAGGGTAGATACCCTCACAAAAACATGCAGTAATCCTGGTCACCCCCTGTCAGGTGACAAGAAGGTCAGTAGGCTCTCATGCATTGAAGGAGGCATGAGCTCGGCCCTGGCCTCCCTAGGTTGGCAGAGGGAAGGTAGTGCCCAGGATTACATAGACAATTGGCACTGGGTGTAAAAAATAGGGTTACAAAATCGTGGGATAAAAATATAAGTAAAAAAAAAAGGCATAATTGCTCATGAATTAAAAACTAATTCAAAGATGTGTCAAAAGTATAAAAAATATATAATAATATTATATTAATATAAATAAGAATAAAAGTAATTCCATAAATTATAAGTAGTGTAAATAGCCGATCTACAAGCTCACAGCGTGTCGCATCGTGACACGTTGTGAGCTTGTAGATCTACTATTTTCACTAGCTTGGGTCCTGGGTAGACATCAAATTTCTCTTTTGGGTCTCGAGCTAAAACGTTTGGGAACCAGTGACTTACACTATGGAGGTTTATAATGATGCAGAAACCAACTTCTCTCTCTCTCTATCTCTATCTCTATCTCTCTCTGTATCTAGCCTAGCAGACCAGGCTACCCCAGCCCTCGCTCAAGTGAAGGCTTCTTCCCTAGTCCCCAGCACAACCACTACCCGGTAACACACACATACACACACACACAGCTCAGACAGTGTGATGTTTCTACGGCTTAATTTATACTTAGCTGCACGTGGGTGCCGAGACACCACAAATAGCTGATCTAAAAGATCACACGCGTCAGGCTGTGACACATTGTGTGCAGTTATTTTCAGAACTAAGAATAAATCAATCAAGCATAGTAATTATGTTTATATTGCATGTTTTTATTCTATCTAGATTCGAGCCGATTTAAACCCTCTTATCAATCCACACTTTACAACGCCTCAGATTGAGTTCATGTGCCTTAATGGACTAGTTGTTTTACTAGATTGGGTCAAAAGACGGGTAGAAATATGCTTATTGTCCGTCGTACATCAAACGATGGTGTTGCTCAATGAAAATAGGCAATCTACAAGCTCACAATGCATACAATCGGCTATTTTTGGCACATGCCACCGTCGAAGTATAAATCAGGCTATACAGGCTATTGAAGCAGGGAGAGTGTGTGTGTGTGTGTGTAAGAGAGAGAGAGAGAGAGAGTGGCGTGTGTTTGGTTCAAAGCGAGATGAAGAGAGAAACTGAGAGGGAGAGAACGAGAGTTCTTCTAGTTATTCTTTCAGCTCATAAACTAAGCAGACATCAGGCATTTCCTGTAGAGCTATAACTCTCCTCTCTTTCTCTCTCTCTCTGACACACACACACACACACACACACACACACACACACACACACACACACACACACACACACACCACATACTCTCAATCTTAAGGCTGTATGCGCTCTCTCTCCTCTCTCTGTGGCCTTATAAGGAGTGTAGACTTTCAACGCTTATTTACCCTCATCATATCACAAGTTGTAATAACAACCACCACTAGTTCAGGGGTTCTCCAAGTAAGGTCTGGGGGGCCCAGGTGGCCTGGAGTTGGACTAAGATGAATACTGCAACTGCTCTAAACCAGTGTTTCTCAAAACGTTTTAATTGGAGTGTATTGTACACTCTTAAGGTGCATTCCCGCCGCAAGATGAAATATCTTTCTAGTCGCTTGATTCACTTGACTTTGGTCGCGCTGGTCAGCGTTGGTAAACGTTAAGCGAACTTCGCCTCCCTTGGGATTGTCCATCTGGAGCGAAGACACGTTCACATCGCCTCACGCGTGCTGCTTGTTGCAGCGTCAAGTCAAGTCGTGTCTTTGCTTTGACTTCATATGTAATTGCGCTGCTCAAGCAAATATTGTATCTTGCGAAACCTGAGGGTCCTTGGACCACACTCACTCTGAGAACCACTGCTCTAAACATTATTAGGAGGAGGAGGAGGAGTGTTATCATTATTTCTCATTATTTTACTTTTTTTTTTACTTCAAGAACTAATTAATCAGTTATTAATCTCCTGTCTCTCTTTCTGGCTCCTTTGGCTCTGTGCCTGTCTCTCTCTCTCTCTCTGTCTTCTGTCTCTTATCTGCCTACCTCTCTCCACCTTCTCTCTCTGTCTGGCTTCTTTCTGTCTGTCTGTCTGCCTGCTCTCTCTCTCTCTCTCTCTCTCTCTCTCTCTCTCTCTCTCTCTCTCTCTCTCTCTCTCTCTCTCTCTCTCTCTCTGCCCGTCTCTCTCTGTGGCTCCTGTCTCTCTCTAGGCGTCAGCCCATGGTGGGGTCGGGGGTGTCTACCCCCCTCATGAGACCTGGAACCAGCACAGACCCGAACACACCGCACTTTGGAGCCCTACCATGGAGGTACACACACACACACACACACACACACACACACACACACACACACACACACACACACACACACACACACACACACACACACACACACACACACACACACACACACACACACACACACACACACACACACACACACACACACACACACTCTTCAATTGACTAGGTTACACGTGAAAGTGAGTAAATTGAGTTTAGTGAGTTTAGGACAACCAAGTGTGTGAAATGTCCATATGGATCCTATGTGTCCTGAAGGATGGCGGGTGTGTTGGAACAAGTATGATGGAGGAAAGACTGATGATGCAACAGCAACAAATGGAAGACGACCAACGATGGCTGGAACAAGAGGAGAGCCTCATGGTAACACACACACACACACACACACACACACACACACACACACACACACACACACACACACACACACACACACACACACACACACACACACACACACAGAGTATGCTGCGTCCCAATTCAATGCAATCTACTAATTCTAACATTACATTACAGTCATTTAGCAGACGCGCAACAAATGGAAGACGACCAACGATGGCTGGAACAAGAGGAGAGCCTCATGGTAACACACACACACACACACACACACACACACACACACACACACACACACACACACACACACACACACACACACACACACACACACACACACACACAGAGTATGCTGCGTCCCAATTCAATGCAATCTACTAATTCTAACATTACATTACAGTCATTTAGCAGACGCTTTCATCCAAAGCGACTTACAATAAGTGCATTCAACATAGGTAGGGAACGAAACTACTAATCACCAGAAGTCTTAAGTGCATTTCCTGCAAAAACAAGCAACCAAGAGTATACCTAGCGCTAAGGTAAAAGTGCAATATATCAGCTACCTACTTTCTTAAACAGAGACAAAATAGCAAAATCAAATGAGCAAGAGCTAAAACAAATAAGTGTATTGACTAAACAAGATCCAATGAAACAATACAACAATAAAACAAGAGTTCGTACAACTAGTTAACAACAAGTAGGCCAGGCAAAGAGGAAGGGTAGTGTTTCCTGAAGAGGTGGGTTTTCAGCCTGCGGCGAAAGATGGGCAGTGACTCTGCTGTCCTGACATCAGTGGGAAGTTCATTCCGCCACTGTGGGGCCAGAACAGAAAAAAAGTTGTGACCGTGTCGATCGACCAGAAGGACCCTTGAGTGACGAGGCAATCAGTCGCCCCGAGGTGGTAACATTGTTTTGAGTATGTAGTATATCTACACACAAAAAAAATACATAAAACACAGAATACTTACACATGCATGTATACAAAAATCACTGGATTTTTAAGTGTGGTGTTCGTGGAGTGGAGGGGTTTAATTGGACTCAAACTAAAAAGTTGAAATATGGAGATGGGAAGTTTCTGCCCAACAGCAATGATACAGCATTGAATTGGGACAATGACATAGAGGAAAACAGAAAGGCAAACTCACACAAACCTAATGCTGCGTTCACACTGGCAGATACAAGAGACACAAAGCTACGTAGCGTGTTTGCAGCTTTGTATCTTCATAGCTGAAGTTGAAACCAGCTCAACTATTTTGTAGCAGCTACAAACGTCGGATGTATCTTTGTATCTGCATGTCGCTGGTTTCCGTTGACAATGAATGGTGGCCTGTATCTTTGTAGCTACTCAAAAGGGCATTGACACACACACACACACACACACACACACACACACACACACACACAGACACACACACACACACACACACACACACACACACACACACACACACACCTGCTCAGTTTACATCAAACCAGGCACCATGGAGAAAAAACACGCCTCTTCCTGCAAAACAACTCTGTTTTTCTTCTCTTCTCCTGGTCATGCCGTTCTCCTTTCCTTGATGAGTGCTTTCATTTTTGAGCCAGGTGGAAGACTGATGGCGAGAGAGAGAGGGGGAGAGAGAGGTAGACAGTGTACTGGGATGGAAAGAAAGAGCTGAAAGATACACGTATCTGGCATCTAATGTGCCCCCCCCCCTCTCTCTTTCCCTCTACCCCTCAAACCTACTAATATCGTTGCTGTCGGCTGGAAACCTTGCATGTCCAAAACCGTTACTTATCAGGGAAAATATTATTGTGTTCCAATGGATCCAATGTAGTTGTTATTTAGTAACCATCTCTTGTTCTTACTTTTCATTGGTTCAATATTTATAAAACCCACAGACAACTTAATTTGTTTTAAAAAGCAGCCTAAATAGCAGCGCAACAACATGTTATGATCTTGTTGATCGACTATTTTAGCTGTTTTTGTGAGGCACTGTTGTACGACGGGGCATTCATTTATGAAAAAAAAGATAAAAAGTTGAAATTTGGAGATACAAGGTTTCTGCCTGAATGCAACGATATGCTTGGTTGGGTTGCCAAGATTTTTACAGATGAAGCACACATTTTCATGCTCTCATGCGACAGTATAAATCTCTCATGGCCGACCTGGCAGGTCAAACCATACAGATGTCGCGTTTCATAAGCCTGATTTATACTTGGTTAAGCACTGGTGTCTTGCACCGAAAATAGCAGATCTGCAAGCTTTATGCGCGACACCGGCATGCAACTAACTATAAAGCTGGCGTTATCTGGCAACCCACAGTATTTTCCCCCTATTGATGTATTGTATTCCCTCTATCTCGCAGTGTCTGCAGCCATTTTCAATCCTCTCCCACTAAGGACACATTTGTGTTTTTAATTCATTCTAGACTGAAGAAAATCAGCTCATATCCACACTAGTCAACCACCTGATATCTGGTCCATACAGCTGCTGTTGCAGCTGCAGGGAACAGAAAGTTGTTGATTTTTCTTAGTTTTTTGTTTTTGACTGGGAATGTGCTAGCTGACACTTGTTTCGATGTTAACCCATTCACCCATTCAACTTATCTACAAATGTCTTCTAAATCCTAACAGGTTGTATAGTTGGGTCATTTATGGCACTTCCGTGACCGCGGAGAGCGAAGGTCCGTTTCTCAATGGATTTGTCATCTAGGAGGGTTATTAAACAAATTTAGCCGGGGTGTCTTTTTTAAAACGGCGGGGAAAATTTGTGGGAGACCAAAATCCAAAATGGCTGCCGTGAAAATGAACTTTTTAATGGTTTGACCTACAATGATGCACAATACATGGTTTCAGAGCTTATTTTGGTCAAGGAATACATATATGGTGTTTATATAATGATTTGACCTATTGTCGACCTTCAAATGCAAGATGGCTGCCAATTATGAGCTCCAAAAGGGAGTTTTTTCAAAATCGTCACAGAGCCTTCATATTAGGCTCAAATGAAAGCTCTGCTCATGATGAGTTGAATAATATACAGTATAAGTACACAGAAGTAATCTCTGAGGTCAATAAAGTCAATGTTTGTGTGTAAACAGCAGTTGCTGATTTGCGGTTTCCCATTAAATAGGGTAGGCTACTGAGAATATGGTGTCCAGTTCATCCCATCACATTTTCATAATGAACCAAAAATAAATGAGCTCTATAGCCTAACATAAAATAGTATTCTGTATGCAAAGCTAGAAAGGTTAGTTGCTTGAGGTGAATTTAAAGGTCAACTAATTTGTCACCCTTATTTTGTAGTATTGCTCCCAGTGTTTCCTGTCTGTCTTCCTTGCCTTGTCTAACCAGTCTTGTGATTTTGTCAGTGTTTCCACCTGTGTCCTCCTAGTCCCCCAGCCTATCCCAGTGTTGATTGTCAGTTGAGTTCACCTGTGTCCTGTTAATCCCTGTCTATTTAAGCCTTGTGATTGCATTGTGTTCTTATTGGTCTGTAGACCTTTGTCATGTGAGGTTTTTAGTCGTTGTTCTTTGCGCTCAAGAATCTTGGAAGTGATTTTGGATAAGAACCTCTCGCCAGAGCAGGATGCACAGCACGCCCTGTCTGTAGTGCTTTCCTCGTAGTGCTTGGTCTACCAACCCCTCCACTACTACCCCTGCTGTAACCAGAGTGTCTGCCATTCCAGAGCCCTTGAATCGCTTGTAGATGGCATAGATGTACTGTAGGACATCAGCTGGTGGAAAGGTACGAGGATTGGGAGGATGTCCTTGAACATTTCTGGATTCTCTGCCTTGAGCTCAGTGAGCATCTTGTAGGTGGGCAGGTCACCAACAAGAAAGGAGAATGGAATATTCTTCTGCCACATGGCCTCCACATGTTCCACCATGATGTCATTCACCACTGACTGACTTGAAGGTTCATTGTATGTTGTGTGGTAATAAGGCTTGCTCTTGTTGGGTGGTGGATGACAGCAGGACTGGGCACCACTGTATCCTGGAACTCGCTGCTCTTCAGGTGGTGGTCTTGTACCATGATTGTCTACACGAGACAGTGCATGTATCACAGAGCGAGCACACTGCGGAGCTCTGCTATCAACCTGGGAGTAAATGTCCATGGCATGACAAGGAGTAAAGATCTGGTAGACACTCTGCACAAGAGCGGTGTCTGCATCAGCTTTGCAGACACACTGCTCCTCTATGACCATTGGGCTCTGATGGATGTGGAGGCATCAGCAACCTGCCCACACGAGATCGCAGACAGCAAGCCAGCTATCGTGATCATCGACAATGACGACTTCAAGATTGACACTATGACAGGTGACTCTACAGCAGTCCATCGAACAAATGTCATGTACATGCAGCCAGAGAGCTATGAAAAGAAACCAGGCAAAGAGACTGCTGAAACGCTCACCAAGAAGAAGGAAATCTCTGCACAGCTAAAGCAGAAGTGTGCGGAACTGACAAAGGTTTGCCAGTACAGATGCCCCCCCTGGTAGCAAGAGTGAGTCACCTGCTTGTCCCAGGGTAGATCCACCAGTGGATGGGTCAGCTCCGCAGCGTGCTCGCTCTGTAATACATGCACTGTCTCGTGTAGACAATCATGGCAGAAGACCACCACCTGAAGAGCAGCGAGTTCCAGGATACAGTGGTGCCCAGTCCTGCTGTCATCCACCACCCAACAAGAGCATGCCTAATTACCACACAACATACAATGAACCTCCAAGCAAGTCAGTGGTGAATGACATAATGGTGAAACATGTGGAGGCCATGCGGCAGAAGAATATTCCATTCTCCTTTCTTGTTGGTCACCTGCCCACCTACAAGACGTTCACTCAGCTCAAGGCGGAGAATCCATTAATGTTCAAGGACATCCTCCCAATCCTCGTAACTTTCCACCAGCTGATGTCCTACATCTATGCCATCTACAAGCGATTCAAGGGCTCTGGAATGGCAGACGCTCTAATGTCCAAGATTCTTGAGCACAAAGAACAACAACTAAAAACCTCACCTCGCATGACAACAGACCAACAAGACCACAGTGCAAACACAGGGCTTAAATATACAGGGACTAACAGGACACAGGTGAACTCAACTGACAATCAACACTGGGATAGGCTGGGGGACTAGGAGGACACAGGTGGAAACACTGACAAAATCACAATACTACAAAATAAGGGTGACAAATGAGTTGACCTTTAAATTCACCTCAAGCAACTAACCTTTCTAGCTTTGCATACAGAATACTATTTTATGTTAGGCTATAGAGCTCATTTATTTTTGGTTCATTATGAAAATGTGATGGGATGAACTGGACACCATATTCTCAGTAGCCTACCCTATTTAATGGGAAACCGCAAATCAGCAACTGCTGTTTACACACAAACATTGACTTTATTGACCTCAGAGATTACTTCTGTGTACTTATACTGTATATTATTCAACTCATCATGAGCAGAGCTTTCATTTGAGCCTAATATGAAGGCTCTGTGACGATTTTGAAAAAACTCCCTTTTGGAGCTCATAATTGGCAGCCATCTTGCATTTGAAGGTCGACAATAGGTCAAATCATTATATAAACACCATATATGTATTCCTTGACCAAAATAAGCTCTGAAACCATGTATTGTGCATCATTGTAGGTCAAACCATTAAAAAGTTCATTTTCACGGCAGCCATTTTGGATTTTGGTCTCCCACAAATTTTCCCCGCCGTTTTAAAAAAGACACCCCGGCTAAATTTGTTTAATAACCCTCCTAGATGACAAATCCATTGAGAAACGGACCTTCGCTCTCCGCGGTCACGGAAGTGCCATAAATGACCCAACTATTATGTTTCTATACATAGCTCATAGCACGGCACTCTGTGCCGTGCTATGAGCTTCCATCACTATGATGACCACACCGCTCACTTCACACTGGGTGTGATTTTTTTAATAGCCAAAGAAATCTAAAATGACATGGATGGGTTAACTACAGCTTCCTTCGATTACCCTGAGGAAGATTAACATCAAAACGTCCGTCTTTTTGTCCTGTACGTACCTTCCTATTAAAGAGGCTTATTGTCCGAGCTGCTCCAGTCTCCCCCACCTTTCATATTTCTGTTTGATCTGCTAGTCAAATACACAACCCACTGTTTGTTTTGAAAAGTGAGAAGAAAGACAGAGCAGAGAGATGGAGTTTGGAGAGGAAGAACGAGAGTGAGAGAAGGAGGGGATAAAGGAAGTGGGATTGGCAAGAGCAACAGAGAGAGAGAGAGGGGAATAAGAGAGTAGGGAGGCAGTCATCAGAGAGAGAGAGAGAGAGATGAAGGGAGAAACAGAGAGTGAGAGGGAGAGGGAGGAGGAACCCAGAGAGGGAGGGAGGAAGCAGACGGAGAGAGAAACAAGACAGTGTGACGGGAGAGTTTAAGCGGTAGACTGCGGGATCTTTTTCTCTCAAGGACCGTCTTTGAGCCTCAGTGGAGATTTTTCCTCCTGGAATTTATTTTCTCAGTCTATATCCCTCTTTCTTTCTTTCTTTCTTTCTTTCTTTCTTTCTTACTTTTCCTATTCCACTATTCCTTCTCTGTCAAATTTGAACTCTCTCCTTTGAAACTCGAGAGCTTAATTTCTCTCTCTCTCTCTCTTTTTCTCTCTCTCTCTTTTCTCTCTCTCTCTCTCTCTCTCTCTCTCTCTCTCTCTCTCTCTCTCTCTCTCTCTCGTTCTCTATCCCACGTTTTCTGTCCTGAACCACTCTTTTCCTCATTGCCTTCTCTCCCGCTCCCTGTTGCCTTGGTCTTTCATTACTCTTGCGTCCTTCCTGATTTAACACTCGGGAGTCAATTTCTTGATTTGGTCGAACATTCCCTTCCCCTCTCTTTCTGCCATTCATTCGATGGCCTCTCTCTCCTCTCTTCATCACCCAATCTTCTTCTGGCTTTGTTCTCCCAGGATGCATCTCTTCAAGGCCTGCTTCACCAGAACGGTACAGAGAGAGGGGGAGAAAGTTAGAAAGAGATTGAGAGGATATTTTAATGTTGTCATCATGTGTTATCTGGCTAACCAGCAGCAGTGATAATTGTTTTGGTTAGTGATTGTTTGTGAATGCTGACTTGTTATCGGTTTCTGTGGGATTGCATGGGACTGTGTGTGTGTGTGTGTGTGTGTGTGTGTGTGTGTGTGTGTGTGTGTGTGTGTGTGTGTGTGTGTGTGTGTGTGTGTGTGTGTGTGTGTGTGTGTGTGTGTGTGTGTGTGTGTGTGTGTGTGTGTGTGTGTGTGTGTGTGTGTGTGTGTCAATAGCAATGTGCTTGAGAGTCTACTCCTGTGCTTTCTGACCGAAGCATCTGTAATAGGAAATATAATATTAGTTACAGAATACAGCCTTAACCCATTTAGACCTGAGGCCGATTCTAAAAACGCCTTCTAAACGCCTTTCTGAAAAACTTCAAATGGGTATTCAAAATTTACAAAACAAATATGCTGCTATATACTGTACATAGCAACAGGGGTTCCCGTCTTGAAAGGTATAGTTACAAATAGGGGTTCCCGCCCAAAATGGGTTTTAAGCAGAAAGAGGGAATGGTAAATTGAATGGGGTAGTGGGTTGTAAACCCACCAAAAGTATTACCATGAAAAGCTACGGTTTTCCGTAGCCGGTGGCAGAGTGTCGATTGTCCGCAGAAGTTTTTTTAATGTTTTTGGCTGATTGATTTTGTAAGCATAGTCCGGTGTGGGCAGTGAACGCAAAAAGATGTTTTTGGTAACTTGATTGGACATGTTTTTCTTTCTATACTCCAGATGGTCAACGGGGGACTCCAGTTTTTCCTTTCTCGTTTGTTTTATTTTTCATGGGGAAAAGCCCATAGGAACAACAACAAAGTGTGGACAACAATAATTGTCAACAAATTAGAGTGTACGAATAGAAGTCACCACATTTCTTGTGCAAAAGCATCCACTTAAACCAAAAAGCAAAGAGTTTAAAATGGATCCAGGCCTGAGCAAGAATTATACATGTGAAATTGCCCCTGTGACCACCAGTCATTTTAGCCATAACACTGGCTAAAGTTGGCTGATGTCTATTACTGAATGGAACAGCTTGCAAGTCATTTTTGAGAGAACGGGAGTACAGAAATTGTTAGCTTCGGTTTTTATTTTTGGGTTTTCCCTTTAAACGACTTTCGCTCTGTTCTCCTCCTCTGTCTCTCTCTCTCTTATCCCCCTATGTCTGTCTGTCTGTCTGTCTGTCTGTCTATCTCTCCCCTCTCTCTCCTTCTCTCTCTCTCTCTGTGTAGAAGGCAGAGGCAAGAAACAGCAGGGGAAGCATCGACAGAGAGGATGGAACACTTCAATCACCGGTGAGTAATGCATTATATCTATGGGTGTATGAGTGAGTGACTTTGTTTATGTGTTTGAGCGTGACTGTACTACTGTATTATATTCTACTATACGGTGCTAAGCTATACCATAGTTCTGTACAATTCCGTGCCATGTTATATTATACTTTTGTTCCTCTATTTACATTGACAACATGAAGAATGAGCTATAACATTCTTCAGAGCGTGTCAAGCCTGGCCTACAGTTGACAAGGAGCTGTTAAAGTGTCAGGAGTTTGTGTGTGTAGTTCCTTGTTCCTATCAGCACCTTGGCTTGTAATGTGGGCTCTCAAAGAGAAACACACACACACACACACAACACACACACACACACACACACACACACACACACACACACACACACACACACACACACACACACACACACACACACACACACACACACACACACACACACTTGCGTTTATCTCTTCAATCATGTCCTGTAAGAGTTGTTACCACATGCATACAGGCACATAACACAAATACACTCAGCACGCACGCACGCACGCACGCACGCACGCACGCACACACACACACACACACACACACACACACACACACACACACACACACACACACACACACACACACACACACACACACACACACACACACACACACACACACACACACACACACACACACTGGTGGAGACAGGAATGTTTGGGTAAAAACAGAGCAGAAAATGGAGACAGAAACGCTGACAATGCTGAGAGAGAGAGAGAGAGAGAGAGAGAGAGACGAGACGGAACGGAAGAGAAACACAAAGAATGGACTAGAGAGCAGGGGATAGAAAATGAAAAGGAGAGCGTAGGAAAGTAAGAGATGGAGAGAAAGAAAGACAGATAGAGTGTGTATTTCTGTCAGCATGCCAGGGAGGGTGCTGCCCACACACCAACCACATCACCACAGAGGGCTCATGGGAACGTAGCAATGTGAAGCACAGAATAACACTTACTGTGAAGGACGTTCACACTGGGCTGAGACAGTATTATGCATTCAGACTCATAATTTCAAGATGTTAAATATTATGTCATGTGAGGTTACTGTGCTGTAGTCCATGGGCCAGACGAGATGTCGGTACACCGAAAGGTGGCAAAGGTTACATATCATTTTTGAGAAGCTCTATGTCTGTAGATATCATTTTGGTATGATAACCCTTCCTGAGTCACAGCTAAATTGGTGTTATCAGCTGCTGAAGTTACCCTCCCCCATTGAAAAAAGCCATTTTAGATGCAGGTGCATATCTTGGTATTGGCTCCTGTTGAGTACATATTTCAATATCTTTCACTATAGTGTTTGGTATCATTTTTAAGGGGACACTTTAAGCTTTCATTCAAGCCCTTGTGTGTATATGTGGGACAAGTACAGTGGTTACTGGAGCCCTTCAAACTTCGAATAAAACATTTTTAACACAATATTTGCCGAAATCATATTTTTTCTTTTAGTCCTGTGCCATCAAGAAACATCAGTGGCACAAAACACAAAATCTGGAATGCTGACATGACCCTAAGGATTCAGGAAATGTATAATTTACCCATATTATTTCATTCTGAGGGACAGATTTTCAGCCTTATATTAAACAAGTAGTTTTAACGCAAAACTAATCAGACCATAGTCAGTTACAACACAGACTCGTTTTAAGTATTTGTTCAATAGTAGCATTTTATAATAAAGCAGTTCATGAGTCACAGTAGTAGTCAAATCAACATGAAAGTATATGCATGAAATTATGTGTCCTTTTATCTACATAATGCTGTATATACAGCAGTAACAGTGTAGTAACATCAACAGTATATAGATATACATTGTGCAACATTGGGTTGATCGCACTATATATAAGAGACTTCAGTCCTTTGTGCCGACCCACTTTATTTTTTGTTCAGTTTTTTCCTTGTATGGCTTATTCTTTATTTCCTTTTTTCTCTTTTTGTCTCTTTTTTTCCCAATGTCCTTGTTCATGGCCTAGCTGCCGGGTAGTTTTTTTCCAAGCCTAGGGCCATGTCACACATTAAAACTGGTCATCAATTTCTTCATCTGACTCCCCAAGTTCAAATTCTGTTCCAGTGAACAGAATCCAGTGAATGGCCAGCTTGCCATCGTTGTCGGTCCATCCATGGAGAATAGGGCTTGGCACAACAGGACATGCCTGTAGACAGCAGTTCCAGATTGCTGCCTGGTAGTGGTTGAGTTGGAAAGAATGGAAATGGCAGTCTCTCTGCATCTAGAACTGCCCATCTAGAGAGGGAGACTGGATGCTTCACCTGGCAAGCATTCGAGCAATGATTCCTTGGTGCTTTGCATATGACCAAATTAATTATGCACAGTACCTTCCCTACTATTACGCCCAAATGTCTCAACTGCCCATCACACACCCAGATGTGTATACAGAATTCATGGAAGGGGGTTTCTCAGTTCAAATGGGCTCCACCAATCCCTTTCTCCGAATCCCTGTTGACCAAGCCATAGAAGAAACGGTGAACAAAGACACCCAGACAGCTGGAGGGACAAAGGGATTCAGCTTGAAGCCAGGAGATGTGATATTACCTTACAGCTGAGTACAGAACCGTGTTCCTCAGACATCTGAGAGACTCGATAGGTCAAGGCAGTTCCAAGCTGTCCCATCCAGATCTACAGGGTCCAAGGGTCAAAAGAGATGATGAGGATGTCAAGGCTTTCATTGACCTTATGGAGAATAACTGGTTCAATCCTGTGGCTCCAAATGGCATTGAGCTGCCTAATTGGCTTACACACCTTCACAGGATGTGACACAGTGAGTGCATTCGCCGGTCGAGGGAAGCTGAATGCTCTGAAGATGGTAAGAAAGGACCCTTCCTGGCAAGATACTTTCAGTCAACTGGGGAAGTCGTGGAATGTATCTCATGATCTCTTCCAGGAAATTGAGAAGTTTACCTGTTGCATGTACATCGCTAATAGCAGCACAGGTGATGTAAATAAGACGTAAGTAAGCTGCGCCACAAACGGTTTTGCTCCAAAAGGGGGGAAATCGAATCCAGCCAGCTGCCACCATGTAGAGATTGTCTCTATATGCATTATTGGACGGGCAAACTACCAGGCAGCAATCTGGAACTGCTGTCTACAGGCATCTCCTGTTGTACCAAGCCCTATTCTCCATGGATGGACCGACAACAATGGCAAGCTGGCCATTCACTGGATGCATTCCCCACCTGCACCAGATGTGGTCTTGGAGCTGTTGTCCTGCAAGTGTGTGCAAACTGCCAGATTGCACGTGCCTGTCAAATGGACTGACCTGCATGGACCGACATGTGCAGGTTGCAGACCTGCAGCAACCAATACAGGCAGATGATCCACAACCAGAATTTGAACTTGGGGAGTCAGATGAAGAAATTGATGACCAGTTTTAATGTGTGACATGGCCCTAAGCTTGGAAAAAAACTTCTACCAGGCAGCTAGACCATGAACAAGGACATTGGGAAAAAAGAGACAAAAAGAGAAAAAAGATAATAAAGAATAAGCCATACAAGGAAAAACTGAGCAAAAATAAAGTGGGTCGCACAAAGGACTGAAGTCTCTTGTATAGTGTGATCAACCCAATGTTGCACAATGTATATCTATATACTGTTGATGTTACTACACTGTTACTGCTGTATATACAGCATTATGTAGATAAAAGGACACATAATTTCATGCATATACTTTCATGTTGATTTGACTACTACTGTGACTCATGAACTGCTTTATTATAAAATGCTACTATTGAACAAATACTTAAAACGAGTCTGTGTTGTAACTGACTATGGTCTGATTAGTTTCGCGTTAAAACTGCTTGTTTAATATAAGGCTGAAAATCTGTCCCTCAGAATGAAATAATATGGGTAAATTATACATTTCCTGAATCCTTAGGGTCATGTCGGCATTCCAGATTTTGTGTTTTGTGCCACTGATGTTTCTTGATGGCACAGGACTAAAAGAAAAAATATGATTTCGGCAAATATTGTGTTAAAAATGTTTTATTTGAAGTTTGAAGAGCTCCAGCAACCACTGTACTTGTCCCACATATACACAAATGGGCTTGAATGAAAGCTTAAAGTGTCCCCTTAAAAATGATACCAAACACTATAGTGAAAGATATTGAAATATGTACTCAACAGGAGCCAATACCAAGATATGCACCTGCATCTAAAATGGCTTTTTTCAATGGGGGAGGGTAACTTCAGCAGCTGATAACACCAATTTAGCTGTGACTCAGGAAGGGTTATCATACCAAAATGTTATCTACAGACATAGAGCTTCTCAAAAATAATAAGTAACCTTTGCCACCTTTCGGTGTACCGACATCTCGTCTGGCCCATGGACTACTGTAAGAGATATATATTTAAGGGCAGCCATAGTGAATGGGTAGAGAGGCCGCCTGGGAAACAAAAGATCCCAGGTCCCCCTGTCGCGGTGATCCCCCGGCAATTTGTCGAGGTGTCCCTGAGCACTGCCCCCCCCTTGGACCACCAGGGCAGTAATAAGCTGGGTGAAGCTGAAAACTGAATTTACACTGTGCGGTCAAATCGGTTTAATTTTATTTCCTTTGGTTAAAACAAAATGTGTTTTTTGTTGTTGTTGTTGAAAAGTTAAAGCTCCATATTCTGTGTGTGTGTGTGTGTGTGTGTGTGTGTGTGTGTGTGTGTGTGTGTGTGTGTGTGTGTGTGTGTGTGTGTGTGTGTGTGTGTGTGTGTGTGTGTGTGTGTGTGTGTGTGTGTGTGTGTCAACAGGGTGGAAGCCAACACATTTACCAACCTGTGGGGAAACTAGGTGAGACCACTACACAACATGTGGCATGCTTCGTACTTAGTATACTGTACATATCATTGATACGCTTGTCTGTGTTTGTCATTTGACATTCAAATGTTTCCATGGCCTGAATGTAGCCTTAGTAGTAGGTGAAACACTTTGCTGTCTTTACCCACATGTTTGATATACTGTACTGTACTGTACTGTATAGACTGTATAAAATGGTTGATATTGCTAATTTGTATGGCTATTTTGTTTATATCATTCAGTTTATTTCTACAATTTTACCTTTTTATGTTTTATCGCAGAAGCTTATGGACGCAGAAGCTTTTAGTATAAGAATAAGAACTTTTTCTATATAGTTAGGCTGTGTTCTAAGTACTTTCAGCTGTTTTCTACTGTATGTATGGAAGTTGCAATACAAAAAAAGATGATGATTGTTCTAATTCATTCTAGAACATGTGGCCCCACCTAAAAAGCCCCCCCGCCCAGGGGCCCCCGCTCACCTGACCAATATTAGCCCTGTGGACAGCTACAACGAGGGGGTCAAGGTAAACACACATAACTCACACACACACACACACACACACACACACACACACACGCTCACACTTACAGTATGCAAATCATTTCAACACACTCCCTAAAGCAGTGGTTCTCAAACTTTTTCATGTCAAGGACCCCCAAATGGACACTTATTAGCCCGCGGACCCCCATTTGAAAAGATACATTTTAAGGACCCCCAGTTTGACATGCATTAGGGCTACGGACCCCCATTTAATGGCATTTCTATCTCTGGGACCCCAATTCATGTTGTAAAGTCAATGTTAACTTAACTCTGAGAGTGTACACTCTCCGAGTTACAGACCCATAAGGGTCCATTTGGTTCCTATCCATCATTTAGCTGGGGACCCCCTGGAACCCCCTCAAGTACCCCTGGGGGTCCCCGGACCCCACTTTGAGAACCAATGCCCTAAAGGTAGCTCTCCATCGCACCGACGTTAGCGGCGGTAAGTGTTAGAAAGCGTCGGGCGCCAAAAATCTGCTGTTGAATGGGCGGTGGATACGTGTCACGTCGGGTCGCAGGTTGTAGGGAAGCATGGACCGTCGGATAGCAGCGGGCTTGTTGTTGAAAAAGACATCAAGCCATAGGCTATTTTTAGCACCATAGCAGCCGTCTGTCGGTGTCTGCTCTCAGGTGCATTCAGCAACTTTTTTTCCACACCTTCCAACGGACTGCCAGTCTGCAGTAATCTGTTGTAGCCTGTTTGGTGGAGAGCTACCTTTAGTGATACAGAAACACGCAACTTCTATCTAATACAAACACAGACATACATACTGGATACTGTGTGCACATACCAACACATTGATGGTGGACCCTTTAAATTCAATCAATTAAAGATATCAATCAATCAATTAAAGGTAGGATAAGTGATTTTCTTTGGTTAAAATAAGTGTTAAATAGCTCTATATTCTGATAGTACTCATTGCTATAGAGTGTTTGTTCAGTAAAAGGAGTCTCCTTGTCTCTCCAGCTCTTTATCCAATCAGGATAGAGAACTCAATCAGGATATAGATTAAACAAGTGAAATTGGAAGTGATGACACTAAGAAATGAGCAGGCAAAATTGGAACTGGAACACTATAAAAATTAAGCTTAAAAATTGGCTCCTGATTGGCTGAGATTTGGACACCTAACGGAAAATGTATTTTCTGTTTATTAAAGAGCTGGAGAGACGGGGAGACTCCTGTTACTGAACAAACACTCTATAGCAATGATTACTATCAGAGTATAGTGCTTTAACCTTTTAACAAAATACTTTTTGTTTTAACCAAAAAATATCACTTACCCTACCTTTAATAGAAAGTGCTGTTGTTTTGCAGCATTAACGTTTTTGTTAAGAAACCACAGATGTAAAGTTCCACCGTGTGCCATTAGTCTCTCCCACTATAAAAGTCTGTCATTTGAATGAGTTGAGACATGCTGCAGGTACAGTGTGTGGGCTTTCATGTGACTGTCGAGTACTTTTTGCTTTGTGCTACTGGGTTTCATACGATGCCATGTAATGCCTCGCATGTGGTTTTGCTTTGGCCTAACGTGCTCTCCCCTCTTCTCTCTCCTCTGTCATCACCACAATCCATCCTCCATTCCTCCATTCCATCCACCCCTAATCTCCTCCTCATTGTACCCACCCTTTACTCCATCCTTCCATCTATCCATTCGTCCGTCCACACTTTATTGCCCCACACCCAACCTCACTCCCTCCTTCTCTCTGCACCCCCCCCAATCCATCCATCCACCCCTTCTTCCTGTGACTTCGTCACGCCTCATCATCCTCACCCCCCACTCCACTGTACCCTCTCCTCCACCCCCCCATCCCACCCCCCTAATAGCCGTGGAGGGTAAGCCTATCTGTGTGTGTATGTGTTATCGTTGTAGAAGTTAGTACTTAGTAGGTAGTCACTAGTTACGTCCACTAAAGTTGTAAAGGGATACTTTGACGGATTTTTGTCTTTTTCTTGCAGAAAAAAGCTTTGGTATCACTTTTTTTTTATGTGGTCTGTGTAAAGAAATAGTTACAGTACCATTGCTGTCAGTTAATCATGCCAGTAATTTTCGGGTGCTTGTGACTTAGGACAAATAACCAACTTAAATAGTCATTACGTCAAGGTATCCATTTAACATACTGTAGACATAATACAGTAGCAAACTGTAAGTCTGTCTGTCACCATAGTAGTGGGTGAGGATTATCATCCGCCCATAAACAGGATTCATATTATTTCCTTCCTCTGATCCTATTAGCTAGAGCAAAAATGTACAAAATGAACTCTTAATGACAAAGGCAACACTTTGTCTTTGTTGACAAAGACATCTTTGCTTTGAGCTTTCCTGGTGGGTGAGTGAGTCAAATGAAATTCCTGAAAAAAAGGAAATTCACTAAAATGATTTTAAAAGTTAGTCTTGACAGTGTTGTTTCTATAGTCTTTGGATTCTTTACTTAAACTTGACCACGAGATCTAACTGTCCAAGATCATTGAAGGAACAACTATGAATTCACTCGGATTAGTCCAGAAGTCATCATTGCTGTGTACATTTAGGACTAATCTAACATAGTTTAAGACTGGGATCATTTTAAGTCTTTACATTTTTATTGGAGTTTTAGTATGTCTATGGTTACATCATGGACTGACTAACATACTAACAATCCAATTGTACTAGTTGTTCATTCTAGAAACGTACAGAGAAGCACTTGCCCATTTTTACACAGCCTGTTCAAGGTAGGAATGTTGCGCCATCCTTCCAATTCGTATTGACATGGAATAGGGGGGCATTGTTGTGCCACATTTAAGCAGTGATGAAAGAAGTACTCAAATGTTTAAGTAAAAGTATCCATACCCTATTGTAGAAATAGTCTATTACAAATACAAGTTCAGTATTCAAAATGTACTTGAGTAAAAGTACAAAAGTATTGGCATCAAAATGTACTTCAAGTACCAAAAGTAAAAGTACTCATTATGCAGAAGGTCCCATTTCACCAGTTTTCAAATGTATAAAATGTATAAATATCCTTTGAAAATAGCAGATCGACAAGCTCACAACGCGTCACTTTGAGACACGTTGTGACTGTGTTCTGCCACGTCGTCTGCCCATTTTGTGCCAGTGTTTTGTGAAATAAATGCATAGGCAATATAGTTATAAATGCATATAATCTACCAACAAAAGTAGCTGTCATTTTAAACAGCTTAGATGCTGATGCTGTAGTGCTACATGTTACACCTCTGATTCTGCAACGCCGACATGCCATGGAAAGGTCACTCAGGGCAGGGGCTGACTTTACAAGGTTGTGTATTTACTTTTATATAAAATTCAACATGAATTCAACATTCATTCATGACTTAACAATGAGATTGAGTGAATGTGGATGTTTGTGTGGGTTTCCTCTCCTGGTGCCTCAATTAGTGATGTTACAACTGCCACCTGGTGGAGAGTCTGTGTAACTACAGTCACATATTCGACCATGAAAGAAATGTGCAGGGCAGATGTTTTATTCTTTACCTTTCTTACTGTCCTTGCATTCCTCATTGGTCCGTCCAGCTCCAGCCCCAGGAGATCAGCCCGCCCCCCACAGCCAATCTGGATCGCTCGAACGACAAAGTGTATGAGAACGTAACGGGATTGGTCAAAGCCGTGATCGAGATGTCCAGTAGGATTCAGCCTGCGGCCCCAGAGGAGTACGTCCCTATGGTGAAGGTAAGACTCAAATGATAGATGCAGTTCACCTTTTAAAACATTTGTAGTCATTCAGCTGACACACATATCCAGAGTCACATACATGTTTAGAAGAAGAAGCTGATGCCTAGTGCAGTGGTTCTAAAAAAAATTCATGTCAAGGACCCCCAAATTGATTTGTACTTGCCCACAGACAACCCCATCTGAAAATGTTTTGTGCCAGCCAGGGACCCCCAGAAGAGAAGATTTAAATTCTAAATGATTCAAAATCTTCCAAAAATGTTCGATATTTTTAAAATATTTTCAAAAATAGCACATGTACAAGCAGCTGTGAGCTTGTAGATCTGCTATTTTTTGAATAGCCAACGTGTAAATGGATAAAGTGGTTCAAATGATTGTAATGCTATGTTAACTACTTTTGCTGGGGACCCCCCTGGACCATTTTTGTGGTCCTCACAAGAGAAATGGTTGTTTTATATTGTTTTAAAAATATTTTAGAGTTAGCCTTACAATTAGGGAAAGATTTAGGTTGGGGTTAGGGTTAAGATTGGGCATTTAGAGGTTAAGTTTAGGGGTTGGGGTTATTAAGAGTTTTCCCTGTTTTATGCTTAATTGTGAGGTGATAGCCGATCAACAAGATAAAAACTGCGACGCGTTGTGAGCTTGTAGATCGGCTATTTTGGTGGTTAAGTTACTTTCAGCTATTTTTCAATGCCGTCCTAAAAGGTTGAGGTCCTCACAAGTATAGTAATGTGTGTGTGTGTGTGTGTGTGTGTGTGTGTGTGTGTGTGTGTGTGTGTGTGTGTGCGTGCGTGTGCGTAGGAGGTGGGCCTAGCACTGAGGACTCTGCTAGCGACAGTGGATGAGACGATTCCGGTGCTACCAGCCAGCACACACAGAGAGGTAAACGCAAGAAAGACACACTCGCTGTCTTCCTGTGTTCTTTTGCTACTCTCTTTGTCTTCTTCACACATACGCGTCCCACATGTAACTGGAACAGATAAGGGATTTAGTAGTCCATTCTACAACTGACTTAGGTGCGCCTACAGAGTAAAATCCTGTGTTAAGTTAAATCTGAGAGTGTACAAATAGAACCTTACGGCCGGGTCCATCTACCTTACAATTGGAATCTACAGTCATGCGCCAGAATGTTTGTGCGTCTGTATGTAAGTTGCATCAGCACTGCGCATGCGTCGACGCTAGGGTTTAACATTTTCCGGGAAATAGCTAATTTTAATTCCCGGGAATTTTCAGACCTTTTCCCGGGCTTCCCGGGAATTCCCGTTAAAGGGTAAAAAAAAAAAAAAAGAGCCCACTAAAATGCATTTATATGTAGATACTTAAATAGCCAATTTTACACCGAGGTGCCCAAATGTCCCTATTGTGTCCACCTATGAACTTGCACTAATAATGACTTAAGTTGATTTTTTAAAAAGCATATAAATATAATATATAAATATAATAGCCTATGGTGCCCTGCCCTGGCGGAGATCTGCCTTGTTGCGCAGCAGCGGGTGAAGACAATTAACTTAAACTATAGGAGCTGCGCTCAAAACGCACTCAAACAATGTCAAACTCTAGCTGCTGAAATAAACGTTCCATTTGTATCATTATTGACAAGAGAATGTGCAAAGGGATTATTTATTCATTGTCCATCAGAGCGCCGGTGAGGTCACAGTTTATCTCTACTTTTGTAGGATATTGATTTGATAGCCTAAACTTGTAATTTGTTTGCAGACAGTTATTAATTTATATTAGGCTACTTGCTGGATATTATAAGACTCCATTTGGGGATGTTGGCTGTATGTTGTCTATTAATCTATATTTTGTTGTTGATCAAATGTGGGGTTTTGTAGTGTGATTTTGATGTGCACATGCATGCGCTGCCAGCACTGACAATCAATGAGACAGACAGCTGTTGTGCAGTTCACTTGTTCTACTGGGTAGTTCTAGTAAAATGGTGGTTTGAACGTTCTAAAATGCAAGTGTAGGTAGGGTAGGCTACATTAATGATGAATGATACAAAAATCGGACCACATCGGTCTAATACTCTCTCTCTCTCTCTCTCTCTCTCTCTCTCTCTCTCTCTCTCTCTCTCTCTCTCTCTCTCTCTCTCTCTCTCTCTCTCCAGCTCTCCGGTCTGTCCTCTCTCTCTATCAAAAGCATTGCTTGGCTTGCGCGCATTTTAAGCTGGAATATAGGCTCGATCAAACCTACCTACTGTTTATGCAGCGTTTCACTTGATGATGTTGAATCTGAACTAGTCAACTAGTGTCTACCGTATTGACATGACAGCAGAGGAAACGGTGAAATCAGCGTGCGCACTGCGCAGGGCAGGCATGGGGCATCACGGCCACTTGTGTTTTATTTTGTTCATTAGCCTACTGTTACATTCAGTGCGTCCCATATTGGTTCACAACGGGACGATGGGACCCTGCCCTGGTCGGCAACGCGGCAAGTAACTTGCCTAATTATAATAGTAATTCCTCCACGCTGTAGATAGGCCTTTCTACTAATTAGTATTCATTTCTAACAAGAAAAAAAAAAACGGGAAGCCCGGGAACCGAAGTGAATTCCCGGGATGGTAAAAAAAAAAGAATTCCCGGGATTCCCGCATCCCGGGAATCCCGGTGTTAAACACTAGTCGACGCACTTTCCCTAAGCAATTACACGCCACTTCACGCTTACAACTCCTGGACATGGCAACCCCGGCAACCCCGCCCCCCATCCAAATACTGTCTGTCTGACTCTTTGGGAGGGTTGAACGCAGCGAACGCCGTCTCGCTGGGCTGAGCGGGCTGCTTCATCAATCTGTGCCGCACATTCTGGTCCTGCAAGAGCCTGTGTGAATACATAGATAGATGAACGGGTGAAATGTGTCCGTCTCTCAGTTTGCTTTCGTTTTCGGTTTCCGTCTCGAAACAAACACTGCTGTTGCTCTCGCTTTTGGTTTGCGTGTCGAAAACCTCGACAGCCTACTACACGAGAGCCTCGCGCCAGCGACTAGACGGAAGGGTCGCGTAGCGACCCGCACCTCTAGTGTTGTTACATTTGTACAGTCTTGGAGTTACAAATGGACACAACACTGAGGATTTGACTGTCTAAAAGCATCTCTGACAGGGCTGATGAGTGCATCCCAGAAATACTAGCTTATACCCTTTACACTTCGTTGACAAGGGTCCCCCAGGGATCAAATCTTTTCGCCGAAACCAGCCAATGTACAAGCTCACGCATCGCCTCGTAACAAGATGCCCAGAATATGGACGCTTGGGTTTGAGTGGTTAATAAATTGTTAAATCAAAGGTTTACATGTTCTACTCAAGTGCATTTTATATATGGCTTTAGTGACTTTTTTCTTTTTTGTTGAAATAGATTGAGATGGCTCAGAAGTTGTTGAATTCAGACCTGGCAGAGTTGATAGGGAAGATGAAACTTGCCCAGCAGTATGTCATGACAAGGTAGGTACACAAACACCCATTTTCTAAGGGGGGTGGGGGTTCTAGTTTTTATTTTGTACTACTTTGATATTGGTCGTTTATAATGTGGGTAATTCATGGATTGATTAAAAATGCAATGACATTGGCTCAGCCATTTAGTACACAAACCATTATGCTCCTTGTGAGTGGGAGAACCGGGGTTCAAATCCGAGCTGTCTTTTCTTGGATGTCTCCCCTCCCTCTGGCCTTCGTTTCGTGACTATCTACACTGACCTATCTAAAACAAGGCATAATGTAAAAGCGCTCGGGTGGCGCAGTGGTAAAGTCACTGCCCACCACCACGGAGGTTGTGGGTTCGAATCCACCGTGGTGGTGCATCCGGCTTTGTCGAGCGTCTACACGAGCACAATTGGCCCGTGTTCGGGGGAGGGAAGCCGGGCAGGGAGGGTGTTAATGGTCATTGCACATACTCCTACGTGCTCCTACGCGGCACTTGTCAGCGGGGAGTGTTGGGCGGGAGGAGTAGGACGAAGGCTCTACGTCCTCCTGGTGGGGGCTCCTCACTGGCAGGTGAGTCAGTAGGATACAACAGCAGTGACAATACAGAAATGTGTGTGGGGAGGAATCAATTAGCATAACGACTAGATTGGGGAGAAAAAGGGGGAAAACAATTATTGTCTACTCTTAAATCAAAAAACAAAACAAAAAAAACAAGGCATAACAAAATGCCAAAAAGAAATCAGAAAAAGAAAAGAAAATGTAATGACAAATACTATTTGTTCATTAAGATATGTTTTGTGTTCTCCTCAGCTTACAACAGGACTATAAGAAACAGATGTTGACGGCAGCTCACGCTCTCGCTGTCGATGCCAAGAACCTGCTGGACGTCATCGACCAAGCGCGCCTCAAGTTGATTGCCCAGGGCCACACGCACTAGCCTGCGATCCAATCAGACTGGACGGGCGGGGCCAGGAGATTCAGCCACAGGCAATCTGGATGGAGGATGGGGAAAGGGGAGGAGCCTGACGGTGGAGAGACTCAGCCAATCAAAGAGAGAGGTGGAAGGGCCGATGGATGGATGGATGGATCGACGGACAGATCCCAGATCGATCAAGTAATGGACTGATGGATCATTGATCAATGGATAGATTGGACAGGGACACATGCATGGATGTACGGATGAACAGACAGGACAGTACACCTGAAAGACTAAACCTAGGGATACCACCTCTCTCTCTCTCTGCCTCTCCTCCATCACACAGACATTCATTTATAAACTCTTCCTCAGCGTATGTCTGGCTGCGTCCACATTTGCTCGATATTTAGTTGTCGTTTTTTATCTCTGTTTATTTTGTCGTCTCGTTGTTCTGTATCCAGAAGAAATGCTTGTCTCCTATGCTGTCTCCTCCAGAGCCAGTTAAACACAAAAAACCTCAACAGGTCGATTGGAATCATTGAAGGAAACGCGTCAAACGAGCCCTGCCAGCGTCCTGCATGCACAGCGCGCTAACTCCTACTGCCTGCTTTATACTTGGTTGCGCACTGTGTTGCGCATTGAAAATAGCAGATCTGCAAACTTGTAGATCAGCTGTTTTCGGTACGCAACGCTGGCGCGCAACTGCGTATAAATATCGCCTGGAGGCTAGCGATATGTTCGTCCAGTGGACTGTGGGCGTTTTGTTTTGTTTTGTTTTTTGTTCTATGGCTTTCTCTGGAATGGTTGTAGACTTAGTCAAACAAAACAACAACAAGATTTCATTAAGAACAATACAAAAACGAGTACACGAGGAACAGGTAAACATCTCCACGTATTGTGAGATGTCACAACTGGAACAGATGAGCTAGGATGATGATGAAGATGATGCTTAAACCTGCTTATTATATCATTACAAATTATTATTATTATTATTATTATCATTATTATCAGCCTTGATGTTGTCTGTATTTGTTTTTCTGTCTTCCTTCTTTTCACCAGGTTAATGCGTTCACTACAAAGCTGACAGTG
This sequence comes from Gymnoscopelus microlampas, assembly GCF_963454915.1. NCBI lineage: Eukaryota > Metazoa > Chordata > Actinopteri > Myctophiformes > Myctophidae > Gymnoscopelus > Gymnoscopelus microlampas. Next base: position 17,209,552 of record NC_139952.1, on the reverse strand, counting down.
ATGTGGTTATTAGCGTATCTTAGACTCATAAATGTCGCATCTTTCTCATTCAATGTTATTGCTTTGGTATCACGTGGCATATAGCCAACAGACTATCTCAGGCACCTGGAAAAACGAAAAATATGAATTTTATCTCTTTTTTTTAAATGGAACACAAATAAAGATCCATGGGCACTTTTTAAGTTAACTACATAGTAAATATACAAAATTCTATTTTTAACACTTTCCCGATCTATGAGTCGACAAGAAAGAGAGTGGAAGGCATTGGGGATGAACAGGGAATAGAGATGGAGGGGATGAACCAATGGGGATGATGGAGGGTAAAATAGAGGGGTATATAAGGAGGAGAGATCGATCCTAACAGTACGTTTTAACAGCGGGCGACTCTCGGGCGATCGCGGGCGACATCGTCCAAAAGATAAAGAAAGTCTATGAGAGCCGGCAACTACTGGCGATCGGGCGAAGTGGGCGGGGGGGGTGATGAAAGATGGATTTTCTTTATCTTTTGGACAATGTCGCCCGGCGATCGCCCGAGAGTCGCCCGCTGTTAAAACGTACTGTGAGTTGTCCTGTGCCACTCAAAACACTACTTTGAGTATTTTTAAAACAAGGCTCCGTGGCTTGACAGAGCATGGTTGTCATCTGCATTGATTATAATCCATTTTTGTATTGAAATGTTTCTTCAGAAAGGAAATATGGAAAACCCGTCATATGATGACTTTATTCTCTTATTTTATATATTGAAGCCAAGTGTGATGCTGCATCGACCGGGGAGAATATTTTTTCATGTCCTGTCACTCCTTGTACCGTTGACCCTCATCTGGAAGCTCACACTCAAGTCTACATACTGCACTGTGGATATGAAGTGACGGTGAACATTCTGTGAAAATTGCAGGTCTACAAGCTTGCGGATCGGCTATTTCCGGCAAAGAGATTTTGGTGTAAATGGAAAAAAGGAGGGGACCAACTAAGAGACCCCTGCGGGATACCGGTCAAAGAAGTGTATAGGGTTTAAGTGGTTGATTAATCCGTTGCCTCTGAACTGGAGACGCAGTGAGTGAACACATGCAAGAAGAACACTCAGGCAGCATGTGAAGAGAGACCTTGTTTAATCACTTAATCTCTATTTTATACTTCGCCGCATGACAATGCCACACAAAAATAGCAGATCTACAAGCTCAACGCATTGCCAGCTTGTAGATATGCTATTTTAGCTATTTTTTTAAATGTTTGACAATAATGACATGCCCAAAATACGGACGCCAGGTTGCAAGTAGTTAAATAGGCAACAATCTGTAATGTCTTGGCAACAGTAGGTAACAGTCAGTCGTGTTAGTTTTTAGATGTACCCCTTGGTGGTCAGTTGTCCAAGCTGTGTATACTATAATCTCACACTATATGTATTAAGAATTAATCTTGTTGTTTTTTTAAGTGAATTGAACCTGTACATGTCAATTCAAACTGAACATCGGATGCGAGACCCCAAACCTGGTCTGAACCGTGCCAGCTGAAAACCCATTCAGGAATACAGCAGTAATGTATTTATTGGAATACATTTTTCCTTAACCACTTAAACCCCTGTATACATTGTTGACTGGTGTCCCCCAGGGCTCTATACCTTTGTCCCTCTACACCAAATCTCTTCACCGAAAATAGCCAATCTTCAAGCTTATAACGCGACACATTGTGAGCTTGTTAGATTTTCTATTTTTGCCGAATGTTTGCCTATTATGACACACCCAGAATAGGCACGCTAGGGCTCGTGTCGTTTTAAATGGAGGTCAGGACCCAGCATGTACTGTTGGTGGTGTTGCTGGTGTGTGCTCCAGGAATTGTCCTCGTATCCTCTCAACGTTCTGTCCTTCCCTTTGTCTCCCTCTCTCAACCTTATTTATCTCCCAATTTATTTCACCCCTCCCACCCCCTCCATGTTTCCCTCATTCCCTCAGCCCCCTTCACCTTTTCTCTCTTACGCTCCCTTCCTCTTCTCCCTATTTAAAACCCCACCCTTCTTTTTCTCTCTCTCTCTCTCTCTCTCCTTAACTTTCTCAGCCCATGAGCAGTATTTTCAAGAAGAAGGGTCACATGTACAGTTCCTAAACCTAGCAAATAAAAACACTTCTAAATTTAAAAAGTGATTGTAGTCTTTTTGCAGCCTGTCTTCTTAACTTCCTCTAAATGGTTTAATCCTCGTCTATCATTCTCTGCATTCGGCACGTATCATATTTCAGTTTGACAGAAATACCTACTGTGTGTGTGTGTGTGTGTGTGTGTGTGTGTGTGTGTGTGTGTGTGTGTGTGTGTGTGTGTGTGTGTGTGTGTGTGTGTGTGTGTGTGTGTGTGTGTGTGTGTGTGTGTGTGTGTGTGTGTGTGTGTGTGTGTGTGTGTGTGTGTGTGTGTGTGTGTGTGTGTGTGTGTGTGTGTGTGTGTGTGTGTGTGTGAGAGAGAGAGAGAGAGAGAGAGAGAGAGAGAGAGAGAGAGAGAGAGAGAGAGAGAGAGAGAGAGAGAGAGAGAGAGAGAGAGAGAGAGAGAGAGAGAGAGAGAGAGAGAGAGAGAGAGAGAGAGAGAGAAAGTACATAAACGCCTATAGCCTGCTTGTTCACTGTCCATAGTTGTACTCTACACAAGTCTCTATTATCTAAAAGCGCCACTTTAAGGGAGACCAACAGCAGGTGTGAAGTTGTTAATAATATCTTCAGATTAGTTATTAAAACTGGTCTCTGTTAACTGGTTATCTGTGAATTATTATTCACTGAGTTGAGTGCTGCCTGTGTCTCTTCCTCCATAATTAGAGAGACTAATAGGCAGAAAAAGTACTCAAATGTTTACTTAAGTAAAAGTATCAATACTGCAATGTAGAAATACTCTGTTACAATTACAATAATTCAAAATTTACTTGAGTAAAAGTACAAAAGTATTGGTGTCAAAATGTACTTAAAGTACCAAAGGTAGCCTACTAGCCTACGCAGAATGTCCCGTTTCATAAGTTTTTAGAATGTATTGAAATCCTTGGAAAATAGCAGATCTACAAGCTCACAACACGTCGACGCGTTGTGAGCTTGTAGATCAGCTATTTTCAAACAGCCAAAGTCAATAGGGCTGAAGTGGTTAATGTATGTTTTGTAGTAATAATCAAAATCTGCAAAGTAACTAATTAAAGTTTTCAAATAAATGTAGTGGAATAAGAGTAACTGAGTAAAAGTACAATATTTGGATCTGAGAGGTAGTGGAGTAGAAGTAAAAGTATTGAAAATTGGAAGTACTGCAGTAAAGTAAAAAATACTTTGTACTGAAATTGTACTTAACTTAAGTACAGTAATTGAGTAAATGTACTTAGTTACTTTAGTTTCCACCACTGGAAATCTGTACGTTTAGACTTGATGTAGCCTTTGAAGAGGAATTTGTGGACATATGAAACTGCATTTAATATTATCATTATATCATTTTGATCTTTTTTAATCATAAAGTTGACAAAAACTTGTTTGCACGCAAATACAATATATACATTTTATATCATATAAATTTCAGTTTGTATTTTATTTTTGCCGTTTAAACGTACTGCATTGTGTCAATAACATTGTTAAATAAAGTTAAAACCTCTAAAATGCCACGGTTTCGCGGTGTGCGGGAAAGTAGCTGATCTGCAAGCTCATGACGTCACTCTGACGCAGGGCTTTGTGAGCTTGTAGATCGGCTATTTTCCCCACACGCTCCACCGTACGCACCTTCGAACGACGCGATGTGCATTCCTTCAACCAATGAGCGGCGCGCGTTCTGCTGGCGGCCGGCCAATCAGAGGAGGCGCGGGCGGTCTTTGGACGTTATGTACGAAACGGCAGAGAAAGTGAATCAGTCAGTGTTTGTTAAGCTAACGAAGAGCATCTGACTCACTACTGCGGTAGATAATTGAAGACTAAAGACATCAACAGAGATTTATTGTCGGTTGCGTTCAGAATTGAACTGTTTTATCGTCTTCTTCGGTGGAGTTTGACATTTATTGTTAGTTGTTTTCAGAATTTAACGGTTTTATCGTCTTTTCGGTGGAGTTCAGCGTTATGGTGAGTACAATCATTATGAAAAAATAACCAGAGAAGCTAGTTATTCTTCCGTTAGGCTAAACGTTAACATTATGGTGTTGGTGTCGCTTGCCGAACTGATCTTCCCAGCTTATAGGGACGCTTTGTCAGCTTGAGTATCTGTTTTGGCTGCTGTTTGCTCATTTTGTTGGTTGTTCAACGGCTTTTAAGCGTTGGTTGTTGAGTGAATTTTGAATGTTGTGAACGTTGGTGAAGTGTGTTGTGAACCTTCTAAACGTAACGTACAGTTTGAACGTTGCTTTTTAACTAAACACGTTGTTTTTAATGTCTGTTCTGGTCGGGAAGCGACACGAATTGAGAGTATTTGTGCTATTTTGGGTGTTTGTGCATTTTTTTTTTTACCTGAAAAAGTGTTTTTTTAACTCATGGGTTTTTGTAACGGTTATTGTTTCTGATTTGGAGTTAAGCATTATGTTGAGTACAATAATTATGAAAAATAACTAGAGTTATGGTGTTGGTGTCGCTCGCCGAACGATCTTCCAAGCTTATAACGGACGGTTTGTCAGCTTGAATATCTGTTTTGGTTAGTTTGCTGGTTGTTCAAATGCTTTTAAACGTTGGTTGTTGAGTGCATTTTGAACGTTGTGAACGTTGGTGAAGTGTGTTTTGAAATGTAAAGTGCAGTTTGACTAACGGGTGTTTGTAACGTTTTTTTTCTGATTTTGAATGTTTCCTGAACAGTGGATGAACATGGAGAACCATGCATACATGGGGAAGACCAACCTAGCTGCTCCAAAGAGAGCTGCTCTTGGAGACCTGTCCAACTTTGCCAACAAGGCTTCTAACACCAAGGTAATATTTAAACCCCTGATTCTCAACATTTACAATTTCACAGACCCCAATTTGATACTTTTTTCCAGACCCCCTTACACTGAAAAATCCCTTTAAACTGACTGTCAATTTAAACAAATTACATTGTTTTCATTTAGTTGTTTTAGTTGAGTTGCATGCCTCTAATTTAAGGTTCCCTTTGTACACTCTCAGTTCAAGACAGTACAACAGGACAAGGCCCTGGATGTCATCTACACAAGAATGATACAGAGGATCCCTGATGTACCATGTGTGGACGTGGACCACATCAGAAACGTGGACCTCCCGAGAGTCGCGGACAAGGTCAGGGAGAGAATGATGAGGCTGGCTGGGCACTGTGCCAGGCACCTGAAACTGATGGCCAACAAGCTGACACAAGGCACAGCTAGGAGGGGAGAGAGGCACACCACCTATGTAGACACACTGCAGCGTGACAGCAGAGCGAACAACACAGCAGAGCGCCTGATGCTGGACAGGAAGGTGTGGAGAGCATCCATCCTGGAATCCCGAGTAAGTCTTTGCTAGTCTGCACTGTAGCACTGCATATCATCGCTGTCGGGTGGAAACATTCTCCATATTTCAATGTTTTGTATAAATGAATGCCCTATGTTGTCGTGTCATGCAAAAGGAGCCGTGACTCGACTAGTCACGACGTGTTGTGAGCTTGTAGATTTGCTCATTTGGAAGATAGTGAAACCCATTTAGACCTGAGGCTGATTTTGTTTTTAAAAAGAACGGCCTCTAAATCCTAACCTTCTGAAAAACCTTAATTCTTTATAAAAACAAAAACAAAACGTAACCCTAAAACTAAAATCAAGTTTATAAATATTGAACCAATGACAAGTATTAACAAGAGCTTGTGACTAAATAATAACTACATTGGATCCATTGGAATTGGTTCTTTTTTCCATTTCCTCAAAAGTAACAGTTATGGACATGCAAGGTTTCCACCCGACAGTGACGATATACACTCAGAGTTACAGACCTGTAAGGGTCCGTTTGGACCCCTGGTGGTCTCTGGACTCGATGTTCAGAACCAGTGATTTAAACTATATACAAGATACAAATTACGTACAGTTTAACTTCAAAGAAGAATGTGTTTTGAATGTATTACATTTTTTTCTCCTTCTCAGAGGACTGGAGCTGCCACAGTTGAGGCACCTCCTCAAGTGTCTGCCTCCACTGGTCCAGAACAAGCTGCTGATGTTTCCATGAAGGAGGAAGAGGAGCTGTTCTGGCTGGCCTTTCCTGATCCACTCACAGTAGAGGACATTGATGCAGGAGACTCACAGATGACCCACCTGTGTTCTGAATATGTGAAAGACATATATGCACATCTAATGGATCTAGAGGTACGTGACGCCAGAGGCATGTTTTTTTACTGCATGAAGTGACTACTGTTGTCATACAATCATGACTTTTTACTTGACGATTAATTGTCATACAAATAATGGCGATTAACGATTTAATTGTGTTTTTCCATTGAACATTGGAACATAAAAATTACATTTCTATTTGGCTTTTAGGCTTTGTAAACAAAAATTGCACTGGGCAGATTTGACAAAGAATTGAATTATGCAAAGAAATGACTGACAAGGTCCTCTACAAATAATTAAAATAAATGTGCTATGGCCATAATGGGCCGTATTTCAAAATTTCATACTGAAAATGTGTAAAAAGAAATAAAAAACATTGTGGAAATAGACTATCTACAAGCTTACAACGCGGTGCGACACATAGTGAGCTTGTAGACCTACAGGTATTTACACTATTTTTGAACATGAAACTGATTATGACAATAATGCAAAATAATTGCAATCGTGCGATTATGTAATAATTGTGACCTGGTGTCTTGCAGCAATGTAATGAAGTATTTTGTTTGTACAGGTAAAGCAGGCTGTGCGCCCCGGGTACTTGAAGGGCTGCGACATAACGGCACACATGCGAGCTGTCCTAATCAACTGGCTGATCCAGGTTCATTCCAGTTTCCAGCTGCTGCAGGAGACACTCTATCTCACAGTTGCCATCTTGGATCGTTTTCTGCAAGTAAGGGCAACTCACAAATTTGTTTGCCATTTGATCTGCTCTTGTCTTTCATTCTTTTCTTTTCCCTTTCTTTTTTTAATGAGCTGTTGTGATGTATTACAGGTTCGGTCAGTTTCACCAAAGAAGCTCCAGCTTGTTGGTGTCGCTGCCATGCTGCTGGCCTCAAAGTATGAGGAGATGTATGCCCCAGGGATCCAAGACTTTGCCCACATCACAGACAACGCCTTCACAACCACTCAGATCAAACAGATGGAGCGGGTGGTGTTCAGGTCCCTCAACTTTGAGCTGGGGATCCCGCTGCCCTTGCACTTCCTCAGGAGAGCATCCAAGGCTGCAAGCGTGAGTCACTGTTCACATGGTTCACTAACATACAACAAGGTGTAGTGATCAGACTTAACCCTCTGGCCCAAGGCTTTGTCCAGACTGCATCTGATCTTTAGGACTGACTGTCAACACTTATCCCCGTTAACGTTATAACGTTATTTTCAAGTGGTTAGTTTGGATTTGTGTAGAAAATAGCACAATTTGACATGTAAGCTTGTGGATCGTCTATTTCCCACGAGCACCATGGTCATTCGCAGTGTCAGTGTTCAGACTAAAACACACAGATTTGAATATTTCAATCGACCCCCAAAAAATTGTGGACATTTTTATTTCCATGAGGGTTTATGCTGTTCAGACTTAATGAAACAACTCTGATTTCCAATCTGGTTAGGACAATTATCAGATTTGGGCTGACGGTGTGAACATAGTCTAACTCTAAATGAACACAGGTGGTGACTGGTCAAATGGTGGTTAAAATAAAGCATGTAGCAGAGTATTTTGAATTGTATATGCAAGCAGGCTTTTTAATAGTGTTGTTTGTTTGTTCTAGTGTACTGTGGAGAGACACATGCTGGCCAAGTATCTGATGGAGTTGACACTCCTTGACTACGACATGGTTCACTACCGGCCCTCTGAGATTGCTGCTGCTTCACTGTGCCTCTCTCAGCTGCTGCTGGGTGGCCTGCCATGGGTGAGTTCAATAGAATCAATGTATATGTTGGCTTATTAGTACAGATGGCTAGCTTGACATTTTGTCTTTTGATTCTATTTTTTTCCCCTTTCCTACAGAGCAGTATTGCATCACATATGATGATCCTAATTATTGTTTTTCATGTGTTGCAGACACCTACAGAGCAGCATTACACCTCATACGACGAGGCTCACCTGAAGCCCATAATGCAGCACATCAGTAAGAATGTCGTTAACGTCAACGAGGGGAAAACAAAGTTCCAGGTGAGTTGGCAAACGAAGGCATTTGGAAGTTGATGAAGTAAGATGTGGATGTTTGAATAGATGGATACTCATGCTAAGATTCCCTCTCCACTAGTATAAATGGATGTTAGATAGCATGTTATTTAGACAGATGCTAGGTTCATTTGTTTACCTGGCATCCTATAGTTTCAATGTACAGATTATTTATATCATATTGTTTAGACTGATGCTAGCTTCTTAGTTTACCTATCCTGTCTTGATCCTAAATTACTGAGACACTACACTGTCTCTCTGCATGTGATGTACAGTATGTGTTTACCTGGCTTAATTGCTTACTGTAAATTGCGCCGGATAAAGAGCGTCTGCTTAATGCCAAAATTGTAATTGTAAATTGTAGTATAGCATAATGGTGTAAGATAGGGATGTTTGCATACTAATATGTTCCCTCTCCACTAGGTTAGTATAATGTAGTATCATATAATGGAGTGAGATAAGGATGCCTAAATAGATGAATACTAATGCTAGTTTTCCCTCTCCTCCACTAGGCTGTCAGGATGAAGTACGCGGGGAGCAAGCTGATGAACGTCACTCGCCTGTCTGAGCTGCAGTCCTCCACTGTGAGGAGCCTGGCTGCTCCCCTGCTCGAGAACCATAGAGTTAAAAATAATAGAGAGGGCACAGGAAATCCCCGCCCGTCCACTTGTATGGAGCTGCTCACCCAGCGCATACTCCCTTTTCACGCCTTCTTCCGGATTGGGAAATGTGACATGCTATTTGGGGCCTCTGTGACACGTTTTGCGTCATGGAGGTGACGCCTCTGTGCGCAACCCTGTGCGCAAGCTCGCAAGTCGAGCCCATTGGTCGAAACAGTTTTGTCAAATGTTTGTCTACTGTTTGTCTGTCTACTTGTCATGTACATATTCGTTTGTTGTACATATTTGTTTGTTGTGCATATTTGTTTGTTGTGCAAAAACAAATGTAACATACATTGTGTTAATCTTCTGTGTACCTTCAAGTATGTATATATGTAAATAGCAAAGGTCTCATATCCATGTACATTTTGTAAATATCTATAAATGATGTAAATATCCATTTAATGTAATAAAATGATCAGTTTGAACCTTGAGAATTGTTGGTCTGACTCTTGAATTGGAGGTCTAATCTCCTTTCAGTAGTATGGTAATGTTTATTATGTTGAAAATTAAAAGAAAGTAAAGGGTCTTTTGTAAAATAGCAGATCTACAAGCTCACAATACGTTTCATCTAAGGCCTTGAACATGACAGGGATATGGGACACCTCGGACAGACTCCATGCTGGGCTGACCATGCACAGGACATCTGGATGCAAGCCTGCTCATCTTTTATCAATATAGCAGCCAACACAACATACATTAAAGCTGCTGCATGAGAGCGCACCTCTCCTAAGCTTGCCTTACAGGTGCAATGAGCCATAAGGACTGTTCCATCCTCTTGCACTGTGATCCAGGGGTGTGTTGGGGTCTCATTGAGGCTCATTGAATGCTTTACCTGCCAGTTGCAACACTAGTGAATTATAAGACAAATTTCTCCCAAGGGAGACAAAATAAAGTAACCTTGAAGTAAGCTACCTGGATTAAGACATGCATAACATAATTCAGGACAGCTAGGTAGACAGCTAGGGAGTAGAGTTTAGCCCATTATGTAATGTTTACTATTTGGTTGCATATCCTTTACCTGCCATGACCTCTGTGACCCATAAACAGGACATATACTGTACTGTCTGATGGCCATTAGAAACAGAGACACAGGAACTTAGGGCTCGTCTCAGAGCAAGCAGTTAGTTAAATAATAAATACTGTAACATTAACAATGAATTAAAGTATAACAGAATTTGTCCAAACATCATATCCTAATGTAGCCTAATTTTGCATTCTAATGTAACAAAAGCTAGTGTATTGTCATACTGTGCCATCATTATTAGTATTATTGTTTAATAAACAAAAGTTGAACACTTTATTTGCGTAAGGCAGAGGGATTCCAAATGAGAATTTGAGTTACGGTATCAACAATTCCAAAGGCTGGTGAATGTCTATGGTAAATTTCAGGTGCTGTGGGCATTAGCTAATCAGAAACTGTAAATGGCTGTATTTCAGTTGCAATAGATGCTTGACTGCCTCACATCTGATGGACAAGACGTACCAGATTAGGTTGGAAGTACCTAAGTACAGTTACTCAATTACCGTAGTTAAGTACAATATAATGTACTTACCTTACTGGAGTATTTCCAATTATCTAAACTTTTACTTCAACTCCACTACATCTCAGATGCAAATATTGTACCTTTACTCACTACAATCATTTGAAAACTTTAATTACTACAAAACATACATTAACCACGTCAACCCCATTTAAACTTTGCCTATTTGAAAATAGCAGATCTACAAGCTCACAACACATGATGTGACGTGTTGCGAGCTTGTAGATTTGCAATTTTAGACATAACTTGTGAAATGTTGTACTTTTACTCAAGTACATTTTGAATACCAGACCTTTATCTGGAAGAGTGTATTGCTACATTGTGGTATTGGTACTTGTACAAGATGTGAGTACTTCTTCCACCACTACCTACCAGCTATCATTTGTGTCCACACCAGATCTAGCCAGCAAATATATTGCAAACGTTACATGAACCTTCAAACATACAACTTCCTTGAGTATTGTAAACATGCCTAAACAAACCAGTTATTTATATTCAAATTCTCTTTATTAGAAAATACAAAATTTAAATACACATTTAAAATTATGCATAGAAAAAAAATCAATTAACCCAAAGTGGTTTCTCATGTTTAAGATTGCGCTGCAGAGCCATTGGAGCTCAGCAGCTTCTCCACCATCTGCTTGGCGTAGCGCATCCTTGTGGCCAGCTCCCTGCTGCAGCCAAACTCCTCCAGCAAGGACAGTTTGTAGGTGCAGAAGACTCGCTTCTCATCGATGTATGTCACAGAGGATCACCTTGGCGTGGTCCTGGAGGAGATGAAAACAATGTAATTTAATGTGTTACGCCAAGTGCAATCTGTGATGCAGCGTGGAAGGAGCCCCCAACACTAGCGCTATTTTTCCTTAACAATCTAGCACAATATGTAGAATTATGAGGTTTAGATAATAAATGTTCTAAATCTGTGTTCGTTTTTGTTGCAGTCGTTCTAGTCCTACAGTAAGTTCTTGCCGTTCTAAATCCAGCCAACCAGTTGAATATATACCTTTTGAAATATTCGGGACCAGTACGGCTGCTTCTGAACATGTATTCCATTGCTAGTTTGACACATTCACAAGTCGCATGAAAAAAATATATAAGTGTATTCTACTTCACAATAGTGTACAAAAATAGCCTCCCTACAAGCTCACAACGATTGTGAGCCTGTAGATCTGCCATTTCCAATGCCAGATCTATCAGAATAATTGGGACATCAATGTGAAGTCATATCACCCAGCTCTACCTGAAAGTACAACAGAATTGTGCTTGGTCTTGGTCCCAAATATAAACTCCTGAATACTCCCAACTAGGAGTGTGTGAAGCCTACACGTGTGTTGTTGGTCTGACATTACTCTTTGGATGTAGTGAAGTTTACCAACCTGGAAGAAGTTAATCTGGACAGGTGCAGCACGATGGCACTCTTGGTCCTGAACCAGAGAGAGAGGTAGGGCAGGCGTGCCAGCTCGTCACCGTCTCTACGTGCCATGTTGGCACCGGCCTTGAGAAGGTGCTCGCTCATGTAGCTGCGGAAGTACTTGAGCAACGTTATCTGCAAGAGAGGCGATAAACAAAGTGATAAGAATTAACAAACATAAAAAAGGAGGCAGTGAGACAGAAAAGTGTAAAGACTTCCACAGATCAAGCTGTAATGCTACGACTACTTTAAGTGTGACTACACCAAGAGATCAGGATAGCATGAGATCTCAGGTATAAAAGTTGCTCCAAGCATGGAGGAAATAACTCCATACTGGGCGAATACGTGAATGAATTGAACTCCTTTCCCACTGCCAGTAGACGAGTATAAATGAGTATATAGTGTTGAGCCTAGTGTACTTTCAAGCCAGATCATAATATGGGGTGCATGGGCACAAAGCTCGCCACAGGAGCCAATATCCGGCAATACAAATAAAAGGATCTGTCATCTTATGTTTCATCAAATAAGTGTATGTCTCTCATTCCCACAGACCCACTCCCCGCCACACACTTTAGGTACTTTACACTTTAGGTACTTGCTGTGGACCCAATAGCAAATTACAAAGTACATTTACTCAAGTACAATTTTGAGGTATTTACAACTTTACTGGAGGATTTCCCAGTACTTTTACTCCACTACATCTCAAAGGCAAATATTGTACTTTCACTCCACTACAATCATTTGAAAACCTTACTAGTTATGTTGTAGATTTTGATTACTACAAAAGATACATTATCCACTTCAGCCCTAGTATATACGTTTCGGCCATTTGAAAATAGCCGAGCTACAAGCTTGTAGATCTGCTATTTTCAAAAGATTTTTATACATTTGAAAAAATGTAAAATGGGACATTCTGCATAATGAGTACTTTCAGTACATTTTGATGCCAATACTCAAGTACATTTAGAATTCTGGACTAACTTGTAACAGAGTTTTTCTATATTGCAGTATTGGTGCTTTTACTAAGTAAAGAATGTGAGTACTTTTTCCACCACTGCCTTAAATACATCTGGCTCCCTGTTTTTGGCTCCATGCCCACCAATAGCTGAGTTAGAAACATCTTAAATGGTGAAAAAAAAAATAATAGTACTGGGTCAGAGACAGAGACAACTACTGACCTTCTTGGTGAGCGTGGCAGGGTACGAGCGTACACTGATGTAGCTCTCTGCATTGGTTTTGTCAGTGTACTGCAGGCTTTCTCCACAGTGTACACACCATCAAGTGGTGTACACTGATCGTTGACGAGCACACCCACGCTGTTGTCACTTGTCACACAGCTGGTAGCCTGGAAAAAAAACATCAAAACTTTCAAAATACACCAAGCTAGGAAGAAATGGCAGAAGACAAGTCTACATGGACACTGCACATTATTGCAGTACTGTAGTCACATCATGCGACTAGTTATTCTACCCCTGCAAACAGTTGCATACAAATTCTCTGTTGCAAGAGGCTTTAACTGATATGATGTGAAGGCGGAATAAAACATTTAGAAAACAAATATTTACCCAAAATGCAGAAGTGTGCCTTACCTAGCCCGTATTTATCAGAATAGTTGACCCATTTGCTGATCCAAAAGATGGGGATGCACTCGGGGTCTTCTGCCTTTTCTGAAAGTTCACACAAACAGAATGATTGTCAGTGTCAGAGGTGACTTCAGTAAAAGTAGCAATACAATGTATGAATACTCTGATTCCATTAACAGTCAAAGGGTCAAGGGGTCCTTGACATGAAAATGTTTGAGAACCACTGGTTTAAACATTACACAGCAAGCCCAAATAAGCAACTACACTTTAGAAACAAGCCCCAAAAAACCGCAACCACCTATATTTACAAGCAACTTTACAGAAAAATAAGCCCAAAGTGGCTTGTAATAAGCGGACATGGCAACACTGGTGTGTAGATCTTAAACTCTAGTGGACGCTGTCAGCGGCGCTATCCATGGTTCTGAAGCGCAGTAAAACTCTGCACTCTACTACACACACACACACACACACACACACACACACACACACACACACACACACACACACACACACACACACACACACACACACACACACACACACACACACATATATAGGCCTATGTGACTATATTCAGTGTCAGTGATAGAAGTAGGCTACTATGTTTTACTTAAGTAAAAGTATCAATACTGCAAAGTAGACAAGTAGCCTACTGTTACAAGTAGAAGTCCCGTAATCAAAATGTACTTGAGTAAAAAGTACAATAAATGTATCGGCATCAAAATATACTGAAAGTACCAAAGGTCAAAGTAGTCATTGTACAGAATGTCCCATTTCACAATTCAAAATGTATAAACATTTTTTGAAAACAACAGATCTACAAGCTCATAATGCATAGTATAGCGACACATTTTGAGCTTGTAGATAGGCTATTTTCAACATATAATTAAAACTGTGACATTAATTGTAGGCCTATATTTTGGTTGAGTTCGGTAGATTTGTCCTACATAACAAAACTGCTCAACTGCATGATTATACAAAATGCTAAAAATACAAAATGCTAAAAATACTAAAAACACATATTTCTAACATCTATAATATAACATAGCTTATGATGTTGCCAAATTATAACATAAGTAGCCTCCTAGTGTACTGTTGTTGTCGTTTTACTTTTTTTTGCATTATTTGAATTTCCAGCACTGAGAATTATTTATGAAGTTATTTAAGTTATAAAATATCTGTTTGTAGCTCAGTATCATGATTGTAAGCATTTGGTAGCTATGGAGCGAATTTGTTCACGGATTCTGTTTCTAAATTGTTCTAAAATGAAGCAACGCTGCTTAACATTGTTTTCAAGTAGTTACCAGTTACGACGCTTCAGTAACGACGTCACGCTTACGTCAGTTACGACGCGACGTAAACGTACGAAAAACGTGGGCGTTCTGTTGCTGCTAACGAAGTGCTGTGATTGGCTAGAGGAGAACGAAGTGCTGTGATTGGCTAGAGGAGCGGTAAACAACCTGTCGCGCGCTGTTCTACACTTTTGAAACGTTGCCTCAGCCAATCACAGTTCGAGGCCGTTAGGTCGCCACCGCAATAAAGACACCTGACGAGACGCCAGAGTTTCAGAGCATTGAGAGCAGAGACACGAGCATCATCCGAGAGAATCAGCAGAGAGAGAGAAAAATCAACGAACTTAACCGAGTCAACACGTTTATCAGCTGAAGACGAGGAGAACGGAACGAAGCTAGAGATGGATCTTATCTGCAATATAGAAACTTGGCTTGAGATCACCGAGGCCTTTGACCGTTCTGAACGTAAGTGGTGTTGATTTATGCAACGGAAATGTTATTCATGTAGATTTGGTAACTGTGCGATTTAGGCCAGTAACATATGGACTAGAGCTACTAGTAACGCAAGTTCATGTATTCTTTTTCTACCCTTGGCACGAAAGCACACGTTATTACTGCAACCTTGTTGATAATGTTGTTTTTTTGTAATATTTGCTTCAGTGAACTGTAAGCCGTTGATTTCAAGTCTGCAAGCTGCCTTGATGTAATCAACTCTGATTTGAATGAGAAATTGTTGTTCGCCGTTAGCCTACTGTAGCAGGACACACAAATTCCATGGAAGTTGTAACTGACTGCGATGAGTCGCAGCTAATCACAACTCTAGGGTTCGTTAAATGTAGCTACTTTTAAATCATAACAATCAAAAGTGGCTTCTAAATAATATGTAGCCCATTTGGCCACGGACCCCATCTGAAAATATTTCGTGCCAGGGAGTCCAGGGACTCCCTTACAAGATCTGTGTGTTGTTGAAATGTTTTTCAAGATTCTTTGAAAATAGCAGATCTACAAGTTCACAACTTGTCCATTTGCAACACGTTGTGTGGTTTTAGATCGTCTATTTTCAAATAGCTGATGGTTAAACTGTTTGATGCTATATTAAGTAATTTTGCTGGGATCCCCTGCAACCACCTCAAGGACCCCTGGAGGTCCCATGACCCCACGTTGACAACCATTGACTTAAAGATACAACTATTCGCATTGCATTAATTCTGAGTTCTAGCGAGTGACCCATGGATAATTTCCTGTATATAGTGTTTTTATCCATCCATTTAGTCAAGAATCTTGGTTGGCAAAAGTGTAGAGCCCATAGATCTCTTAAGAGTCCAATAGTTTGAGCCAAATTTGAATTAGGATGTCCAACTCTATGTTTCTTTTGAAGGCTTAAAAACATGTTATTTTGTATTCGTATATAACCTTTATTCACCCATTGAGACATTGGATTCTCACACTTTTATTGAACCCAAGTGATGAAAAGTCAGATTGTAATTATGAGTCGGGTAGAGTGATTTACAACCTTCTGTCAGTATGTCTCTCTTTCTGTTAAGTCTCTCTTAACTACACTATTGTCTTTGATATAGTTGTGGTGTGGACTTTGCTTAACTCTCACTCACTAACTCTCTGTGTGGCTGTGTTTCCCCCTAGTCGCTAAGGAAGGAGCCAGAGAGATGAACAGTAGACAACCCCTGTACAACAGGGGAGGGCCTGCACCATCCAAGGCCTCCTCCCTCCTCCTGCCCAACACCAGAGCCATGCTGCAGAGGATGTACAGCAGAGGACCAGAGCCCTGCACCACCTCCTCCATGCAGTCCAACAGGAGACGACCCACACACCACACCACCGCCTCCTCTCCCGTGCTCACCAACCCCAAATCAGGTGAGGAGAACTTGCACATTAGAGCCCATTTTCTCAACCCCAATGTATGACTTAGTAATTCATAATATAATATAAAATACAAATGTGTTATAATAGTGTTGGTCTACTCTGTATAGATTCTGAGTGTGCACTCCATCTCTCTCAATTTTGCAATTAGAGTCCAACCGACTTTTGGGTCAGAAACCAATTTGAGGACATTTAACTTATAAACAAAAAAAAGTAATAAGTAAAAGTAATAATAACACATTGAACTGTGTGGTTTATAACTGGGTTCGGCTGCATATTTTGCTAAAGCCAGTGTCATCCAAAAAGTCAAATAATGGTTGGTCGGGCTCTATATGCAATCTACTGTAGTGTGAGTTTAATCATTGCAATCCTGTAGAAGAGATAAATAAATGAAATAAAGCTTTCAGACAGTCATGATACCTGTTTCAATTTGCAGTCCTGAAGAAAACTGTAACCCCAGAGGAACTACAGCAACCAGCAGGACCCTACAGGAAGAAACTGTTAAGAGTACGTACTGTACCCACAATAATTCACTTGCAACTCTGAACTCACAATTCATCAAGCTCTGCTCAAGAGATATACCCCCTCCATGTACACACACACACACACACACACACACACACACACACACACACACACACACACACACACACACACACACACACACACACACACACACACACACTTTCTGCTACTGCTGGTGTTTCCGACAAATACAAATCTTTGTCATGTGTTGTCTTTGCACAGATCGAGAGCGGCGAGTTGGGCTGGGGGTTCGTTGTTCGAGGGACTGGACCATGTCACGTCCAGGCTGTGGAGCCCCATGGACCTGCTGCGGTTGCTGGGATGAAGGTAGGAATCATGGAAAATGGTGATGAATGTTGTAATGTCATACTTTTTGGTAGCCATTATCCCCAAAAGATCCTGCTTTGTTGCATTAGCCTGGCACTGTAGGACGTTAAAATGACTTCTCTCTCGGGTGGATCAAGACTGAAGCAAGTAAATGTAAAAAGCAGCACTTCTACAAAGGCTTACATAAGTAATTGGCTATAAGCCTTCATGACTTTGGAGTATCTTTCTCAGAATGTAGTGAAAAGTGGGTCAAATCATTTAATTTCAAGTCATTTTGTGTTTTTCTCTCCCTCTCTCTCTCCATCATACCCCTTCCTCTCCCTCTGTATCTGTCCCAGGTGTGTCAGATTGTAGTTGCCATCAATAACCAGAGCGTTCTGGAAATGGACTACAAGGCCATCAACCACCTCATCTTGACTGGCCCCAGGAAGATGCAGATGGAAGTCATGGAGGTTACTGAAAGTAACGGTTTTGGTAGGTATCTGCCTGACAGCACAAACATGTTATTTTGTATTTGTATCTAACCTTTATTCACCCACTGAGACAATGGGTTCTTACACTTTTATTGAACCCTTTGATGAAAAGGGGGGGGGGGGGTCCTACTCCTCCTCCATCCTCCTCAGATTGTAATTTGGATAGAGTCGGTTAGAGTCATGGCATTTACATCCTTCTGTCCGTATGTCTCTCTGTTAAGTTTCTCTTTACTAAAACTGTATATTGTTCACTATTGTCTTTGTTATAGTTGTGGTGTGGTCTTTACTGAACTCTATCACTGTCACACACTCACTCACTAATTCTGTGTTTTCCCCCTAGTTGCTGTGGTGAAGTCAGGAGTTCAGGAAGGAGCCAGAGGGATGAACAGTAGCTACTGTACAACAGGAGAGGACCTGCAACACCAAAGGCCACCTCCAATCATGTGCAGTCCTAACAAGGGTTGGATTAGCCCTTGTGTTGGCCGGTGGCACCGTTTTTGCCGCTACCTCAGCAGCTCAACAGCAGGACAATATTTTGCCGCTGTTACTGTTATAGCCCTTTTTGGCCCCCAGAGCTTGGTGCCCATGGCTGCAGCCCTAAAGCCTGTGTGATCAGGCGGGCCTGGGCAGCAACATGACCATCACCAAGGATTACACACTGAAAAGCTACTTTATTTTTTTAAAGTTGACAATGTGTCCTGATGTAGGGGTGATGTAACCACAACTTTCAGATGATTTTTTTTTTATTCATCACCAGGTAAAGGCACACGTTCACATTCTAGATATTGATGATGCTAATTTGTTTGTTATAAGTGCAAATATTTTGTAATAATCATTGAACTTTTGATTTGAATGTGTATGCTTACATGTGGTATTAATGATTGTATATTTGAAAGGTCTGAATATGAGCCACTGATCAATATGAAGTGCTAGATATCTTTCATAAAAACAATTATTGACCACAGACTGATTTGATTTCATATATATCTCATTCTAGATATTGATGCTACTTTGTTTTTCTAAGTGTAAATATTTTTGATTAAGATAATGCAGTAGATATTTTTTTCCTTTTTACTCATCACCAAGTAATCGGCTAGCTTTTGATACTAATGTTTGTAAGTGTAAATATTTTGATTAAGACAATGCTGTTTATATTTATTAAAATACAATTGTAAATATGACTTGAGTTATCTGTGTCCTTTTCAACAATGTCAGTTTGTTGACAACAGTGGCCTGTTGCATTCTTTTCTCTTCAGGGTTTCTTTTTTGTCTGTAATCCCTGTGTAAGTAACTAGTCCACGATCACCTGTACGTCTAAGCCTAGCTGAGTTGAAAACAAGATCAACTGATATTAGATTTAAGCAGCCACATTGCAGATCCACCATAATTCTATTTGATATCCTTCTTCCAAACTCATTACAATGCTATGATGATGAATCCTACAGTATTCATTGCACAGCACATGCACTTCAAGCCTAACTAGTGAAGTATGGAATGAACACTAGTTTCCTGTGTACAAGGTCACATTACAGCATGCATGTGTCTATAGCAGCCACATGCATTTGGTATGAGGAGCTTGCGAGCTTGTAGATTTGCCATTTTAGACATAACTTGTGAAAAACTCCAAAATTAGTACTTTTATTTTCAGTACTCAAGTACTATATTTTAATGCAAATATTTTTGTACCTTTACTCAAGTACATTTTGAATACCAGACTTATACTTATCTGGAAGAGTGTATTGCTACATTGTGGTATTGGTACTATTGAGTACTTCTTTCACCACTGCGTACCAACTATCATTTGTGTCCACACCAGATCGAGCCAGCAAATATATTACAAACGTTACATGAACTTCCAACATACAACTTCCTTGAGTATTGTAAACATGCCTAAACAAACCAGTTATTTATATTGCTCAAAGTCTCTTTATTTGAAAATACAAAATGCAAAGACACATTTAAAATTATACATAGAAAAAAACAAAACAATTAACCCAAAGTGGCTTCTCGTGGCTTCATGATGTGAAGGCAGAATAAAACATTTAGAAAATAAATATTTCCCCAAAATGCAGAAGTGTGCCTTACCTAGCCCGTATTTATCAGAATAGTCAACCCATTTGCTGATCCAGAAGATGGGGATCTTCTATAGCAGCCACATGCATTTGGTATGAGGAGATGCCAGGTTTGAGGAATGTGAAGGAATGACTCAGACGATGTAGAAAGTTGGTACAAGTGACTTATATGTTTTGCTTATGTAAAGTCAGTCACCTGTCCTGTATGGAAAGTAAATGAGTAACTTAAAATGTAAACGCTCAAAGTTCTATTACAAACACAATTATCAGTCTTTTTAATTTCAAGGGCCCCAGTTTGATATGCATTAGAGTCCTCAGTATTCATTTACCTCTGAGAGTGTATAAATGGAACCGAATGGATGCACCCTCGAACACCCCTGGGGTCTCCCACACCCCACGTTGCAAACCAGTGCTGTGTATAGTGTACCTGTGGAAGCATTCAAGGGGATATGTATTTGAATGAGTGCTATAATCACTTATACGTATAGGATGATTTGGTGTGCAAATACTAGACAGCTCTAAGGTTTAGAGCTCTTAATATTAACACAACCGAGTCTAAACAATTGCGTTAATATTGTTCTTTAGGACAACAGTGCAGCTGCACTGGAATACTTTTCCCATCTGGATGAGCAGACAGCAAGTGAATTCCACCATACCATTCAAATTCAGGCAGTAGTCTAGAGGTGAGGCTGATCATACATTGGCATTTCAACCGTGGCGTTGAATAGAATCCTAAAATCAGTAGAATTCATGACTTCATGGAGTCAGTTTTGGCTGGCCATTCACACATTTGACATGCTCCGTCTCAGAACAGATGCCTGCAGATTGAACTTCTGCTAGTCCCAAACTAGGAGCTGCATAGGGTGATAAACCTTTGCATCTCTGCTGGCACCAAGGTAAGAGCCACAGGGTGAGACATTCACACTGAACAGTTTTGAGTATTGTTCAAATCATTTCAGCATAAATAATTTCCCCTCGGGGATGAATAAAGTACATATCTAAATATACTAAATGCCAAGTTGATTTAACTTCAAATAATTTCTAATAACAATTGACCCAATTACTCCACATATCTTAAACAAAAAGGCAAAAGAAAAAAAGCACATTCATTCTTCTGTTTATTCAGGCAGAGGGATTCCAAATGAGAATTTGAGTTACAGTATCAACAATTCCAACGGCTGGTGAATGTCTAGAGGGTAAATTTCAGGTGCTGTGGACATTAGCTAATCAGAACGTTTTTTTTTTTCAATTTTCTAAACTTTTACTTCAACTCCACTACATCTCAGAGGCAAATATTGTACTTTTACTCACTACAATCATTTGAAAACTTTAGTAATACTACAACAAAACATACATTAACCACTTTAGCCCCATTTAAACTTTGCCTATTTGAAAATAGCAGATCTACAAGCTCACAACACGTGGTGTGATGTGTTGCGAGCTTGTAGATTTGCCATTTTAGACATAACTTGTGAAAAACTCCAAAATTAGTACTTTTATTTTCAGTACTCAAGTATATTTTAATGCAAATATTGTTGTACTTTTACTCAAGTACATTTTGAATACCAGACTTTTATCTGGAAGAGTGTATTGCTACATTGTGGTATTGGTACTATTGAGTACTTCTTTCACCACTGCGTACCAGCTATCATTTGTGTCCACACCAGATCGAGCCAGCAAATATATTACAAACGTTACATGAACTTCCAACATACAACTTCCTTGAGTATTGTAAACATGCCTAAACAAACCATTTATTTATATTGCTCAAAGTCTCTTTATTTGACAATACAAAATGTAAAGACACATTTAAAATTATACATAGAAAAAAATAAAACAATTAACCCAAAGTGGCTTCTCGTGGCTTCATGATGTGAAGGCAGAATAAAACATTTAGAAAATAAATATTTCCCCAAAATGCAGAAGTGTGCCTTACCTAGCCCGTATCTAACTATATAAATGGCGAGCAACTTCCGCGCCCTCGGTGGTGACACCCCACAGCTCTGTGATCGACTAAACACAACACCGTCAGACCACATGTCGCCAACACTGTCGCCACGGCGGGCGGCCTGAATTTACGTTTCGCGTAGGGCACATGGCATGCCTCACTACACCGTTCCCACCTCGCAACATAATTAATTCTACTCACCAAATGTCGGACACAACGGAAGTGGAAGCAGCTTCGTACCGTTTACCGTGCGCACGACCTCATCACCACAACAGCGGGCAGCCGCTGCGCGTTTTTTTTCCTTTTTTTCCAAACTTTTTTTTTGGTCACCATTTTCTCCAGGCACCATTTCTGGTGTAACGTCGGGTGTTTCTTTTCACCAGCCAATCACCTTTCACGTTGCCACGTCCGTTGCCACGTCGCGCTGACGTACGCTAAACAAGCGCTGCCGTGCGCACAATGCAAACGAGCCCAAAGGCGCGCAAAAATAAGCCGACCATTGCTTAGACACAAAGTCAGACCTGGCAACGCAGCCTAGGCCAATCATGTGTGAGAGATCTACAAGCTATGGGGCAGAGACGCCACCGTATCTTAGCAACAACTACAGCGCTCACTCTCATTGGTCCTGTCACGCTAACAGCAGTCTCCAGACAATGGCATCGCAGACAGCTTGCTGTTACTGCTGTAGCCATCACAGGCAGTTGCAGCACGACGGACAGGGCGCTGTGATAGCTGCCATGTCGCTAACGCTAATCTGGTTGTCATGCCTGCAGCGGCTGTGCAATCACTTTGTCAACAATGCACGTTCGTGTGGTGAATGTCTATATTGCTGCTCAGTTCGTCCATTGTACATGGTGTATGTTTGTGTGTGTCTTCTGGAGAACTATGTCGCTCCACAGCAACTACAGTAACTAACGTAATGGCAGGACCGCCACGTGCAACGCATGTTAGGCTGCATTATGGTCATGTAGTAATTTCAGATAATTTCGCTCCGATTACAGCAGTGTTTATCAACCCTTTCACGCCCCCCCCCCCCCCCCCCCCCCCACAAATACACGTACTTGATCTGGGACCCCCCCATTCTGTTTGACTCCGTTCCACAAGTAAATATTGTGAAAATAGCCGATCTACAAGCTCGAAACGCCTCACATTGAGAGGCTTTGTAAGCTTGGAGATCGGCTATTTTCTACATGATTGCCTCTTTCTTACATTCTTTGCCAATGTGGCCCATGTTTTCAGAGCATAGTTTATTGACTACTTCTGTTGCAGAAATGGCCATTTCCTTTACTTTCGGTTTTTTATTGTCTCCGCCAGGCCGCAAGGCATGGCGCAAGACTATGTTTCACCCCCTGTCCGTCCGTCTGTGATAGCTAATCTCTCACATCGTTGACTTGATCGCAGCAAAATAACAGCCCCATGTGGAGAGTCAGTGAGAGCTGGATAAACGACGTAAAATGTGTCAAAAGGAGTCTGTACGGCTGTCGATAAATGAACACATGACGTCAGTGGGAGAGGACATATTGTGTCTTTTGGACAAACAGCAGCGTGGTGCTGATGTTTGTTGTGTCAAGCAGCTTAATGTCAGAGTGTTTGTGTTGGAGCGCCTCAGTGCGGCTGCAGAGTTCATGTGCAACCTCTTCCACAGAGACACAGACACACTAGAAACTCTGCTGGGGAAAAAAAACACTGCTGGGCATTGACTTTCCTATGGACATTGATCTACACACTGCAGGTATATCTGCTACACACACAACATCAAACTACACACTGCAGGTATGATGCAGCGTTTGCATTACAGCCAGCATGCCAGCGTAGTTCCCATATGGTTTCAAGGTGGGCTAAACCATATGGACCCCATGTCAGCAATGTCAGCGGCATCCACTTCAGTCCCAACTGCGATGCCCATGCAGGCTATAAGTACCTTCTACCTGGCCCTTAGGTGGGCCCCAACTAGCCATGTTTATGTGGGACCAAGGCGGGTCCTAACTGCGTTTGCCCATGCAGCCTTTAACTGGGTTCTACCTGGGCCCTAGGTGTACCCTAACCAACCACAGTGCAGTGCCCATCGCTCCAATTGTTGTGATGTCAGGGCTCTCAATACTGCACATTGGTGGAGGAGGAGGGGCCGCAGGGCGACCGCACACATCGCTGAACCAATGGTAGCCCACGGATGTTTCCTCTGTGGATTTACAATCTGCCCCTCTATGCCACATATCATCCGCACTACAGGGTCTTCACTGACCGAGCCACGGCCCCACTCACCCTCATGACGCTACGCCACTTAAACGTGCGGCAGCATGCGCTGGGTTGCCAGGTTTGCACAGCCTGCGCCAGAAACAAGCAACCACCTTCATGAAAAAAAAAAAAACACCGAAATGGTCCGCAATGTTCCAGGGGTGTCCCCGCGCGTCCCAACACTCCACAGGGGGTCAGTGGACCATCAGGGGGTCCGCGGACCCCCTGAAACATAACAAATATTATTTCTTCAAATTTTTTCCTTTTTCAAAAAAAAATTTCCACAGTTTCACTCCGGCGATTTGGGTCCCCCAATATACACACGGCCACGCTGGGCCCCGTGCGCGGCTGGGGTTGAGGGGGGCGTAGCCCCCCGAAACTCTAGTTTATCAGAATAGTCGACCCATTTGCTGATCCAGAAGATGGGGATGCACGCGGGGTCTTCTGCCTTTTCTGAAAGTTCACACAAACAAAATGATTGTCAGTGTCAGAGGTGGCTTCAGTAAAAGTAGCAATACCACAATGTATAAATACTCTTGTAACAGAGAGTTATGTTACTACTTCGATATCGTATTAAGGACTGTATTATTCTCTAGGTACTGCTGGCTCTTGTGATTGTCACAAGTGATAAGGCTGTTTAAGGCTGAGATGAGCGGCTCAGCCAACTATGAGATCCTATAGAGCCGAGGTCTCGTACTCTATCTGGTGGATGGGGCCGAGAATGAGTGGTTCTTGAATCACACACGTTGAATATGGGTGGATAGGCCCTGGCTATTTATCTAGTCTAGTTATTTATTATTCTGATTCTACAACTGCTTTGACACACACTCTGTCTAACAGCGGTGGGTATTTATGGGTAAAATATGATGTCACACGATCGTAGGACGACGTCACACTGGCGTTGCGTCCTTAATCGGGACGATTATCCCATCGTCATCGTCGCCTTGGCAACACTCTGATTCCATTAAGGGCGCGTTCGAAAATACAGCACTGAGCGCACTGGCCAATACAAACTAATAGGCGAGTGTGCTCCGGTGCGTAATTTCCGAACGCACCCGTCGTAAATGCCTGCATTCAAAAGGTTTGACCAATAAGAAAACGTCTCGAAATTGTTCAGATCTACAAGCTATTGAGCTATTTTCAAATTGACAAAGTATAAGCTAGGGCTTAAAGTAGGGTAAGTGATTTTTTGCTAATCTTTTTTTGTTTTGGTAAAAATAAAAAAGGTTTAAGTACTATATTCTGATAGTAATCATTGCTACAGAGCGTTTGTTCGGTCACAGGGGTCTCTCCAGCTCTTTAGTAAACAGAATATAGTACATTTTCAGGTAGGAGACAACATTTAAGCCAATCAGGAGACAGCACTGAAAATGCATTTTCTGTTTATTAAAGAGCTGGAGAGACATGGGAGACTCCTTTTACTGAACTAACACTCTATAGCAATGAGGACTATCAGCATATAGAGCTATTTAACACTTATTTTAACCAAAGTGAATCACTTACCCTACCTTTAAGTGTTTTCTTTTGTAAATAATAATCCACAAAGTAACTTGTAAGGGTGCGGTCACACCAAACTTTCATTCTGCCTATGCGGCGGATTTTGTCAATGGGAACGGAGTGGTTTGTTGCCATTGACGGAGTACCGCAGAAAAAAAAACACTGTTTCCGCTGAAAAGCATTGGCAGAATCTGCCGCATAAGCAGACTCAAGTTTTTTAAATAATTGTAGTGGAATAAAAGTTCCAATATTTGCTTCTGCGATGTAGTGTAGTAGAAATATCAAGTATTGTAAAAAAAAAATATATATATACTCAAGTAGTGGAAAAGTACCTCAAAACAGTACTTTAGTAAATATACTTCAGTTTCTTTCCACCACTGGTCAGCATTCACGATGTTATCACAATTCACAAAGATAAGTTCAGTGATCAGCTGAGAGACATACGGCCAGTCGCAGCTTGGGGTGGAATCTGAACACAGACATTTGAGAGGACTTCGCATACGAGGGTCCGCTCGGATGGCTTTGTTGCAAGGAAAGCTGTGATTTGCTGTAACAAGTCAGTCAGGTTGCAGTCTGGTCCCTCTGGTACATCCCTGCCCGCAATGTCCCTGAGAATACAGAACCAGAACTCACTTGTAAAAATCAATCTGTACTAGACACAAAGTGAGGAAAGGCAGTATGTTAAAGAGGTAGATGTTAAAACATAGGCAAAGTTGACATGGTGTTTGGAGAGTTTAATTGTGCTTTAATATACGCTCTACGCGGGTTCGATTCCCGAGCCCCATGACCTTGGCTGCGTGTCACTCCCCGTCTCCCTTCTACTGTGGTGTGCCGACCAGGGGATGGTATAGTTGTTCTTCTTGATCCGGTTGTATGTCTCCTTCAGACAGGACGTCTCAAATGGAGGCTCACCCACCAACAGAGTGTATCTGTGAAGAAGACAGGAGGAACGAGGGGTCAATAATCTGATTATGCAGTGTGCAGGACATACAGCTTGAAATAGAATAACTGGTACAAGTTATTTTAATAATCATTTTGATTAAACCTTTTTTCTATTATTTCTTATATATTTATCCATTTTCAATGTTTTTATTTATCTTCTCTTGTCCTCTTTCATTACCGTTCCCTGAGCGGTTCCATATTATGTGCTTGGTGATCTACAATGTTCTACAAAGAAGAAAAAGCAACTACACGTTGACAACGTACAGGATGCAACCGAGTGACCAGACGTCCACCTCGAAGCTGTGGCCCTTCTTGCAAAGCACTTCAGGGGCGATGTAGTTGGATGTTCCACACAAGGTCTTCTTCCTCGCCAATCCTACTCGATCTTAGTTGCCAGGGTTTGGTCCCCTTGTGGAGAGATATAAAGATTCATGTTAGCTTTCATTCAAATAAGCCCATGTTTACAACTTTATTAGTAGTATTGGAAACCATTCATGTTGCGAGTTGGGGTGTGCCATGGTCTGTTAAGAGGACAAGCAGGCTTGTTGTCATTACGAAAAAAACATAGGGATCCCCACAGTTCTTTGAACACTGTGCTGGACCAAATATTTAAGTGAAAATAAGGGAATGTCCGCACACAACAAATTGCTTTCCCATATTTTGTTTAACGAACAAGAACGTTTTGCCCATACAAGGGCTTCATCAGAAACCGGATGAAGCCCTTGCATGGGCGAAACATTGTTCTTGTCGTTTAAAAAAATATCCCCACAGTTCTTTGAACACTGTGCTGGACCAAATATTCAAGTGAAAATAAGGGAATGTCCGCACACAACAAATTGCTTTCCCATATTTTGTTTAACGAACAAGAACGTTTTGCCCATACAAGGGCTTCATCAGAAACCGGATGAAGCCCTTGCATGGGCGAAACATTGTTCTTGTCGTTTAAAAAAATATGGGAGAGCAGTATATCGTGTTGTGTCATTAGTTAACAATCTATGTGTGGCCCGGGATGTGTCACAGCATGCAATTAACTTACCTATTTTGACCATCATGTCGTCGCTGAGGAAGATATTTCCCAGCTTTAGATCTCTATGGATGACTCTGTTGTTGTGGAGATACCGGCAGCCATTCAGCAGCTGCGTCATGTAGTAACGTGCCTCTGGTTCAGTCACTGCCTTTCGGCGCTTGTGTTGTTCCGGCAGAGACTGTAAATGGAACACAAGACAATGTTGGCATTATTATTGTAACTAAATTTACAAACCCAATTAAAAAAAAATCACGATTAAGATTGTGGTTTGTTTAAGTGAAGCCATTTTGAAAACAAAGCCAGTAGGCTTTAAATAAATAAAATACAGTAGGCTACATCAGGGGTTCTTACAGTGGGGTCCCCAGATAAAATATTTGAGTTAGGATTAGGAGCCAAATGGACCAGTATGGGGCTGCAACTCTGAGAAGTCCAGATGGAACCAAATGGATCTGTGAGGGTCCATTTGGTTCCGTCTGTACACTTAGAGTTATGGTGGTCCACGGTCCAATGCAGGGGTTCTCAAAGTGGGGTCCGGGGACCCCCCAGGGCCATATATACACAGCAATTAAAAAAATAATAAAGTACTGACAATTGGAAATACTCCAGTAAAGTAAAAAAAATACCTCAACATTTTACTTAATTACAGTACTGTAACTTGAGTAAATGTACTTAGTTACTTTACACCACTGCAGAGGAGACAGAGGTGAGTCAGGTGACCAACAATAAAAATGGTTTAAAAACCATTACCTAAAAATGTTGTCAGGTGTACACATGTACAGAAAACAAAACATGATGCAACACAAACGCTACTAAACACACACTTCCAAGGCAGCAGCTGTGCAGTGTGTGTGTGTGTGTGTGTGTGTGTGTGTGTGTGTGTGTGTGTGTGTGTGTGTGTGTGTGTGTGTGTGTGTGTGTGTGTGTGTGTATGTGCGTGCGTGCGTGCGTGTGTGTGTGTGCGTGGCATGCAAAAACGAGCTCAGAAAGTGATAGATTGCTTACATTCATGGTCAGGTTCCAGTAGGCTACTCCAGTCTGACCGCTGGCTGCTCTGTGCACATAAGGTACTCTTTTTCCATATTACACATTGTTAGGCAACAACCGCTAACTACAATACCTTAAACAAAGCCCGCTCATCCGCCCCACCCACTACCCAGACCAGACCGTACCCGAAAACATAATCATCTCTAACATAATATATAAATATTATGCATTGCTGACTTGGTATGTATTCTAATGTATTCTAGGATCATTCCAATACATTATTATGAATTTATCCATCAAACGTCATGAAGGGGAAAAGTACCTTATGTAAGTTACAAAGCACGCAATCTTTTGACGCCCTCTACTGTTGACGGGGTCTCTGAGCAAAATGTTTAGCTCAGAATTAATTTGGTGTCTCCTGGGACCCAAACCTACAAAAATACTTTTTTTTTAATAGCAGATCTACAAGGACATGTTGTGAGCTTGTAGGCATTTCCAAAAATGTTTGGCATTTCTGTTGTTTTATTTTTTATTTTTTTATAGAAAATATGTTTTCTTTTATTAGATTTCCTTTTTTTTCCCCACTTTTTTTTTCCACTTCTTTTTTTTTATTTTTGAAAATATGTTTGGCATTTCTGATTCTTTTTTTTTTAGAAAATATTTATTTCCTTTTTTTCCCCCACTTTTTTTTCCACTTTTTTTTTTTTTTTATAGTTTTAACAATAATAAAGTTATTTATTTGCGACCGGGCCGAACTTCTAGTTGTTTACACTTGAAAACGTCTCAGCGAGCAGCGGACCAATAGGAACAGGGCTCTCGGGCATCCTTCCTCTTCACGCAGGTGGTCTAATCACGTGCTTTCAGATCCAGACGTCAATGCTGTCCAGAGACTCTTTGAGATCAGACGTGCGTTACACCAGCTCCACAGAGACACCGTTACTGCTCGTTTTCATCGATCTTCTGTCATTTCAACGTGTATTATTTTGCTTTTTCAACATTTGCTGACACTTCTTTTGGAATTCCAAGTCTTCTTCAGGTTAACCGACTAAGGTAAGCGGTGTTTTAATGTTTCAAAACGCTCTTAACGGCTGTGTTTGTAGTTGATTTACACCTCGAGAGGCCAACAGTTGTGGATCATTTACATTTTCAAATGTTTTTTTGGGGATACAAGAAGAGTGGGTTGTTAGTTTTGAGTTGCTACTAGCTAGCTAGTTGTTTTAATTTGACTGAATGACGGACGGAAAGCCGTTGTCGTTGAAATCACTCGAGTCATCCTGTCGCTTGAAGCGACAGGATGACTCGAGTGATTTCAACGACAACGGCTTCGCTCAAAAAGAACAGAAGATAAGCTTCATAGAACTGTTTTTAGGTGATTTTGGGGGAGTTTTGTTTATTTTCAAAACGTTAACGGAATTGGTGGGAATGTCATTTCATATTTGTTGATTAGGCTACAATTCTGTGTCCAACGGTGATCCACTGGCTGGATGAAGAGGTTGTTTTGAATTAAATAAAATTACGAAAGGCCGCATGTTGTAGTACGAAATCAAGCTAACAACAACTGTTACTTGTTGGCTTGTAGATCTGTTCTTTTTTTGGCAAGCGACACGTTGGTACTGCGGGGTTTAAGGGGGCTGTGACTGGGTCAGGGCGTCCAACATGGCGGCGTTACGGTGACATTGGTGACCTGGAGAAATATGTGACCATCGTGTGGACTGGACTCACTGGACACATATTAACGTCGATGTCCGACCGTAAATCGCAGTTGTTTACTCTAACAGAGTTAGACCTAGTGGTGTTTAGGCCACGTATTGCAAGACCTCAAATGTCCGTTTTGTGTAGTCCACAAGACTTATTTCTCCAGGTCACCAATTTAAACCATAACGGAGGAGACGTGTTGGAATCTGTGTTGGGTCTTATTATGAACTGAACTGTACACGTTATAAATGTTTCACTGTCCAGCAGACACACAGACACTCTCCATATCATTCAAATGGAGACTGTACACTCTTATTGGCCGATCAGTGGTTCTCAAACGTTTTCATGTAAAGGACCCCCAAATTAATATGCATTCAAATGCATCTGAAACGATTTTGTGACAGGGACCCCCATAACTGAAACACTGTGTTGTTGAAATGTTTACAAATTATTCCAGATTTCCAAATGTTTAGAACATAGCAGATCTACAAGCTTACAACGCGCTGCATCGCTACCCATTGTGAGCTTGTAGATCTGCTATTTTCTGACTAGATGAAATATAAAATAGAGTTAAAGTGGTTAAACTGATTCTGATGCTATATCAACAAATTGTTGGCCTCTGTTATGTGTTTTCAAATGAGGCCGTCATTGTGTTGGTTACAGCTTGTTACAGCTATTCGTGTTTACTGACCCCCCCCTTCTCCCCCCCCCCCTCTCTCTCAATTTCTCTCTCTCCTCACTGCAGTGCAGCCAAGAGGACAGGACACCAGTAGACCAATACACACACGCACGCACGCACGCACGCACGCGCACACACATACACACACACACATTATGTTTCAGAGGATAGCCATGCTGCCTCTGCACTGTGCCAAGGTGGACGACAGCCTGACGAGCCTGCACTGGCTCCAGGACTTCTCCACCCTCGGTGCCAACGGCAGAGGCCCCCAGCCAGGCTGGGACCCTCCGCTGTCCAGTCACCGTCGGCCATTGGGTTTGTCTGTGGCGGCTTTGTCCCCTCTCGCCGGGGACATGGCGTCCATGGGCATTCCCCTGAGCCCGGTCATGCCCACACCAGCGGCTTGCACCCGGGCCCAGCAGAGCCTCCCAGGCGTCGTGACGCACGGCCACTACCCCGGTGGGGTGGGCTACAACACCGACGCCCATGCGAGGCCACCCTACTCCTGTCCCACGCTGATCTGCATGGCCATACAGGCCAGCGAGAAGAGAAAGCTCACACTGGCCTCTATTTACAAGTGGTTCAGTGAGAACTTCCCTTTCTACCGCTACGCCAAAACCAAGTCCTGGCAGGAAACCATCCGGCACACC
Source organism: Gymnoscopelus microlampas (assembly GCF_963454915.1). Taxonomy (NCBI): domain Eukaryota; kingdom Metazoa; phylum Chordata; class Actinopteri; order Myctophiformes; family Myctophidae; genus Gymnoscopelus; species Gymnoscopelus microlampas. The sequence continues at coordinate 17,177,888 of NC_139952.1, read as the reverse complement.
CTGTCCGTCAACAAGGGCTTCATCAAGCTCCCGCGGGAGAAAGACGAGTCGGGAAAGGGGGGCTTCTGGACGGTTGACCCGCAGCATGTTGAGCGCCTCCTCAACGGTGTTTACAAGTTCCAGATCGACCCCCGATCCGGCTCGCAGCAGCTCCCCGGAAACTTTGAAGTAGTCACCTGGACGGAACAGAACCAGACAAGCCAGGCGGTCGGCGGGCACAAGAGGAAGCTGCCCCAAGCCTCTGCAACTAGCCTGGCCAAAGTCCCCCGGCGCTCCAGCTCCCTGCTGCTTCGTGGGGACGAACAGAAAGAGCTGGGGTCGGTCGACGGGAACTTTGACTTGGACGCCCTCCTGAAGTGGGCCTCGAGCAGGGAGCTCAGTCCGGACAGCGGCGAGCCACTGCCCAGACTGAGCTACACACTCCCTCCTATCCAGCACCAGCTTCCGGAGCTCTGCAGTGTGGCAAGCTCCGCTGTGTCTGCGCCTCCTACCCCTCCTAGCTGTGCCTTGGATTGCCTCCCACAGAGTCAGTGCACCATCCCCACAGAGGAGGACCTGGTGGCTGACTATGCCTGGGACGCCTTCCTTGATCCAGCCTTGAGTGAGGAGCTGAGCCAGAACAGCCGCACCCCCACAGAGGAGGATCAGGTGGAGGACTTCGACTGGAAGTCCTTCCTTGATTCTGCCTTTGGTGGGGAGCTGAGTCTGGACTGAGGGGAGCTGCTTAGCCCCATCTCCTAAGAGGAGGACCAGACGTGATCATCAGGGAGGATTCCCTGTTTGGTTATGGTGGTCCCCCAAGACGACCATGGTTAGTTGAGTTGAGGCTTGCTGGAGTTTCCTCCTTGATGTCCTGAGAGCATTTATGGTATGGTCTGAGATCAGCGTGTCGAGATAGGATCAGGTTGTTGGACACCAGGGCTTGTCCACACACCGGTGGGCCTGTGCACCCTGCCTCTGGAGCCCACTGCTGCTACATTTTTACATACATTTTAACTTAAACAGGCAAGAAATCACCTACCACCACACACACACAATACACCTGTTCCTCTGTCTGTCTGCCTGCCTGTCTGTCTGTCTGTCTGTCTGTCTGTCTGTCTGTCTGTCTGTCTGTCAGTCATGGACCACACAGCAGGTTCCCCGGACTGGAGGTGGAGGTCCCCCCAGTCGAAGTTGGTCAGTCGAGCCTCGCTCCTGATCGCTCCTGGTGCGTGTGGATACGCTTCCACAAAGGGGGACGACGGTAGTCATGCATACGCTGTACTGTGGCTGCCAGCAAACACTTGGAAATGTGTTTGAAATAACCTGAGGTAAGAACACTTACTTGTGTCTGTTACTTTATATGGTTGGCTTCCAGAAAGGGGGACGACTGTAGGCATACATATGCTGTACTGGTAAGCATCTTCACTGGTAAGAACATTGGTAATGCAACAAAAAACGTATCTGGAAGCGGAGGTCCCCCCAGTCGAAGTTGGTCAGTCGAGCCTCACTCCTGATCGCTCCTGGTGCGTGTGGATGCGCTTCCAGAATGGGACGACGACTGTAGGCATGCATAGGCTGTACTGTGGCTGCCAGAAGACACAGTTTGTTTGAAATAACCTGAGGTAATCTCATTTACTTTCGTCTGTTACTTTATATGGTTTAGAGTTTAACATCAAGTAGTAATAATAGTCATTTAAGGAATAGTTGTTAAGGAGAAGGGAAAATGTAAAAGAAAAAAAAAAGTTAAAAATATATAAATCAATATCTGTCTATTATCTATACTGTGTGTGTGTGTGTGTGTGTGTGTGTGTGTGTGTGTGTGTGTGTGTGTGTGTGTGTGTGTGTGTGTGTGTGTGTGTGTGTGTGTGTGTGTGTGTGTGTGTGTGTGTGTGTGTGTGTGTGTGTGTGTGTGTGTGTGTGTGTGTGTGTGTGTGTGGAGACACACAATCTAAACATTTTGGGGCGTCTGGGTGTGGTAGAGGCAAAACACTCCCCCACCACCGCAAATACCTGGGTTCAATACCCAGCAGCAGAGGCGGTGCATCCAGCTTGGCTGGGCGCTTCAACAAACACAATTGGCCGTGTTTACGGGTGGGAAGCTGGTGAGGATCAAGTGATCATGTCCTTTTTGCTGCACTGCAGGATGTACATCAAGATTATTATAGTTCTGAATACTTATTTAGTTTGTATTGAGTTTTGACTTCGTATTTTCTATTTCAATTTAGTTGTAATTAGTTTTTAAAGAGAGTTCACTAGTTATTTTTTTGAAAAAGCTGACTGGATAGTGGATAATGCTGCCTTGTTGACGATTAGCCGCCTTTGCTAATCGTCCTTGCTGAGGGAGAAGCTCAGGGGACTACTGCAGGCATAGGCTGTTACATTGCCGCTCGCTAGCGAGCCTGGCTTTTTACCGGACTGATAACATATGCACCTACAACCCTAGAAATCCCGGGTTCGCCGAGTCCCGGCCGGGAGTTAGGTTTCAGTTTTTATTGTAGTATGGGGTATTTGTCAGGGGTGAGATATTAAAAGGTTCTAGTTTCGTTTTTTCGCTAATTTAATTTACCTATAATCTTGATGCACAATGCACATAGTAGTTTATACCTCCAAAGGTGAGGGGAGGTGGCAGCAACAGGGATTGCAGGACACTTGGGGAGAATTGGGAATTGGCAATGACTAAATCGGGTTCTCCTCCCATGGATTGTCACCTTGCCGGCGGTGGAGGAGCTTGAGTTATCCCAGTGACCCAGAGAGCTAAGCCGGCTGGAGTCACGGCTTCTGGCTGGTCCAACCATGCCGGACAGCTCACAAGGGTAGGGATCAGACTAAGGACAATCCGTAGTCCTCCATATTGGGGGTTGGGCATGAGTTTAACAACTTCATCCCTTAAAACTAACATGTTACAGAATTCATCACAAAATCAATGCACTCTGAAACCATCAAAGTAAGAACTATTACTTAAACTGTCATGTGTCTCATTATGCCAATGCTTCCTTAGTTTTGTTTCTGATCTATTCAGAACAGAGCTCTGCTGTGAAGGAAACGGGTGTGTGAGCTATGAGCCACTGTCATCAAAGCAGCTTGCAATGAAGGTCAGTTTTGTTCATTTCTGTATTATTTCTGACTACATACATTCTTGCTTGCTTTTCTCTGTATAACATTTGACATGAAATGCTGTACGGTATATCGTTGCTGTCGGGCAGAAACCTTGTATCTCCATATTATATCGACACGTGTTAGGCATGCTGTTACCTTATTTCAAATAAAATATTGATTTTCTTCTTTTTTTTCCCATTAAAGACTGAGTGCCTTGGAATTCTGCAGTCCACTCCATACCACTTGGGAGTCAAGCAGTACTTCTTGGATTTCTTTTGTCATACACTCTACTATGCCGTTCACATGAAGATGCTTCGTCGGTTTCTACAGAAGGAATCCCCCCCCCCACACACACGCACACGCACACGCACACGCACACGCACACGCACACGCACACTCACACACTCATGTCCTCGCCTCTCCATCCATCTATCCACTTAACCATACTCTTTCCTTCCTCTCTGTCTGTTGTGCTCCAATCTCCAGGCTCCTGAGTCTCTCAGTTCTCTCAAGGTCGATGGCTGAAAGAGCAGCGCTAAGATCTCATCTGGATGGAGAGATCCCAAACCTACACCTGCCAGACAGAGGTCAGCATCATCATCATCACACACTAACTAACACACTGGGTACATTCTGTAGTATCCTACTAGCAGGCAGAGGTCATCATCACACAAGTGTTACTCAGCTGTCATGTTAGCCAGTTGTGTAATTAGTGTTGGTCTCATTCACTGTGTAGTGATTTATGGCCGTTTTCACCATAGAACGTGTCAGGAGAACGCTTCAGTCATTCATTCATTCATCCATTCATCTTTGGCCAGTATGGTTGTACAAGGTACCTCTGTGGTCAGAATGTAAACAGTCTATACCGTTTTAATATTATGCTTTATAAGATAATTTGTATTTTGTGTTAAACCCAGGGTACAGTAATGTAAAAGAAGACTAAATGGGTTTAGGATGTTTTTGCCTGTCTGTGAGACGTCGTTCTGCATTCATTCATCTCGCATCACTTTTCTGTGTGACACTCTTCTGTTTAAAGTGGACATAGTGAGGAAAGAGGACTGCTCATCATGCCTGTGGACAACTGACTGCTTATCGTGCCTATGGAGAACTGACTGCTTATCGTGCCTCTGGTCACTGCTGCTCCTACTGCATACTTGGACAACATTGGTATTTCCATTCTCTCCATTTCTTTTTCTATATTCGTATGTTTTGGACTGAGGACAATTATAAAGGGGCCCTTTTGGATACTCAACGAGAGATTTTGTTTTGTTTTAGTTGAGTACTGTTCAGTCTTAATATCTCAGAAAGGACTTCTTTTCTTTTTTTGGTTCAAAGGGCAATAGGCTACATTTCAGGTTTGACTGATCTTAAGTTTAGTCTTAAGTTTATTTAATAATCTGAAGGTTCATGAGTCAATGTCATTTTGTATAGATATATACGTTTCATTTTATGATTAGGTACTCAGTTGTGAGTTAATGCTGTTCATTAGACGTTATTATATTTTATATTATATATTGTGTCATATGTTCACTATAACTGTTCAGACAGAGGTCAATGATCATCAGACACTGTGTACATTCTATATGCCCTGCTAAGCATAACTACTGCATACATAGTGAGACTGAGAAACATCACCTTAGATTGAAGTATTCTTGGGAGAGAATTGGCCAGTTAGCAGGTGTATGAGTGTCATTTTTGTTAATAAGAAATCCTAAATCCTAGTTGTGACTTTTTTAAAAGATGTGTATAATTTGTTTTATGACAGATGGTAAAACATTTGTTCCACAGGGTCACGTAAAGACTGGTATCTTTTTTTTTAGTTTATTTAATAATCTTACGGTTCATTGGTCAATGTCATTTTGTATAGACGTGTAAGTTGCCTTTTCATTTTATGCTTAGCTACTGTTTAGAGTTTATGACTGTTCATTATACTTTATTATATAGTTATTATGTTATTATATCATGTCATTATATGTTCACTATGACTGTTCAGACAGAGGTCAGTCATCATCACACACTGTGTGTTCTATATGCCCTGCTAAGCATAAGTACTGCATACATAGTGAGACTGAGAAACATGACCTTAGAATTGATCTCCTGTCTCCTTAGAGTTTCCGGCTCCCAAGTACTCTTGGGCCAGAGAATTGGACAGGATATTGTTTAGCAGGTGTACAAGTGTCATTTTTGTTAATAAGAAATCCTAGTTGTGACCTGTGACCTTTAAGCCATATGTAATTTGTTGTATGACTAATATATTTTTTTAGTAAAAAATAGCCATTCCACAGGGTCACAACATGTCTAGTTGCAACGCGTTGTGACCCTGTACACTATCAGCTATTGTAACTATTTTGGAACATTTTTGAAAAGGGTTGCCTACAATGACATGCCCAAAATAGGGAGGCCATGTTGAAGGTGTTAGAATACAATATATTGACCATGTCTAACAAAAACAAACTTTTCAGTATTGCTTGTATTGCCTCTAAAACTACTGGCCTTCCCACACCCACACTTTCTGATGTGAGCGATAAAGCCATCACACGTTTAGCACTCACAATAGAAAATTATACTTACAATGACCCTCAATCGTCACGTAACACTCATGCCATCCGGACGAGGATGCAGTTTGAAATGGCAATAAGTTGGTTATAGTTGGAGTTTTGTCCATTCAGCCATTGCTGCACTAAACTAACTGCCTCACTGATGTTCGTTTGTGTATCCTTGGGACTTCATGTATTGTCATGGTGTTATGATGTTTTGTGTTACATTATGTGTTTTCTGTGGAGCAGACTGTGAAGCTGAATATCCAATAAGTAGTTCATGTTTGCCTTGTATTGATGATGTTATACCAGGAGCATTTGATAATTATTCATGTTGCATTATTACAAGCAGAGTATTAGTACTCTTTATGGGTCAAACTATAGAGGATATGCGTGTGACATCATCATCAAACCCGGAAGTTATGCAGGAATGCCTACTGAGTGTAAAAAAAACTACTTTCTGGCCTTGACAGCCCATGCATCCAAACAGAAAAGTCATATCTGATTGCATTAAACAACATTAAACAATGTTAAACTCACTTTGCATGTTGCTTTGCCACTCGATGTGCCATTCACTTTAAGCATGCGCATATCCTCTATTCCTGCCTTCCAGACATTTTTGTTGTATATTAAAGGTTAAAACAAGTGTTAAATTGCTCAATAGTCCAATAGTAATCATTGCTATAGATGGAGATGTGTCAGTAATAGGGGTATCCTTGTCTCTCCAGCTCCTTAGTAAACAGAAAATACATTTTCAGGATATCAATTTCATCCAATCAGGAGAGAACTCATACAGGATAAACTAGTGTAATTGTAAGTGCTGAAATAAATGAGCAGACAATTTGGAACTGTATCACCATCTGCATTTTTTTGGGAGAGATTTGGTGTAAGTCATAGGCTTATTCAAATTGTTAACCTGTATTGTTGTATATGAGCTGTTTTGTAAGATTTGTGTCAATGATTGATTCCCAAAAGTAAGGAACAAAGTGTGTCCCTTATTAGATCAATAATGGACACTAAATAAGGGACAATTCTGCATTTCATTAGGTGCTGTTCTTCTCTGGCTGACTGAGGAGGTGCTGTCGGTTTACAGGTAACTGGATAAGTAAATGCACAGCAGCATCGTTCCAAAGAAAAAAGACTATTATGCAGGCATTATAAAGCCATCTTACCTGAAGCCTTGCGTTCTGGTGAGAAACTTAACAAGGCATGTATGTCCAATGGTCTCTTGTAAAGCTGTGAGGATTATCAATATGTTTTACAGCAGCAATTATTAATAATAAACTATTGAAATATTACAGAATCCCATCCATTTCAATGCAATTTTTCAAAAAATCAAAAAAATTCAAAAAACATAGTTATCACCCAACAACTATATATTAATATGCCCCATGGTCTCTTGTAAAGCTGTGATGATTATCATCAATATGTTTTACAGCAGCAATTATTAATAAAAAAAATATTGAAATATTACAGAATCCCATCCATTTCAATGTAATCTTTAGAAAAATCATAAGAAATCCAAAAAACATGGTTATCACCCAACAACTATATATTAATGTGTCCCATGGTCTCTTGTAAAGCTGTGATGATTATCAATATGTTCTACAGCAGCAATTATTAATGATAAATTATTGAAATATTACAGAATCCCATCCATTTCAATGTCATTTTTCAAAAAATCATAAATTCAAAAAACATAGTTATCACCCAACAACTATATATTAATGTGCCCCATGGTCTCTTGTAAAGCTGTGATGATTATCAATATGTTTTACAGCAGCAATTATTAATAATAAATAATTTAAATATTACAGAATCCCATCCATTTCAATGTACTTTTTCAAAAAATTCAAAAAACATAGTTATCACCCAACAACTATATCTCTGCTGTCCGGCCAGAACCAGCTAACTCCAAAATGGTAATTGTTCAGGAAATGAAAAACAAAATATACATTTTTCAGAAAATGAAGAAAACCTTATATTTTTAAAACAAAGCAATACTGCCTCATCAAACTTGGTATTGTGACTTTATATATTATCAGATACTTGCACGTGTCATTATATTATCACCACTTTACCCAAATCCAGCTCAGAGCGTCTCAGAGCAGAGCAGTCTCAGAGCAGAGCGTCTCAGAGCAGAGCAGTCTCAGAGCAGAGCGTCTCAGAGCAGAGCAGAGCGTCTCAGAGCAGAGCAGTCTGCTCCGCTCTGCTCTGAGACTGCTCTGCTCTGAGACGCTCCGCTTTGAGACCCTCTGCTCCGCTCTGAGACCCTCTGCTCCGCTCTGAGACGCTCCGCTCTGAGACTGCTCCGCACTGAGACGCTCCGCTCTGAGACTGCTCCGCTCTGAGACGCTCTGCTCTGAGACTGCTCCGCTCTGAGACGCTCCGCTCTGAGACGCTCCGCTCCGCTCTGAGACGCTCCGCTCTGAGACGCTCTGAGACGCTCTGCTCCGCTCCGCTCTGAGACGCTCTGCTCTGAGACGCTCTGCTCCGCTCCGCTCTGAGACGCTCCGCTCTGAGAATGCTCCGCTCTGAGACGCTCCGCTCTGAGACGCTCCGCTCTGAGACGCTCTGCTCCGCTCTGAGACGCTCTGCTCTGCTCTGAGACGCTCTGCTCTGAGACGCTCTGCTCCGCTCCGCTCTGAGACGCTCCGCTCTGCTCCGCTCTGAGACGCTCTGCTCTGAGACGCTCCGCTCTGAGACGCTCTGCTCTGAGACGCTCTGCTCTGAGACGCTCCGCTCTGAGACGCTCTGAGACGCTCTGCTCTGAGACGCTCTGCTCTGAGATGCTCTGCTCCGCTCCGCTCTGAGACGCTCCGCTCTGCTCCGCTCTGCTCTGAGACTGCTCTGCTCTGAGACGCTCTGCTCTGAGACGCTCCGCTCTGAGACGCTCCGCTCTGAGACGCTCTGCTCCGCTCTGAGATGCTCCGCTCTGCTCTGAGACGCTCTGCTCCGCTCCGCTCTGAGATGCTCCGCTCCGCTCTGAGACGCTCCGCTCTGAGACGCTCTGCTCCGCTCCGCTCTGCTCCGCTCCGCTCTGAGATGCTCCGCTCTGAGACGCTCCGCTCTGAGACGCTCTGCTCCGCTCCGCTCTGCTCCGCTCCGCTCTGAGACGCTCTGCTCTGAGACGCTCTGAGACGCTCTGCTCTGAGACGCTCTGCTCCGCTCCGCTCTGCTCTGAGACGCTCCGCTCTGAGACGCTCTGCTCCGCTCTGAGACGCTCCGCTCTGAGACTGCTCCGCTCTGCTCCGCTCTGCTCCGCTCCGCTCTGAGACGCTCCGCTCTGAGACGCTCTGCTCTGAGACGCTCTGCTCCGCTCCGCTCTGAGACGCTCCGCTCTGAGACGCTCTGCTCTGAGACGCTCTGCTCTGAGACGCTCTGAGACGCTCCGCTCTGAGACGCTCCGCTCTGAGACGCTCTGCTCTGAGACGCTCTGAGACGCTCCGCTCTGAGACGCTCTGCTCCGCTCTGAGATGCTCCGCTCCGCTCTGAGACGCTCTGCTCAGCTCCGCTCTGAGACGCTCCGCTCTGAGACGCTCTGCTCCGCTCCGCTCCGCTCTGAGATGCTCCGCTCTGCTCCGCTCCGCTCTGAGACGCTCTGCTCCGCTCCGCTCTGAGATGCTCCGCTCTGAGATGCTCCGCTCTGAGACGCTCTGCTCCGCTCCGCTCTGAGACGCTCTGCTCTGAGACGCTCCGCTCCGCTCTGAGACGCTCCGCTCCGCTCTGAGACGCTCCGCTCTGAGACGCTCCGCTCTGAGATGCTCCGCTCCGCTCTGCTCTGAGACGCTCCGCTCCGCTCTGCTCTGAGACGCTCCGCTCTGAGACGCTCCGCTCTGAGACGCTCCGCTCTGAGACGCTCCGCTCTGAGACGCTCCGCTCTGAGACGCTCTGCTCCGCTCCGCTCCGCTCCGCTCTGAGACGCTCTGCTCTGAGACGCTCTGCTCCGCTCCGCTCTGAGACGCTCCGCTCTGCTCTGAGACGCTCTGCTCCGCTCCGCTCCGCTCTGAGACGCTCCGCTCTGAGACGCTCTGCTCCGCTCCGCTCTGAGACGCTCTGAGACGCTCTGCTCTGCTCCGCTCTGAGACGCTCCGCTCTGAGACGCTCTGCTCCGCTCTGAGACGCTCTGCTCCGCTCTGAGACGCTCTGCTCTGCTCCGCTCTGAGACGCTCTGCTCTGAGACGCTCTGCTCTGAGACGCTCCGCTCTGAGACTGCTCTGCTCCGAGACTGCTCTGCTCTGAGACGCTCTGCTCTGAGACGCTCCGCTCTGAGACGCTCTGAGACGCTCTGCTCTGAGACGCTCTGCTCTGAGACGCTCTGCTCTGAGACGCTCTGCTCCGCTCTGCTCTGAGACGCTCTGCTCCGCTCCGCTCTGAGACGCTCCGCTCTGAGACGCTCTGCTCCGCTCCGCTCTGCTCCGCTCCGCTCTGAGACGCTCCGCTCTGAGACGCTCTGCTCTGAGACGCTCTGCTCCGCTCCGCTCTGAGACGCTCTGCTCTGAGACTGCTCCGCTCTGAGACGCTCCGCTCTGAGACGCTCTGCTCCGCTCTGAGACGCTCTGCTCTGAGACGCTCCGCTCTGAGACGCTCCGCTCTGCTCCGCTCTGAGACTGCTCTGCTCTGAGACGCTCCGCTCTGAGACGCTCCGCTCTGCTCCGCTCTGAGACGCTCCGCTCTGAGACGCTCTGCTCTGAGACGAGCAAAGCGTCTCAGAGCAGAGCGTCTCAGAGCAGAGCAGTCTCAGAGCGGAGCGTCTCAGAGCGGAGCGTCTCAGAGCGTCTCAGAGCAGAGCAGTCTCAGAGCAGAGCAGTCTCAGAGCGTCTCAGAGCAGAGCGTCTCAGAGCAGAGCAGTCTCAGAGCAGAGCAGTCTCAGAGCAGAGCGGAGCGTCTCAGAGCGTCTCAGAGCGGAGCGTCTCAGAGCGGAGCGTCTCAGAGCAGAGCGGAGCGTCTCAGAGCGGAGCAGTCTCAGAGCGGAGCGTCTCAGAGCAGAGCGGAGCGTCTCAGAGCGGAGCGTCTCAGAGCAGAGCGGAGCGTCTCAGAGCGGAGCAGTCTCAGAGCGGAGCGTCTCAGAGCAGAGCGGAGCGTCTCAGAGCTGAGCAGTCTCAGAGCAGAAATCAAATGCAAATGAGCTTTCCGGAGGGGGGATGGTTTACCAGGCTAGACCTGAGAGGCAGTCTGGTCACCCCATGGTGCACCGTTACAATCATGCGCATTTTTTATTGAACTTTGAGTGACCCGATTACTAAAGTAAGTTTTCAACATATATTTATTTTATTCCCCAAAGTTAAATACACTATTGTTTTAATATAATGTGTGTGTACATACTTACAAATCTCTTTATTATTTTGTAGCTACAATAGCTGTAATGTAGCCTATACTATATATATATATATATATATATATATATATATATATATATATATATATATATATATATATATATATATATATATATACACACACACTCAAAAAGAAAATCTCCTTCCCACCGCACACGCAGACACGCACGCACGCAGGCACACACACACACGCACACGCACCACGCAGCCACACTGTATGGATACAAGAATAGCAGCCTGGTGTTGGTAATGGTAAACCAACCCAAACCAGCTTCCATCTCTCTCAACTATTTTAAATGACTAACTATCGTTACGTGGACGTGGTTCCTATTAGAATAAAATAAATGATGGGCTGGAACAAACATCTTAAATAATCTTTGTTTCTGTCCGGACTCAATACTAGTGGCCAGCGTTGCCATGTCGGCTTATTATAAGCGACTTAAAAGTTGCTTGAAAATGCTTGCAGTTGTGCGTGTTGTGTTTATTGGGGGCTTGTTTCTAAAGTGTACATGCTTATTTAGGCTTGTTTCAAAAAAATAAAAATAATATTTAAACCAGTGGTTCTCAAATATTTTAATAAAAATGTTTTTTTGCCGAGGGGAGCATCTGTGTTGTTAGTATGTATAAAAAAAGAATATTCAAAAATATTCCCCATTTTATTGCAAGAGTTGCAACAAAATAATTGAGAAAATAACAGATCTACAAGCTCACAACGCGTCACAATTCAACGCGTTGTGAGCTTGTAGATCGGCTATTTTCAAATAGCCGATTAAAAAGCGCTCAGATGACCTAAGTTGCTTCTTTTGGGCTTGTTTTCCTAGACCCGGTTTCTTATTTCTCTCCCACAACCTGGCAACGCTGCTAGAGGCACCGCCATATTGAATGTTTACCCTGCCATGCTGGGTTGTATCGGCTGAGTTAAATACCATTATGTTAACAGTAGCGATCAAAACCTTACATGTAAAGTAGCTCTTTGATTCCTTAAAGTCTGTAAAAGGCGGATTATTAATCATTAGTTAGTTTAATAGCTCTGTAGTTTTGCTGTCCAGGCACCATGAAAATCAAACGACAAAAGCAAGCCAAGAAGAACATAAGCTTCTACAAATACAACTTTAACTTCAGACAACCCTTTCAGATCCTCATCGACGGGACCTTCTGCCAAGCGGCTCTGAAGAACAAGATCCAGATCAAGGAGCAGCTGCCCAAGTACCTGATGGGAGAGGTGACCCTCTGCACCACCAAGTGAGTATATTATAGCTCTGGTCCTAAGGGGAGAGGAACTCCACTGTCTAGGCTATGGACCAGAGCTATTATTGTAATATATTATAATATTATGTGTTATATTATGTGTAAATACCTGATGGGAGAGGTGACACTCTGCACCACCAAGTGAGTGGACTTGTTGTCTGCTTTCATACTAACAGTGGTGGAAAGTAACTAAGTACATTTACTCAAGTACTGTACTTAAGTACAATTTTGAGTTTTTTTTTTACTTTACTGGAGTATTTCTAATTTTCAGTACTTCTACTCCACTACATCTCATAGGCAAATATTGAAAGGATACAGGATAGACAATTGAAATTGGAAGTGATGACACAAAGAAATGACCACACAAAATTGAAACTGGAACACTAAAATCGAAGCTGATAAAGGGCACTCTCTCCCGATTGGACAAAATTGGCAACTGAAAACAAAACATTTTCACAGAAACACTTAATAGGCTCTATGCACAGCAGCCATATTGGAAAGAAAGTGGACATCTTCCTCCCTTACTTCACAGGTGTTACCAATGCTACTAATGAAGGATCTGTTCCTTTTAGTGTAGTACAGTGGTTCTCAGACTTTTTAGTTTCAAGTTTCAAGAATGTACAAATTACGGGTCCATTTGGTTCCATTTGTACGCTACGGGTCCATTTGGTTCCATATTTGTACACTCTCAGTTACACACCTGTAAGGGGCCATTTGGAACCCCCCCAAGGAACCATACTGTAAGGGTCCCTGGACCCCACTTTGAGACCCACTGGTGTAGCAGAGTGTCTCCAGTGAACCAACATGCACAATGTCAGCACCCTGACTCTGGTTGACCATAATGGAACAGAGCCTTAATAGTATCATTGGCAACACCTGTGAAGGCCCAATTTCTTTCCTATATGGCTGCTGTGCATAGAGCCTATAGTTATCTTAAAGTGTATCAATTAAACTCATGTCATTGTAGCATTATTGTTTCAATCTCTCACGCACTACAGTTGTGCACTGAAGGAACTGGAGACTCTGGGAAAGGAACTGTACGGAGCCAAAATGATCCTCCAGAGGTTTCAGGTCAGGAACTGTCGTCACGTCAACGTTCCCGTTCCTGCCTCGCAGTGCCTGCTCTCCATGTTGGAAGACACGAACCCACACCACTACTTTGTTGCTACACAGGTTTGTATAATTTCACAGTTAATCTAAGGTTTGTTCTCTGTAGCACTCGTATAAGAGGATATGAAGAACTTTCAGGGCTTTGTATGTACCTTTAAAATAATCTAATATATTCCAGGGACCCCCAGAAGCAAAGATTTGAGTTAAAAATGTTCACTTCAAAGAAAATATATTCAAAGATTTGGGCCAAGATTTGGGCCAATTTTCTCTATATTTAAAAGAGGCTTTGAGCGTGACATCATCGTACCCGGATGTTATGCAGGAATGCCTACTGAGTGTCAAAAAAACCCTAATCTGATTTGTATTATACAACGTTAAAACACACCAACATGGCAGCTGTACGGAAAGCTTGAATCATCCTGTTTCTATCTGCAAAGTTTTTGTTTCATCAAAATCCACCGTAGACATCTTATGAGCTACTTTCTGTCAATAAATTCCGTGCAGGTGATTATTTTTTCTAAGTGTCAGAGTTTGGAAGCTACCCACGGTCAGTCCTCTTAGGGAAAGACGGTGTCACTCAATCCGCTTGTCCGGAACTACTCTGCCGGGACTGGGGGAGAGGAGATACTCTGGCACGTGGAGGGGGCTAGGCTCTGTGGATGACCTCCTGGCTGGGCTCCTCCTCCGTCTCACCAGGTCCAGGACCTGAGCGTTGCACCGGACTCCCCTGCTCCAAATATTTAATTCTGGTGTGATGGTGTCTTGGCCGTGGTGGTATTGCCAGGCTCCACTTGCGACTTGCTTGAATGGCCCTCCTTAACCCATTGAGACCTGAAGCCGATTCTACATGTCTCCTAAATCTCAACAGTTTTCTGAAAAACGTATGTTTCTATATCAGTGGTGCTCAATCTTTTTCATGTCAAGGACCCCCAAAATGATATGTATTTGGCCGCGGACCCCCATCAAAACATCTTGTTCCAGGGACCCCCCAGAAGCAAAGATTTGAGTTACAAATGTTCACTTTAAAAATATATATATTCAGAAGATTTGCACACATTTTCACGATTTTTCAAAAATAGCAGATCTACAAGCTCATAGTGCGGCACTTGGTGCCGCGCTATGAGCTTGTATATCTGCTATTTTTGAATAGCCCGAAGTGTAAAATAATGCTTTTTAGCTCAAATCTAAAAATGACACAGTTCCAGGTCTTAAAGGGTTAAAGGCCTCACAGTGGATTTATTGGGGTTCTTCCTCATGGAAGACACAGGCTGGGGCGCCGACCCATACTGCCCCCGGATGCCGTCTACATTCCGGCCTAAATATTATTGGGTATTCATGAAAGAACAAATAATACCGTTTTAGAAGTAGCAGTTGTGCTCATTCAGACTTTCAAAGTGACTGTCGCCACTCTGCAATCTGCAATTATCAATTTCATTTAACATTAATTTGATATACTTTTCGGGCAAGTGGGCATGTCCTTTGGGCAAGTAGAACTTGACCTGTACTTGCCAGGTGGGCAAGTGCCTCCGAGACGTTGGTGTCAACCCCTGATATATATTTAAGTAAAATCTAAAATAACAGAGGCTTTCCTTGTTTTAATGGGTTAATATGCAGGACTACAAGGTAACCGAGCGCCTGAAGATGATCCCTGGCGTGCCTCTGCTATACATCATCGTCAACACCATGGTGCTGGACAAGCCCAGCAAGATGTCTCTGGACCGAGTCCAGAAGATCCAGATGGGAGAACTGGTCAGCCCTGCGCAGCAGCAGAGCATACGCAGCCTGAAGGAGGAACGGGGGATAGGCCAGGAGAGAGAACGACGGGGCAAGAGGCATAAGGTGAAACAGAGCAACCCGAACCCTCTGAGTTGCCTGAAGAAGAAAAAGAAAGGGCTACCCACACCGCCAAAGAAGACATCCGAGGGAGAGAATAGGAAACGGAAACGGAACAAGAAAGGGAAGGTGGAGGGAGGGGAGGGCGCGGCGGCTCTCCCAAAGACAAATCCGTAATATACCTGGCAACCTGAGACTTGTATGTGAAAGCTCAAAGCAGCTTTCATTTAAAACCTTTCCTAAAAATATACACCTGTATACCATGTCCATATGAGAAGTATCTGGCTAGGGCTGGGCCATATGACTCAACCCATTAAGACCTGAGGCGATTCTTAAAAATGTTTTTTGAAATAAATCTAAAAAAATGTTTTCAAGATTTTTCAAAAGTTTTTGAAAAAAAGTAACGGGTCTTAATGGGTTAAAATCAATATATCACCATTTCCCCCCCAAACTTGCCTCGATTACGATTTAATGAAGGATCATTCAAAAGGAAAAAATTGTGAGAATAGCTCATGTACAAGCTCACAACACGCCGCATTGCGACGTGTTGTGAACTTGTAGATCTGCTATTTCCACAAATGTGTACACCATTCTACAACTAAGTATAATACAGTGTTGAGTCACTTCCACCTTAGTCTGCTGTTTTTATGCCTGCATAAAAAAATAATTTACCGTACTCCAATCAATGCTAGCCACAGAAGAATACTGGTTGAGACGGTATTTACTTTATTTAAAAAAGGTTCCATAACAGTTGTTGGGGCTACAGGCATTATAACACTTTGACATTTAACATTTTTTCCCCCATCTGTATCTACACTTGTACTTTTTGTACTACATTTGTACTTGGATTTTATACAAAATAAAAAAGCAAGTTTACAGGCACATATTTTAAAATATAAGATGCACTGGAACATTACATGATATACAATTTCAAAGGGAGAGAATATCAAAAACAATGCATTCAGCTGTCTTTGGAAAAGGGGACAGAGATAAAAGGTGTAGCTTGAATGAGCCGCATATTTGTCTTAACTGTGATTTGCGGTATGACAAGCTATAGCTTATTCAATTTCAGTCCATTTAAAATCAGTTTAGAGTCCAAACAACGCATATGTGCTTTCAGACTTAAATGTACTGTATATATGCTATGTGACTTTTCTTATATTATAAAAATGCATTTTTCTCTCTTTTTAAATCAAATGATTTATAAATATATAATGCTGAACAGAATGCTGAATATTTAATACTTAACAGCAGTTTTACAGTCTTAAGGATAGCGATTTGATTTAACTGTCAAGAGGATGATCTGGAAGTGATACACCTGTAGAATACCGCTGAAAAGTCCTAAATTTCAAAACATGGTTACAGTAAGTCCAGCTGTAAAACCACTCTGCAAGGGGGATCAGATAGAAAGACACGTCACAGAATGAAACTTGGATTTAGGTCAAAGGGAATTCTTGTAACAGTATAAAACGCAGTTCCTGGAGTAGCTTATTTCCTAGAAAACATTTCAAAATGGAGCATGCAACTATGATAGCTTATAGTTATATTGTCAAAAAATACACGCTGATCCAACTACAGAGACCCATTTTGTAGTTACATTGATTCTTGGTAGCAATAAACAGACAATAGCACAAAACAAAAATATTCTGAACTTTTTGTAATGCTTGAGCCGGTGACACTATGTTTGGTAAACCAAGAAATTGCTGGTTGGCTTAGCAAATCACTGCAGCAAAACGGCATGTTGCACACTATACAACATGCTCATTTTGGCTAACGGGTATAATGTAGGTGTTTTTTATACCAGCAACGGGGTGGTTAAGTTACTCCCTCAGTACCAGAGTTGAATGAATTATTATGCTTGTTATCTTGCCACAAAACTGTTACTGAGACATCACGTCTCCCATTACATTCAAACAAAAACAGGAAGTCATTAAAAAAGGATACATAAAAGTACATGATACAGTAAAAATACACATCATATGCACACAACAACGAAAGGCAAATAAAATTTGAGTAAAAAATAAACAGCCAGTGTTGAGTTGACCAGATGCAGGGGCAAGGAGTAGCAGGTGTTTCTTTTGGGATTGGGAATAGTGCTGCAGTTTGTAGGCCTAAAACCTGGAAGTGAGTTTGGCAATGCGTTGCCTCACCAGATTTCCAATGAATTGTTTATTTTTTAACCATAGGGTATTCAATTTATCCTGAAAATGAGGTATGTGGTTAATATGAGCCTAGTATAACGTGGTCAGACCCACCGTCTTTAATTCATAAATTCCAGCGATGAAGGGTCTGAAATATAAGTCTGAAAGAAAAAGTCAGGAAAAGTCCCTGACAGTAATGGAGGTTCAGCTTTTTTTGGTCTCAACTTCTTTTCAATAGTTAAGCCACAGATTATCTAATCGGCTGGCTACTGTGAGACTATCGTGAGCCAAAAGAGCATCATGGTTTGTTCTGTGACAAATCGTATCTATTAATATCTCAACTATGAATTTTTGCTGTGATTTGTGGACATTTTGAACAAATAGAAGCCATTGTTTCCCATGGATCTTATTTTCTTAATTTATTCCAATCTCAATGCAATGATTCCACTGGAAAATAAATCTTTGATGGGAACCCATTGGAGGTAATGTCCGGGTTGACCTACACAAAGAAGCCATCCCTGTAGCATTCTCGTGGGCGAGTGGTGAGCCGCACCTCTCTAGATGACGTGGAATCGGGGTCCAGGCGTGGCGATGATGTCACTGTAGGGCCCTTCCTGACTGAGCTCCACTGCCTGCTGTTTCTTCAGAACCAGAAAGCTGTAGAACTTGGCCGCTGCCTGTTTCTTGTTGTTGTTCTTGCATAGGTCCAGCAGGCCGAGTGACTCGGCACCTGTCTTGGCCATCACCCTCTGGAAAGAAGAGAGGACAGTAAAGGAGTTTCCCTCCATTTTAACCCATTGAGGCCTGAAGCCGATTCTACATGTCTCCGAAATCCCAACAGTTTTCTGAAAAAACGTTTCTATATCAGTGGTGCTCCATCTTTTTCATGTCAAGTACCCCCAAAATGTTATGTATTTGGCCGCCGACCCCCATCAAAATATTTTGTTCCAGGGACCCCCAGAAGCAAAGATTTGAGTTAAAAATTTTCGCTTTAAAAAAATATATATATTGAAAGATTTGCACACATTTTCATGATTTTTCAAAAATAGCAGATCTACAAGCTCGTAGCGCGGCACTCGGTGCCGCGCTATGAGCTTGTATATCTGCTATTTTTGAATAGCCCAAAGTGTAAAATAATGCTTTTTAGCTCAAATCAAAAAATTACACAGTTCCAGGTCTTGGAACTTGTTGGGATTAGGGCTGTTCCGACTCGTAGTCGGACTGTAATTGGTTGAAACACACAAATAGAAATGAAATTTGTATTTCAGTGCTGATTTAGACCACATTATAGTCATTGTGCAACAGAGCCATTTGAAAATGTTTATCATTTTAAATAAATCCGACATGACAACGACATAAGACGGCGGATGTTTTATTTTGAATTGATGACAAAGCAGCAGACTGCAGATTGTGTGTAGTACAGTTATTTATCACAATGCTACTGTAGCCAGCATGAGATAAAACGACTCACCTACTGCTACGGAGCTCGAAATAGAACGCACTTCCTAAGTGTGTACGCTGTGTAGGGCACAAGAGCATGGTTTTCTTTTCATATCGTAGCCCATGCAAACATTTTGCTAAAATCTTGCTTTTAATCCATATCTGTTGTTTTGTTTACTTCCGACCAGCATCAAGATGGCTTCAATAGAAAGCAATAGAAATAGAAAAAAGGATTTCCTCTAAAATGGGCAGATTTCATAATAAGAGCCACTTTTACTAAAACTATTGGAAACTAATATGATGGGTCAACATAGGTTTTATTGAGTACTAGTACCAAAGCAGGTGAAACTAACACGATGGAAGAAATCAACCGGAAAAAAAACAAACAAACCGACTGCTCGAATCAAATAACCGAAGGGTCTCCGAGTGACTACTCAAATTGTTGCTTTTCAGGGGGCAGCCGTAGTTGGCATGCAGTTTTGCTTTGAGCTGAGCTTGCGGTAGACACGATAATATGTATAAAATGATCATTTCAGGAGCGCCTACCATGTCTGCAAAAACGAAATGCTAGACAAATAATGGTTAAAAAGTGCCCTCAGTAAGAGGAATGTTTCACATTAGTCCAGGGGCCAACACTGATATTTTCACAAATTGGTACCACCTGAGGTGGCCGTAAAGTTTTTGTATTTTTGTATTCCTACATGTCTCTAGTTTATATTTTGGTACAGTATGATACATCTTCCAATTCAGTAGCTTAATGGCAGTTATCACTACCTACCGGCTAATGTATCCGGTAGGAGACACAAAGTAGAATCTTTGTGTCTCCTACCGGAAATACACCAGGGCATCAAATTATTGCGACAAAAAAACAAAATATATCCATGTATTCAAGGCTTCATGGGGTGTGCAAATTGATAACTTCTCAGATTTTTAGTGTTTGCAAAAAGACTGCTTTCCATAAGCTTGTAAAAGTTGACCCTCCTTCGGTCTAGTGTGGTCATAGCTGAATGGGTAGAGAGTCCCCCTGGGAAATGTAAAGGAGGAGTTCACCCAAAAAATGATTTATTTTCTATCAATTGCACACCCCATGAAGCCTTGAATACATGGATATATTTTGTTTTTTGTCGCAATAATTTGATGCCCGGGTGTATTTCCGGTAGGAGACACAAAGATTCTACTTTGTGTCTCCTACCGGATACATTAGCCGGTTTAGAGTGATTACTGTCATTAAGCTACTGAATTGGAAGATGTATCATACCAAAATATAAACTAGAGACATGTAGGAATACAAAAATACCAAAAATGTACGGCCACCTTAGGTGGTACCAAAATCTGGCTTGGCCCCGGGACTAATGGGGAGAAAGCACTAATCTGGCTACCAACCAGACCAGCGTTGCACGTTTGACAACAGGTGTAAATGTAAATGAGAAATCCCACCTGGGTTAGAACCTGTATACAAGCTACTGCACATAGAATGATCAGGTGTAAATGGGGCATGTCTAACCCAAGCTTGCATGTGACATACAGTACGGACGTACCTGAAGGCCATGGAGCATCTGCTGGGTCCTCTTGTTCCACCTCCTCTCCTCCTGGTCCTGGTCTCCTGCCTGTACCCCCTCTTCCTGAGAGAGACAAACCACAGCCTTAACCCCTTTAATCCGGGAATGCATCTGTGTCATTTTAGATGTCTTTGACTAAAAATGGCAAGATATACAAGCTCATAGCGCGGCACCGAATGCCACGCTATGAGCTTGTAGATCTGCTATTTTTGAAACATCGTGAACATTTGTGCAAATCTTTGAATATATATATTATTTTTTTAAAGCAAACATTTGCAACTCAAATCTTTGGTCTGGGGATTCTACAAATGTCTTCTAAATCCTAACAGTTTTCTGAAAAAAATGATGTTGCTACAATCAGTGGTGCTTAAAGGAGGAGTTCACCCAAAAAATGACTTATTTTCTATCAATAACACACCCCATGAAGCCTTGATTTCATGGATTTATTTTTGTTTTTGTGGCATTCCTAAGACACTAATTTGATGACCGTGTGTATTTCCGGTTGGAGACACAAATAATCTACTTTGTGTCTCCTACCGGATACACTAGCCGGTAGGAGACGGGAATCAAATGATTAGCTTAGGAATGCGACAAAAACAAAAAATAATCCATGGATTCAAGGCTTCATAGGAAGTGCAATTGATAGAAAATAAGTCATTTTTTGGGTGAACTCCTCCTTTAAAACCTTTTTCATGTCAAGGACCCCCAAAATGATATGTATTTGGCCACATTTGACCCCCATCTCAATTTATTTAGTTCCAGGGACCCCCATGAAGCAAAGATTTGAGTAAAAAAAGTTCCTTTTAAAAATTATAAATACTCAAAATGTTTTTTTCCAAAAATAGCAGATCTACAAGCTCATAGTGCAGCACTCGGTGCAGCTTGTATATCTGCTATTTTTGAATAGCCAAAGTATAAAATATGGATAAAGTGGTTACACGGATGCGTTCCCGGTCTTAATGGGTTAAACATCTAATGAAGGGTCAAACTTGCAATAGAGAAAGACCGAATGTAAAAACATCAAAGCGAATATACATGAAACTACGTATGACACATCTCCCCGTCCCTAACCTCGTCGTCTGAATCGTCCTCAGCCTTCTTCTCCTTGTCCTTGTCGAGCAGCTCCATCTCAAACATCTGGCTGGTGCTGGTCTCCTCTGGAGGCAGATCCACCACGCCAGACGTCTCCAGCTGCTCGGGCACCGCAGAAGAACTGGCTTCCAGCTGCTGTGGCTGAGACTGGTCCAGAGTACCCATCTAGACAGGAGAGCAGTGGTGGAAAGTAACTAAGTAGATTTACTTAAGTACTGTACTTAAGTACAATTTTGAGGTATTTGTACTTTACTTGAGTATTTCCAATTTCCAATACTTTTACTTCTACTCCACTACATCTCAGAGCCTTAATAGTGTACTTTTACTCCACTACATTTATTTGAAAACTTTAGTTACTAGTTACTTTGAAGTTATAAATTATTACATTATAGAACATACATTAACCACTTTAGCCCTATTTTATACATACGCTATTTGAAAATAGCAGATCTACAAGCTCACAACGCGTCGCGACGTGTTGGCAACAAGGTAGGGAATTGAGGAAAGGGAGAGAGAGGGGCCGGGGAGAAAAGATTGTGAAGAGCACAGATAGGGGAGGGAGAGGGATGGGAGAAAAGAAGTGAAGGACAGAGAAGTAAGTAAGGAACAGTGGTGGAAAAAGTACTCAAATGTTTTACTCAAGTAAATGTATCAATACTGCTATGTAGAAGTACTCTGTTACAAGTAAAAGTCCGGAATTCAAAATGTACTTGAGTAAGAAAAAGTACTAAAAAGTTTGAAAATAGCCTAGGTATAAAATAGGGCTAAAGTGGTTAATGTATGTTTTATAATGTAATAATTTATATCTGCAAAGTAACTAGTAACTGAAGTTTTCAAATAATTGTAGTGGAGTAAAAGTACAATATTTGCCTCTGAGAAGTAGTGGAGTAGAAGTAAAAGTATAGACAATTGGAAATACTCCAGTAAAGTAAAAGTACCTCAAAATTGTACTCAAGTACAGTACTTGTGTGAATGTACTTAGTTACTTCCCACCACTGAATAGTGCGCTGTGAGAAAGCCATAAAATAACGACACGAGGGGGGTGAGAATAACGACTCTACTTACAGGCAGGGCGGGCTCTGCCTCCTGGGCCTTGCGCTTGAGACCACGCGTGGCTGGAGGGGGCATGGCTGACTCGTCCAGAGTGGTCCTGCTTCCCTCCATCGCTGAAGCCTGCAGGACACTGGGTTCCTCCATGATGGTCTGGTCTGAAGGTGGGCGTATTGGTTAACCACTTAAAGTACAACTATTTCACTTTTCGTGTGTGAATAAAAATGTTATTTCGACCAATATGAATTGTAGAGTATATGCTGTGTAACTAACACAACTGCAGTGGTTGTATTTGGTCTTTCTGCTCTTCTATTGAGAAATGTGGACCCTATGGTAGAGTAGGACCCCTGCTGGTTGACAGGTGGTATTGCCTGAAGGTCAAAATTCTATTTGTCACTGAGAAAGTAGGTGTTTATATGTATACAAATTTAAAATGTGAACATTTTAGACATTTTTATTTTATTTCTTTGAACATTTTTGCCATAGATGATGACATGCCAGGTTGAAAGTGGTTATTGCAAGAAGCAGTGTGATGATATAGTTTGAAAAGGGATATCAAGTATGCATCTATCTAATCTCATTCTTAACCCGTTAAATCCGGGGTAGCGTCTGTGTCATTATAACATTTCTTTGGCTGTTCAAAAATGGCAGATATACAAGCTCATAGGGCGGCACCGAGTGCCGCGTTATGTAAATCTGCTATTTTTGAAAAATCTTGAAAATGTGTGCAAATCTTTGAATGTATATATTTTGAATGCAAACATTTGTAACTCAAATCTTTGCTTCTGGGGGGGTCGCTGGAACACAATTTTACACATGTTCGCTTTAAAATATATATATATTTGCACACATTTTCACGATTTTTCAAAAAATAGCCAAAGAAATTTAAAATGACACAGATGCGTTCCCGGTCTTAATGGGTTAAAATATTAACACATCCACTGCCAGGCCCGTAGTCCTACGGGCCGTTAAATCCAACCGTTAACTGCCGTTCCCGTAGTCCCACGGGGCGGGTGTTTTCCCATGTTAAATCGTGCAGGTGCAGATTCCGGATTTTTTTTGCACTTCCGGTTTCGAAGGGGGCGGACCGGAAACGAAATAATACTGTTTCCGGTTTTTCTCCCTGTCTAGCGATCAACTTTGGACGCCATTATCTCTGGCTTGTTGTTTTTCTCACCGCATCCACCATTTTAGCGTTTTCCTCTCGTTCTCCAGAATGCAGTGTCGGATCGCGGCACGGTTTTCAGCGTTTTGTTCGGTCGGGTCCCGTGTTTGTGTCGAACCAAATGAACGCGGATTTTAAACGGATTTAGCGGGGCCTATGACGGAATCAAAAAAACAAAAAAGGTAAGAAATAGCTTGGCACTACGATGGACGTTCTGAGATTAGCCGATGGCAGTCAATGTGTTAAGAAGGTCAACACACACACACACACTTCTCTCATCTTACCAATGATGTCTCGCTGCTGCTGGCTCACGCTGTCCTCTCGGGGTACATCAGGGTTCTCCAGGTCCTTGAGGAACTCGTCCAGGCTGTCGGCTTCACCGCCTTTCCTCCTCTTCCTCAGCTCGTCTGGGACCAGTGGCGTCAGGCATCGCGTGAACATCTGGGGAGGGACAGAAAGAGTTAAATCAATGCATGAAAACAATCACATTGCCAACACACAGAGTTCCCGCTCCCAAATGCAAGGTGAAATTCCCTGACTTTTACCAGCAATTATTACATTCTTAGCCAGTGACTACTTACACAATCAATACCATGAGAACCATGACGGTGGGATCAGCTCTTAGTCTTTCCAACATTGTGAGTGAAATATGCCTTAACCAGACATAACAAATAAAACTTCTTTTTTCAAAGATATTCCATGACCAATAATAATGAATGAATCTATTTTCCCATAGTTTCTATTTCTATTTTTCTATTTTCCCATAGTTTCGTCTGATTGGCTTCTAGATTGGCTTCTAGTGGACTAAATATCATAAGATTTTAGTCGACTAAATCTACAGTTGATTTAGTCGATTTTGGCGGGCCGTGATGGCATCAAAATGAAGGCTCTGTTCCATTTAGTGTGGCACAGTTGTTCTCAAACCTTTTAATTTCAAGGACTCCTATAACTCTGAGAGTGTACAAATGGAACCAAATGGGCCCGTCATTTGTACACTCTCAGAGTTACACACTTGGAACCCCCTCAAGGAACCATGAGGGTCCCTGGACCACACTTTGAGACCCACTGGTGTAGCAGAGTGTTTCCAGTGAGCCAACATGCACAATATCAGCGCCCTGACTCTGTTTGACCAGAACGGAACAGAGCCTTCATTAGTACCATTGGTAACACCTGTGAAGGAAGTCAGAAGAGACCCAATTTCTTTCCAATATGTCTGCTGTGCACAGAGCCTATTGTGAGTATATTTATTCATAGTTTTAGTCGTCATAGCTTAGTTTTTATTTTGTTTTCCTAAGTGAAAAAATTTAGTCAACAGACATTTCTCGTCATAGTTTTAGTCGACGAAATCAACACTGGTTGGAACCCCGCTTCCGTCCATTATATTATGAAACATACATTAACCACTTTAGCCCTATTTTATACCTAGGCTATTTGAAAATAGCAGATCTACAAGGTCACAACGCGTCGCGCTGCGACGCGTTGTGAGCTTGTAGATCGGCTATTTTCAAACATTTTAGTACTTTTACTTTTGGTACATTTTGATGCCAATACTTTTGTACTTTTGCTCAAGTAAATTTTGAATTCCCTACTTTCACTTGTAACGGAGTACTCCTACATTGCACTATCGATACTTTTACTTAAGTAAAACATTCGAGTACTTTTACCACCACTGCTGGGGGCTTGCTTGCTGTAAACCTGGGGACGACAGTTATGCACAGAGCCCGACTGATTAAAAAAAAAAAACCTTCCCAGAAATCCCTTGAACCTGTTGGAACCCCCGCTTTTTCCCCATCAGTTTTTAACATGTAAAAGTGTGTTTGCGTTGCCTTGAGCAGCCTGGCGTTCCAAAGCGGCTGTGCGGGGAGAGAGAAGAGCTTCTCCACTCCTCCCGTCTCCTTCCACATCATCAGCTTCTTGGTGGGCGGGGCCAGGTCCAGGGTGGTGACGATGTCCGAGTAGTCGGACAGCTGGGCTCGGATGGTCTTGCTGTCCAGCTCCTTCACGCTGTCCACGATCAGCTTCCTCTTGCGCTTCGCCTTCGTCTCCTTCACTGTGTGTGGGGGACAAAGCGGAGACGAAGATGATGAACTGGACAGCAGTGGTGGAAAAAGTACTACTTAACCCATTAAGACCTGGAACTGTGTCATTTTTAGATTTGAGCTAAAAAAACATTATTTTACACTTTGGGCTATTCAAAAATAGCAGATCTACAAGCTCATAGCGCGGCACAGAGTGCCGCGCTACGAGCTTGTAGATCTGCTATTTTTGAAAAATCGTGAAAATGTGCGCAAATCTTTGAATATATATATTTTTAAAGCGAACATTTTTAACTCAAATCTTTGCTTCTGGGGGGTCCCTGGAACAAAATATTTTGATGGGGGTCCGCGGCCAAATACATATAATTTTGGGGGTCCTTGACATGAAAAAGATTGAGCACCACTGATATAGAAACATACGTTTTTCAGAAAACTGTTGGGATTTAGGAGACACGTAGAATCGGCTTCAGGTCTCAATGGGTTAAGTAAAAGTATCAATAGAAATACTCTGTTACAAGTAAAAGTCTGGAATTTACTTGAGTGAAAGTACAAAAGTATTGGTATCAAAATATACTTAAAGTACAGAAAGTAGAAAGTACTCATTATGCAGAAAGTCCCATTTCACAAGTTTACAAATTGTATAAAATGTATTAAAATCTTTCGAAAATAGCAGATCTACAAGCTCACAGCTCACAATTGTGAGCGCTTGTTGATCGGCTTTTTTTTTCAAATGGCCGAAATGTATATAGGCCTGAAGTGGTTAGTGCATGTTTTGTAATAATAATTAAAATCTACAAAGTAACTAGTAACTAAAGTGTTCAAATAAATGTAGTGGAGTAAAAGTACAATATTTGGATCCGAGATGTAGTGGAGTAGAAGTAAAAGTATTGGAAATTGGAAATACTCAAGTAAAGTAAAAAATACCTCAACATTGTACTTAAGTACAGTACTTAAAGTAAATGTACCTCGTTACTTTCCACCACTGCTGGTCTGGGCAGTGTGACAAGTTAAAAGCAACTGTCAGACATGGAAAGACATAATTTTGCCTTAATAGATCGTGTGTCTTTTCAAATATTTTGATTTTGTTGAGGAGCTTTGTAAAATTCTCTACTAAAAAAAATCAATCAAACAAATAAACAGAAAAAAGTCCATCACTAATCTATCACTGTGACCACATTCACGGTGCAACCAGATATTCAAGCCAAATGAAAAGCTTCTGCATTGCTGCGCTACGTTTGAACTGACTGACTGACAGACCTGTGATGTCGATGGGCTCCAGTGCAAAAGCCTCCTCTTCGTTGGGAACCAGTGTGGTCTGTTCCGTCTGGTCAGCCGTTGCTGGTGGGGGCTCTGTTGGGCCAGAGTCTGGACTGTCTGGAGCTCCCGCTAAAACACAAGCACACGCGCGCGCACGCACACACACACACACACACACACACACACACACACACACACACACACACACACACACACACACACACACACACACACACACACACACACACACACACACACACACACACACACACACACACACACACACACACTTGACATGAAAAAGATTGAGCACCACTGATATAGAAACATACGTTTTTCAGAAAACTGTTGGGATTTAGGAGACACGTAGAATCGGCTTCAGGTCTCAATGGGTTAAGTAAAAGTATCAATACTGCAATGTAGAAATACTCTGTTACAAGTAAAAGTCTGGAATTTACTTGAGTGAAAGTACAAAAGTATTGGTATCAAAATATACTTAAAGTACAGAAAGTAGAAAGTAGTAAAACACAAGCACACGCGCGCGCACGCACACACACACGCGCGCGCACACACACACACACACACACACACACACACACACACACACACACACACACACACACACACACACACACACACACACACACACACACACACACACACACACACACACACACACACAGGTTTTCAAAGTGGGGTCTTTAAGCAGGTTCCAGGGGGTCTCCATCAAAATGTGTTAACCCATTAAGACCTGAGGCAATTAAAAAAAAAATATTTTTCAGAAATAGCAGATCTACATGCTCATAGCGCGGCACTCGGTGCCGCGCTATGAGCTTGTAGATCTGCTATTTCTGAATAGCCAAATAAAATCTAAAGTGACACAGATGCGTTCCAGATCTTAATGGGTTAATATACCATCGCAATCAGTTTAGATCTACTGTACAGGCTATACAACAGATCAACACGTCCCCGATAAATTACACACACTTTCTCTTTACGGGGGCTTGACATTAAAACCTAACCCTTGTACGTTCCAGATAAGACACACACACACACACACACACACACACCTACATCAACACATACACTGCAACACAGCAGGGTCATGCCGTTACACAAACAATTGTTTTCTTTTGCAGACTTGGACCGACAAGGCAAACTGCGCAGCGTTACCTGACAGGGCGTCGAAATCGTCCTCGTCGTCCCCGTGATCCTGTGGCATCAGCACGCTCTCTGTGATGGCAGGAGGGTCGTCGAAGATGCCACCTCCGTCCTCGTTGCTCAGCAGCTTGTCCACTGTGCGGAGACGGCAAATACAACGCAATTGTGAGTACACCTGCTATACGTATCAAAACGGCTTCCCCGTCACGGTTCGTTCGCATCCTCGCTGCTAGTTTGTTAGATGACGCGATAACGTTGCGGTTATGACAACTTCCATATCGCCGCTGTCGGGCAGAAACCTTAGTGTGTCCAAAAATGTTACTTTTCAGGAAATGTAAAATAGAACCTGCGTTCCAATGGATCCAATGCAGTTACTATTTAGTCACAGGCGTGTGACTAAACCCTAACCCTAACCCTTGTTAACTCATCCACTGCCACTGACGTAATAAACGTAATTATTCCCGTTTACCAACCCTGCCACAGACGTAAAAAACGTAATTATTAATTTTTCAAAAAAAAAAAAAAAAAATCTTTTTTTTTTTTGACCCAAAGACCAAGGAGATATGATTTTTCGAAGGAAAAGACTCCCATCCACTTCCTTGTTAACTTAAAGCTTAAAAATTCTGTATCTCAGCTCCTGAGTACTTTTTTTTTTCAATGAAAAATCTCTGGCAGTGGGCAAACGCGGCCAGCAATAAGTCTGGCAGTGGATGAGTTAAGGCAGTCTTAACCACTTTAAACATTCAATTTGAAAAGTTTTCAAAATAGCGACAGCAGCCGATCTAGTGTAGATCGGTTTGTATGTTTGGCTGCTTTCGTGCTGCTACGCTCTTGTACCCCTCAGTAATTACCCAGCATGCCTCCCTCGGTGCTCTCCATGGGGTTGTCTCCAAAGTCATCCTTGTACTGGTCGTCATACTCCAGGTGGTTGGACTTGTCGGTCAACTGGTTGGCTCCGCCCTCCGCCTCCAGCAACAGGTTGGAGGCCGACGCCCCCATGATGTCCACCTCAAACGCACTCTCCTCCCTCATCATCTCTCGGTCGTCCATCCCAAAGTCAGCTGCAGGGACAGCGGACACGTCTCATTCACCGTTTACAATACACGTTTCACATTCTGTTTGTGATATCGACCACGCGAACCCTAGCGTTCCTTTTCTGGGGCTATAGAATAGACCAGTGGTTTTCAACCAGTGGTCCGGGGACCACCAGTGGTCCTTGAGGGAGTACCAGGGGGTCCCCAGCAAAATTTGTTAATAGCGTCACTATCATGTTTAACCACTTAGCGTTGGCTATTCAAAAATAGCAGATATACAAGCTCATAGCGCGGCACCGAGTGCCGCGCTATGAGCTTGTAGATCTGCTATTTTTGAAAAATCTTGAAAAAGTGTGCATATCTTTGAATATTTATATTTTTTTAAGCGAAAATGAACTGGTATCTTTGCTGTTGGGGGTCCCTGTCACAAAACAATTTCAGGTGGGGGTCCGCGGCCAAATGTATATCAATTTAGGGGTCCCTGGCATGAAAAAGGTTGAAAACCACTGGAATAGACGATAAAATAGACGATCTATGCGTCACGCGTTGTGAGCTTGTGGATCGGCTATTTTTGGCAAAGAGATTTGGCGTAGAGGGAGAAACGGAGCGGACCAAGTATAGAGCCCTGGGGGACCCCGGTCAGGGCATAAGTTGTTAAACTGTGGTACCAATACCGATATTATAGTTGTAGAGGCTATAATAAAACAGTGAGACTCTCTGAGTCTCTGAGAGTATACAAATGGAATCAAACAGAGTACAGAAGTCCTGACGTCACTCGTCCATCCCCTGGTTCGTAAGGTCATTTCTCTATGGAGAATAACATTGGGTCATCATAGAATCGTCTCATATAAGAATTGTGGTCCAAAAATAAACAAACTGTCCCGGCGATATTGTCAGGGAGGAGGCTCTGTATCGTTTATGATAGTCAGTCACTTATATTTGATACAGTCTGTTTCTGGCGAAAATGGAACTAATTCGGCGGAAGTAACTTTATCGTTTTCTCACCGTCAGTTGATGCTTCATATCCATATGAGTGAAACCGCCGGGGTCATTTGTTTATTTTTGGAACACAGTTCTTATTTGACACGATATTCAAGACGTCGATGGGAATTCAGAATGGGGGTGGAAAACCGCGAACCAGGTAGGATGCGTAAATTACGTAAGACTTCGGTGCTCTATAGGAACTTACAGGTTAATTTGGTCCCATTTAAAAGTACTCCATTTGGAGCAGTATTTCAGCGAATTACCACAGGCACTGCTGGTGTGAATTCAGCATGAGGGTAGTAGTAGTAGACGATGACGCCATTTATTTTTTTTGTGAACTGTCCCTTTAACCCATTAAGACCTTGAACTGTGTCATTTTTTTATTCGAGTGCCGCGCTACGAGCTTGTAGATCTGCTATTTTTGAAAAATCGTGAAAATGTGTGCAAATCTTTGAATATATATATATTTTTAAAGCGAACATTTTTAACTCAAATCTTTGCTTCTGGGGGGTCCCTGGAACAAAATATTTTGTTGGGGGTCCACGGCCAAATACATTTAATTTTGGGGGTCCTTGACATGAAAAAGATTGAGCACCAGTGATATAGAAACATACGTTTTTCAGAATACTGTTGAGATTTAGGAGACATGTAGGATCGGCTTCAGGTCTCAATGGGTTAAAAAAGGATACAGAATTGGAATATTGAAACAACAATAAGGTTGGCGGTGGATGAGACGACAGGAGACAGGAGGAGACGCTGCTTACCAAAGTCGGTGTCTTGCAGCAGACTGATGTTTCCCACCTCCTCCCTCATGGTGATCTCCTCCACTCGGCTCTGGTTCAGAGTGAACTGCGCGGCCACGTCAATGTCGCTGTGGTACAAAAACATATACCATTCTGCTGCGTCAACACTTGCATTAACCACATGAACCCTAGCATACATCCCAATTCTGGGCATGTCACAATAGGTAAATCTTATGTGGAAAATAGGCAAACAATCGGGGAAAATAAATAGGAAGATCTACAAGCTTTGACAAGCAACGTTCTAGTGTGAATTTGATCCATTGCTACCGGATGCGACAATAAATGCTACAACAGAACAGACATGATGAAATGGGAGTGATATTTAGCAGCGCTGATCAGTGGTGCGAAAGTAACTAAGTACATTTACTTAAGTACTGTACTTAAGTACAATTTTGAGGTATTTGTACTTTACTTGAGTATTTCCAATTTCCAATACTTTTACTTCTACTCCACTACATCTCAGAGGCAAATATTGTACTTTTACTCCACTACAATTATTTGAAAACTTTAGTTGCTAGTTACTTTTCAGATATAAATTATGATATAATGAAACACACATTAACAACTTTAACCCTATTTTATACATAGGCTATTTGAAAATAGCCGATCTACAAGCTCACAACGCGTCGCATTGCGACGCGTTGTGAGCTTGTAGATCTGCTATTTTCAAATATTTAGTACTTTTTTATTTAATACTTTTGGTACTTTAAGTACATTTTGATGCTAATACTTTTTTTGAATTCTGGACTTTTACTTCTAACAGAGTATTTCTATATTGCAGTATTGGTACTTTTACTTAAGTAGAGAATTTCAGTACTTTTTCCACCACTGGTGCTGATGCATGCAGACAGACACTCACTCTAGGTCTGGGAGTGGCTGGTCAAAGTCATGGAACTCTTCTGGTAGAGTGATGGCATTGTACGCTGCTTCTCTGTTCTCCTCTGGGAGATCAACCACACCTACAAGAATACCACACAGTGAAGATGGACCCGCTTAGTGTATATTCCACTCAGGATAAACATCATCTTCTCTATACCAGTGGCTGTCAAGCCTTTTAATTTCAAGGACCCCCCGTTTGGTATGCATTGTTTGTTTGTCATGTTTATTTCGAATATGTTAAAAAAAAACAGAATATTCTTTTTTATTTTTCTACAAATCACAACAATGAGATGAATATCAGATTAAAATATAGCAAAAAAGAAACAAAAGAAAAAAGAAGAAAATATAGAGAAACTAATCAAAACGTATACGAAAAGGAGTGAGAAGAAGTAAACAACGTATAAACTCCC
The DNA here is from genome assembly GCF_963454915.1 of Gymnoscopelus microlampas. Classification (NCBI taxonomy): domain Eukaryota; kingdom Metazoa; phylum Chordata; class Actinopteri; order Myctophiformes; family Myctophidae; genus Gymnoscopelus; species Gymnoscopelus microlampas. Next base: position 17,145,732 of record NC_139952.1, on the reverse strand, counting down.
ACCCCTTTTATACCTTTGAGTTAAATAATTACTTATTTGAATTCTGTGCCTTACATTATACTACTTGTAAAAAAATATATATATACTCTTCAATGATATATCAAAATATATATCCTATATAAATATATATATATATAATTATATACACATATACATCCATATCCTAAATACAAAATACAAAATACTACAATACTACCCTATATTCTATGTATAATACATACTATATAATAAACATTACATACAAATACAGCAAATAACCCTGCTATCCATTCCCGTCCTCCCTGTAACTTGTGGAAACCAAACCCTTGTACATTGCTTTAAAATGATTGATGTTTGGACATTGCTTTAGTACCTCGCTCAAACTGTTCCATATGTTTACACCTGTAATTGATACGCAAAAACCTTTCATGGTGGTATGTCTGTTTGATGTTTTAAAATTGAATTCTCCCCTCAAGTTATAACCCCCCTCACGATCCTGAAACACATTTTGGATGTTCACTGGTAGATGATGGTTCCTAGCCTTGTACATTATTATTGCTGTTTGATATGATACTATGTCGGTAAATTTTAATAATTTTGACTGTAAAAATAGTGAATTGGTATGCTCCAGGTAGCCGACCTTGTGAATGGTCCTTATTGCTCTCTTTTGGAGAATGATTAGTGCAGTGGTTCTCAAACTTTTTCATGTCAAGGACCCCCAAATGGACACTTATTAGCCCGCGGACCCCCATTTGAAAAGATACATTTTAAGGACCCCCAGTTTGACATGCATTAGGGCTACGGACCCCCATTTAATGCCATTTCTATCTCTGGGACCCCAATTCATGTTGTAAAATCAATGTTAACTTAACTCTGAGAGTGTACAAATGGAACCAAATGGACCCGTGATTAAGGTCATGAACCCCCATAACTCTGAGAGTGTACAAAGCTCTCACGTGTTATGAGAGCATTCGTACACTCTCAGAGTTACAGACTTGTAAGGGTCAATTTGGTTGCAATCCTCACTAGCAATCATTTAGCTGGGGACCCCCTGGAACCCCCTCAAGGACCCCTGGGGGTCACCGGACCCCACTTTGGGAACCACTGCTGACTGCTCTAAAACCAGGAGGAGTTGAGCTGCAGCACCCTCTGTTGGACAGATTTACAGAGTTGCATTCACAGCTTCACAGTGGCTCAACGAATAATAATCTATTCTAACGTTAACTCCATATTCAACAACTAGACTTCTTTTCTGGTTTTGGTTAAATAAAAAATAAATAATAGCACAGTAGCTGGTGGTACATCCCAAAAGTCACTAACTGCTGTCAGAATTTCTCAAGACAAAATTAAATGGGACCTCCTGATGATGATCAATTACTTAATTATTTAAGAGACAAAGCCAAAATGGACCAGAAGTTGGTTGGTGTCTATTTCCCACACTGCTTCTTATAACCTTTGCATAGTCAATTTCAATAATTCCTTACAAGACAGACTACAGAGTTGTTATGTTACAAGGGGAAAGGCAGCAGTTTGATTGAGAGAACTGAATAGTTCAGACAATCAACTTTTGTCCTCTGTTGCGAAATATTTTCAGATTGGGGGTCCGCAGCCAAATACATATTCTTTTGGGGGTCCTTGCTCCTTGACATAAAAAAAAGTTTGAGAACGACTTCTCTACTGCTGTGGTTCTCAACCTTTTCAGGCCGCGACCCCCCAAAATCACATCATATTTGAGCTGGGGACCCCCCACCCTGACAAGCACTTGGAATTGTAGGAGTTGAGGCATTTACTTTAGTTTGCCTTGGTTCTACAGAGAAATCTTGTGAAAATAGCTGATCTATACATGTCTACATGCTCACAATGCTTTTCATTGCGAGGAGTTGCGAGCATGTAGATCATCTATTTCCCTCCTTCTTATATTATTTGACAATTTGGCCAATGTTTGACCAGTTTTTTATACTATAGTTTGTTGATTACCTTTGACTACTTTTTTAGTTGTTGACTGTTGAGTGAGAAAGCAATGTTGCACATTAAGCAAATGATCTGGTCACCCCCCGAAAATCATGTGGGGACCCCCCTGGGGGTCCGAACCACAGGTTGAGAGCCACTGCTCTACTGTACCTGGTCGGAAGGCCATCTTAATCTTGATGAATGCCTCGTTGCAGTCAGCCAGCAGGTACTTGGCCTTCCTGTGGTAGATCCTCACCACGCCCAGGAGCAGATGACCCGATGTGCGCAGGGCCATCTTCACCTAGAAGGAATACAAAACAGGATAACCATGGTTTATAGCTGGACAGAGCATCAAACCAACATTTCTGTCCACCTGTCACCAGTGGTGTAAACTGGTAACTTTAGTACATTTACTCAAGTACTGTACTTAAGTACAATTTTGAGGTATTCTTTTTACTTTACTGGAGTATTTCCAATATCTAATACTTTTACTTCTACTCCACTACAACTCAAGAGGCAAATATTGTACTTTTACTCCACTACAATTATTTGAAAACTTTAGTTACTAGTTACTTTGCAGATACAAATGATTACATTATAAAACATACATTAACGTTAGCGCTGTTTTATACCTAGGCTATTTGAAAATAGCCGATCTACAAGCTCACTAGATCTGCTATTTTCAAACATTTTAGTACTTTTACTTTTGGTACTTTAAGTATAGTTTGATGCCAATACTTTTCTACTTTTACTCAAGTACATTTTGAATTCCAGACTTTTACTTGTAACAGAGTACTTCCATATTGCAGTATTGATACTCTTACTTAAGTAAAACATTTGAGTACTTTTTCCACCACTGCCTGTCACAATGGATGACGGATGGTTTCTGTAGGAAGGAGACGCCACACTCTCCCAGTAGAAATAAAGTTAATAGGCTCTGTGCATAACTGTAGTTCCCTTGTCCAGAGGGTGGCATACCCGTTTCCTGTTCTGCGTCGGCAGATTTGAACACGGAAATACATATGAAGGTATCAGGTGTTTCCAGTTCAAATCTGCTGCATGAGCCAATCAAACGAAGCTATGGAAAACTGCCCCAAAATAGGAAATACAATATATATGCCACCTTATGGAAAAACAAACAGTTACACCCAAAAAACCTGAACTTTGAACATTCAGTGGATTTTCTGTGGTCTGGGGTTTTCTGAATAATTAGGCTGAAAAGTAATCTGAGATTGGCCCTTGGGCGGGAGCTCGAGAAAAAATGTCAATGTTGTAGCGCCCTGCTTCTAAATTCCGTCGTTTTCCGCCGTTTCTTTTTCTTCACCCCGTTTGGTGCCCCCACCAAGGTTGGTGCCCTGTGTTGCGCTGCTTTTATCCGCCAGATTGGGACGTTCACGGCATATTTTGTACCATCACGGTGCGTTAATCATCGGTGACGAGTGCCTGTAACACAACTGCCGCTGGCTGCGTGCAGCGCGTTGCGAGTCGCAGCGTGTCTGTGTCAGGATGCGAGGCAACACTCACACGATCACGTGCAGCATGCGTCCTCACGGGGCCGACGCGTGCTTTAGCGTCATTGTGTGAGTGTGGCTTCAGGAAGTAAATTCCTAGCCTCGATCTCCAGGCTTTTATTTTTTAGTTTTGCTAAAAAAATAAAAGCTTGGAAATTCCTGTCCCAGCTGTTGGTACGCAAAAGCGCCTCGCGTCGTCCGATGTGGTGCGCATTATTTACTTTGGGTGCGCGTGCGCACCTGCGCACCAGTTATGTGCACCCCTGGATATCTGACCTGTTTTTCTGTTTGTTTGTTTCTTTCTCCATCTCTTTCAACCTTTCTTGAAATAGGCTCTATGCACAGCAGCCATATTGGGAATGAATTGGGCCCCTTCCTTACTTCCTTCACAGGTGTTACCAATGATACTAATTAAGGCTCTGTTCCATTTAGTGTGACACAGTGGTTGTCTCATTTTCAAGGACCCACATAACTCTGAGAGTGTACAAATGGAACCAAATGGACCCTTACGGGTCCATTTGGTTCCATTTGTACACTCTCAGAGTTACACACCCACCATAAGGGGCCATTTGGGAACCAAAATGGAGTGTTTCTAGTGAGCCAACATGCACGATATCAGCACTCTGACCAGAATGGAACAGAGCCTTCATTAGTATCATTGGTAACACCTGTGAAGTAAGTAAGAAGAGGCCCAATGTCTTTCCAATATGGCTGCTGTGCATAGAGCCTATTGCAATGATGGAAATTGTATGAATTTCACCCACTTTTGGTACACCTGAAAATGAAGTGGAGCTCATTTGCCATGGTGTAGGGCTTTTACCTTAGGTGAGATGATGCTCTCCACGCTGCTCTCCAGGTTGCACTCAAACACATGGGCTTTGGTCAGCTTCTTATCCCAGTGGGCCGCCAGCCAGATTTTGGCCAGCGGCCCACGCTTGCTGAGGACGAAGTGGGCATAAAACATTGTCCCACAGCTCCTTCTCACAACAGGGGAAGGCGGAAGCTGGGCGCCAAGCCTGGATGATGGAGGAGAGACAAGACAACCAGGCAGGCAGGCAAATGAATGAAGCACCATTAAAGGAGAATTTTGGACTAAAGTTTTATTACCTTTTCTATGATGTTATGATATCTTAGGATGAATGGTACGGTAGAACATTTTCATAACTCCACCCCTGAGCCGCCACAGCTTAAAAAGGTGCGCGGATTGGCCTTAGGTTAGATCACATATTTTAATAGCTTTTTTTTTTTTTTTTTTGTGAGAGATCTGACGTTCATAGTGACAGAACACTGTCCAAAAAAAAAAAAAAAAGAAAAAAAAACAGAAGTCTCGCTAGACGAGATTGAAATCTCGAGATTTCAATCTCGTCTAGCGAGACTTCTGTTTTTTTTTCTTTTTTTTTTTTTTGGTTGCATAGTGTTCTGTCACTATGAACATCAGATCTCACAAAAAAAAAAAAAAAAAAAAGCTATTAAAATATGTGATCTAACCTAAGGCCAATCCGCTTCAACTGTAAGTGAGATTCCCCATTCAAGTGAATGAGGCAGCTTAGAGGGCTTTTAAGCTCTGGCGGACCAGGGGTGGAGTTATGATTTTTTTCTACTGTACCATTCATCCTAAGATATCATAACATCATAGAAAAGGTAATAAAACTTTAGTCCAAAATTCTCCTTTAAAGACAATACATCTTTGATTTAGCATGAAAATAAATCAAGACGTCTGACTGAAAATGGTTCTTAATGTGGTGTCTGGGGACACCTAGGGGTACACAGATTTTATACACGCTCCAAGTTGAATTAAATGGATTTTCCTTTGGGACCCCAGAGATAATTGTATCAAATGGGGGTCTAATGTGGCCTAATGCATATCAAACTGGGGGTCCTTGAAATGAAAGAGTCACTGGTCTAAAAGACTGAGTAAAACAAGTAATTTCAAAACTCTGAATACATATCATAATGATCATAACAGCTGCATGTAAACTGGATAACTTATAACTGTCAACTTTGAATACATATCATAATCACAGTGGTCGAAAACATTAGTTACTAGTTACTTTGCGGATATAAATGATTATATTATAAAACAGGTATTATCCACTTTAGGATATTTTATACATAGGCTATTTTTCAAACATTTTACTACTTTTACTTTTGGTACTTTAAGAATATTTTGATGCCAATACTTTTGTACTTTTACTCGAGTAGCATTTGAACACAGGCCTTTTACTTGCAAGTATCTTTATATTGTGGTATTGCTACTTTTACTTCAGTAAAACACCAGAGTACTTCTTCCACCACTGCATAATCATAACACATAAACTGGTGATAACCAGTGCCCTGTATAAAATATAGCAGAAGGGGGCGGGGCGGGGGCTTCATAAACATAATGCACGACTTCTTTCCACTGACAGCCAGGTTACCCTACTGCACATCTATTCTAAACCAGGGGTCTTCAACGTTTTCAGGCCAAGGACCCCCGTAGCTGAGACAGAGATGAAGCAGGGACCCCCTCTATATTGTATAAAATTGTGTTTCAGATTCAACTTTTTTTGTTTACTTGGACTGCTCTTTTTGCCCTCTACACCTATACCTCTTTGCCAAAAAAATAGCCGATCTACAAGCTCACAATGCCTCGCAGCGCGACGCGTTGTGGCTTGTAGATCTGCTCTTTTTTGGCTTAAGTTCTCTTCAGAAAAAGGGATGCTAAGGGTTCAAGTGGTTAAGGTAAAACAAAAAAAATCATATCACACAAAGATTTGGCGGACCCCCTGTGCCCTGTAGTAGTAACTCTGAGGACCCCCTAGGGGTCTCGGACCCCCTATTGAAGACCCCTGTCAATCTAAACTGTTGTTTATTCCAGTGTCTGCTCCAAAATCTAAATATAAACAGTGGATGTGGAAATCCATGTATTCCAGGAGAGGTATAGAGAAACAGGATCGACTCAGTGCTGTTCTAGGGACATTCTAGGATAAAGAATCGGCCACGAAAGCCGCATTATCGCTGATCGTACAGATGGAAGGCATATTTATACCAATCGCACCAGACGATTAGATGGTAGGCCTACTGATCATACCGACATTGAATTATTCAGCTAGCAAGCTAACATTCATAATATATATATATATATATATATATTTTTTAAATGCTCTACGAGGCCCGATATAATTTTTGCTCCGCGTAAATAAACAGGAAAAAAATGCACAAACTGCAGTCAGCTGAGCGGCCGTGTTAAAGTCTATGTATCTATCAACTCACCAAGCGCAATTATTGTGGTTTTCCCGTTTTGGCAGCTGTTTTTTGTTTTTTTTAGCTACCGTTTGCTATTTATTTCTTCTCCCTCCTCCTCCTCCTCCTCCTCCCTGCATCTTCCCAGCGTTGCCAGGTTCTGCGAGAGAAACGAGCAATCGGGTCTATGAAAACAAGCCCAAAAGAAGCGACTACTAGGCCAATGTGGCCCTAGGAGTCTCATATCATATGATACGATGAGACCTTTAAACCGTGGCTATTTGAAAATAGCCGTGGTTTAAATTGGAATAGTTTTGAAACATTTTAACAACACGTATCTTAGATACGTGTTGTTAAAATGTTTCAAAACTATCTGTATGGGGCTCCCTGGCATACAATATTTTCAAATGGGGGTCCTTGACTTGAAAATGTTTTTCAAGCCCCCCCCCCCCCCCCCCCCTTTTTGATTACAACTCGTTTATATTATATGATGCTTTTGCATAGTATTGTATATTTGTCTAAATGTTTCTATGAATTGAATACAGGACCCCAATAATGGAAGTGCTTTCTTGGGTTCAATCCTTTTAGCATTGTATTTGTATTAAACAGTACTTTATTATGTGCAAACTGTTAATAAAGTATTCAATCAATCAATCAATCAAAACCAATATTTACAAGCAACTTTACAGAAAAACAAGCCTAAAGTCGCTTATAAAAATAAGCAGACATGGCAACGCTGCTTCCCACTAAAACAAACAAGATGGCAGTGTTTCCTTCCCCTGTCTTCCGCCCAAAGCAGCGGTTTGAATCCAGGATGCTGCTGCTGTCGGCCACATCAGAGCATCAGAGTGGTGCTGATGCTGCTGCTGCTGATGATGCGGTGCTGATGATGCTGATGCTGCTGCTGCTGCTGCAAGGATGCGACTCTGCTGTGTGACATCATCAGTGGTGAGGAAAGTAGAGTATTCAATTTTTTTTACTCAAGTAAAAAGTAAAAAATACTGCAATGTAGAAATAACATGTTAGTAAAGTAAAAGTCCAGTATTCAAAATGTACTTGAGTAAAAGTACAAAGGTATTGGTATCAAAATGTACTTAAAGTACCAAAAGTAAAAGTAGTGTACTCATTGTGCAGAATGTCCCATTTCACAAGTTCAAAATGTATTAAAGAAATCTTTTCAAAATATCCGATCTGCAAGCTCACAATGCGTCGCGATGCGATGAAGTGGTTAATACATGTTTTGCAATATTTTTATTAATCTACAAAGTAACTAGTAACTAAAGTTATCCAGTAATTGTAGTGGAGTAAAAGTACCATATTTGCCTCTGAGATGCAAAAGTATTGAAAATTGGAAAGTAAAAAATGCCACGCAATTGTGCTTAAGTACAGTATGAGTACATGTACTTAGTTATTTTACACCACTGGTTGTTGTTGTTGTTGTTGTTGTTGTTGATGATGATACAATACGTTTATTATGGAGAAAAAAAATCATTGCAATAGAGTGGTTGTTCAATAACAAGGGTCTCCCCACCATCTTACATGTTCAGGTCAGGATACCAATTTCAATCAATCAGGAGAGAGAACAAAACAAAGATCATTTATCAGCCTGTGTTCCAGTTCCAATGGTTTTATTGTTTTTCTGTTTTTGTTATACATCACTTCCAGTTTCACTTGCTTATGGCCTGTATATGAGTTCTTTTCCCTGATTGGACGAAACCTGACCTGGAAATGTATTTTCTGTTAACTAAAGAGCTGGAGAGACTGGGTCTGGGAGACACTGAACAAACACTCTATATATCAATGATTGCTATGGGAATATAGAGCTATCTAATACATTTCAGCAAAGATTATCACTTACAGTACCTTTAACAAATAGAGTGCTGATGGTTTGAAGCTCTAGACTAATATTAACACAGTTAAAACGTTTTATATGTATTGAGGACAGCCTATATCCGTTATTCTCAACCTTTTTCATTTCAATAACCCTTTGGTATGCGTTAGGCCAAGGGCCTCAATTTGATACTATTTGATCTCTGGGACTCCAATCAGTGTAATCATGGAACTTGGAAGTATGGAACCAAATCAATTTGATTTCATTTGTACACTCTCTGAGTTAGATAGTCCATTTGGTTCCTTGGACCCCTTAAAACTCCCCAAGGTCAAGGACTCCTGGGGTTCCTCTGACCCCATGTGGAGAATCAGTGGACTACTGTATATAGAGTTGAATATTATTGCCAACATGCATGGCAGGTCTAAAAACTTTGGGATTTGTAGTTGATGGTGCATTGAATTGTGACAGTATAGTGGGGCAAAAAGTATTGTATACAAGTATTGGCATCAATATATACTTGCAGTACTTACAGTAAAGGTACTCATTAAGCAGAATGGATTGCAATTTGCAATTTTAATGCATTAATGTTTTCATCACTTTAAAGCTATATCATGTAATTGTTTTTAGTGAATAGAATGTTATTTTGTCCAATCTGTATGGTAGGGTATGTTAATACAATATAACTTATACAAATGGGGTGGTTCTATTTGGTCACCCTGCTGTTCTATTGAGACATAGATCTGACATAGGTTGGACTGAACACAATCTGGGAACCCAGTAAAAAAAAAACAATAGTCGTTTTTGCCTCTGGGGGCACCACCTCCTTTTTTGTGTTGAAACAGGAACTCGGTGTTAGCAGAATCCGTCTTGACAGATTGACACGATCCTGTTTATGGTTTGACACTTTGACCTGAATGTGAAATTCTATTTCTCCCCAGAGCAAGCAGGTAGGCTCAGTGGTAAACATTTTGGCATTTGTGCAGGAGACCCGGGTCGGGATGATGATTTTGATGACTTTATATGCTGCTGGGTAGGTTAACCTATGGTAGTGAATACATCATCATTTATTAGTTAATGCTCATTTGCTATTAATAATCTAAAAAGAAATCTACAAAGTAAGTATAACTAAAGCTGTTAAATAATTGCAGTGGAGTAAAAGTACAATATTTACCTCTGAGATATGGTGGAGTAGAAGTATAAAGTATCAAGAAATGGAAACACTCAATACAATGTTAGAAAAGCACTGTGCATAAGTAAATGTACTTGTGGAAGCTTAGTAAACTGCCAGGGTGTTCTGAATGATTAGAGATTTAGTGACATATCAAAAATAACACCATGATTATGCACCATTCAGACAAAGTCCCGTACCCTGGCAATACTCGTTGCTTGGTCCTGGTGGAGATTCTTGCACTACATTTTACTCTGCTCCGTCTCTGAGCTGCAATGTTGTTGATACCCGAGCCATGTGCGTGTGTTTACATGGGACACTAGGTGGCAGATGTGAACACAATACTCTCTCTCTCTCTCTCTCTCTCTCTCTCTCTCTCTCTCTCTCTCTCTCTCTCTCTCTCTCTCTCTCTCTCTCTCTCTCTCTCTCTCTCTCTCTCCAATTTAAAGGGGCTTTATTGGCATGGGAAACATACATTTGATTTGTTCACATTGCCAAAGTAAGTGTGAAATTAAATAAAGAACAAAAAAAGTATGAACATTTATAGATTAGGCCTACTGCAAACAGATACAATGCTAATATATTATTATTTAGACACAGATGAGAAAAGATCATTTAAAAGTACGTATCTGTCAATGTAGGAATACACAGACGATTGACAGTCTTTTTACGGCGGTTGTATTCCTTTCCTTGAACATAATTTTCAGCTTCTTGTTGCTGTGTTTGCACATGGCTGCTCTTCACCCAGCGCAGATATGGAAATGTTTTAGTCATGTTTTCAAAGTCATTTGGGGGGGTTGTAATCTGCTGGAAGTGGGCAGGTCTCTGATGTCTTGGCACAGGTTGTTAGAAAGGGCAGGTCAGTTTCCACCTCATTTTTGTGTACAACTAGTGCACAGTCTGTCTCTTCTCGGGAGCCAGCAGATAGGGCTGTCACGATTACAAATTTAAGTTGACGATAAATTGTCACTCAAAATAATTGCGATTAACGATTTAATTGTGTTTCTGTCGTTGAAAATTAATGGAACATTATGAATAAATATGACATTTCTGTTTGGCTTTTAGCCACAAAAGTTGCACAGGGGAGATATGACAAATAACATATATTTAATTACTTTATACTTAAAAATAAACATTAATAGTGGAAATAGCCGATCTATAAGCTCTTTGAGCTTGTAGATCTGCTATTTCCACTATTTTTGACATTTTTGGAAAATATATGACATTTTTTAACATGGAATTGATTATGACGATTATGACGATTATGCAAAAAGAATTGCGATTATATAACGTAATTGCGATTAGGCGATTATGTAATAATTGTGACAGGCCTACCAGCAGGTCCACCTGTTGCGGCCTCTCTCGATGGCGAGGAGGCTGTGATTACTGGGTCTTTGCATAGTCAAGGATTTGCTTAATTTTGGATCAGTCACAGTGCTCAGGTGTTCTGCCACGGTGTGTTCTCTGTTGAGGGCCAAATAGCTTTCACGTAAGCTATGTTTCTTTTTTCTTTTTTTTTTGGCATGATTCTTTGCAATGTGTCAGATAAGTTTTCTTTTCGTTTTCTTATCATTTGGTTTAGTCTATAGTGTGGTTTCCGTTTGATAGTTTTGCTTATGTTTGTGAACAGACTGGAGTCCCAGAACCAATGTATTATTTGGTGTTTTCCATTGGATGCGGTGAATGGATTTGCTCAACTCAATCAATCAATAAATACATTCATACAACTCCCATTGTAAAAGACAACTAAAATAAGACAAACAACATGGGTATGTTGGAGCCTTCTACAACTGAACCAATGTCTTGTTTAGATTCACTGTCAAGGCCCAGGCCTGGGAGTATTTGGGTAACCTCGCATCACCAGGCTTTCCACCACGGTAGAATTTGGGCAGAATATATTTATATTGTCACAGGCTTTCACATTTGACCATTTTATAAATCAATATGTCACCCAAGGCTTCTCACCACTATCAGTAATACCAGTGGCATTCCGCTGCACAGCGGTGCATAGTTAAACTGCCTAAACTCCATTTAAGCCTACTCTTTTCTTGGAATTTAAATGTATCTCTATGCTACCTAACCATTTCAGGATGTCATGACTCATCCATTCCAACTCTTACAACTAGCTGCGGTGTGAATTTAGAATAGAAAGAAGAAACTAGCATACCATTACTCATATGAAAATGTTATGTTGTCTAGATCAGTGGTTTTCAACCAGTGGTCCGGGGACCACCAGTGGGGTCCCCAGCAAAAATGTGTTAATAGCGTCTATGAGCTTGTAGATCTGCTATTTTTGAAAAACCTTGAAAAAGTGTGCATATCTTTGAATAATTATATTGTTTAAAGCAAGAATTAACTGATATCTTTGCTTCTGGGGGTCCCTGGCACAAAACATTTTCAAATGGGGGTCCGCGGCCAAATGTATATCACTTTAGGGGTCCTTGGCATGAAAAAGGTTGAAAACCACTGGTCTCTAGATCAAAGAGAGCAGGGTAAGTCGGTCTGTCACTCCCTCATGCACAAAAACACACATACCACTTAATTGCCGCACATTTTAGTCACGCGAGGAAATCCACCACCACTCTGTCCATCACACTAAATCTGGACTGAGCCTCATCAGACTTTGTGGGTCATTTGATGCGTGTCATTGTTGTCATGTGTTAGCCCTGCTTCCTTGACCTTCAAGACTGAATGGCCCAATCCCTCCAAGCTCTTCTCACGCTCCAGAGACCACTGCACAAATGGAGTCGTAGCTTGCCTTGGACACTAGTGCACTTCTGTTTGTCCATAACACGCTCATCCATCTTGCTGTGGTCACACTATGACAGAAGCACATAATTAAACCCTTTCACCACTTAGTGAACCCTATAGCGCCCTGATTCTGGGCGTGTCATGATAGGTGAACGTTCTGCCAAAATAGGTGAACATTTGGCAAAAAATATGCAAACGTTCCGGAAAAATAGCTGATATACAAGCCTCATAATGCCTCACAATGCGTCACAACGCGCTGCAACGTATGTACGCCAGTGTTTTTCAAGTCTGTGTTTTGGGTGGCGTGTAAACGAAAATAAGACAAAATACCTCCACTAAGTAAATAATTACCTTGGGAAAATGCTGCGGGCTTGAAAGCATTCACTGTCTGATGCCCCTCTAAATGTGCCTAGCACAATTCCCACTGCCAGTCCCATATGTCAGGGAGGAGAGTACACTAGACCCCTGTCTTATCTGTGTACAGAAGTCAGGGGAAAAAAGAAAAACGACATAAATGCCGCCAAAAAAACATCCCAGAAGCCCCATGGGGAATGGACTTAACTCGGACACAATAGGCCTGGTTATATTTCACTGTTGGATGGCCTTTATGCCAGTGAATCGGCTAACACTGAGGCTGTGTGTCTCTCTCCGCACCCAACCTGTCTGTCTCCCAAAGCTGACAAGCAGGTCTTATTTAGGGAGAGGTGCTGAAAAGTCGGCCGGGGCTTGGATGGAAGTGCATAATACATGCGCACACGCACACTCACACGCACACGCACACGCACACGCACACGCACACGCACACGCACACGCACACGCACACGCACACGCACACACACACACACACACACACACACACACGGCTGCATGCAGGCCTGCGCACGGGTTTTTACTCTGCCACTCTTTCCAACTGAGAGCTCACTCACACCACGTTTCTCACACTAGAATTGTATGGGGGCGGGATAGACTGAGAGTGAGAGAGAGAGAAAGAAAAAAAGGGGAGGGGGGTGTGGTGGTTGTGGGGTGGGTGGGGATGTGGGGGGCGGGGGGGGGGGGGGGGGGGGGTCTTCAGTTCTTTTCGGGGGCAACAATGGTCTTTGTCTGAGATCTTCCACCATTCTCATTGGGGTTACTGAGGGGAGGGGTCTGCAGGCAGAGGGCTGCTTCTCCATAGTAACGATGACAAAACAGGCCGGGTTCCACACCAGGCAGGCAATGGGATGAGTGAAGCTGCTGAACAGAGGCACAGAAACTTCTGCTGCGAATCTGAGGAGGAGTCCTATTCACGCGCAGGGAGGACAACAAGCACGGAGAGGGGAAGAGTGGAAGGACACTGGGGGGAACCGTTGATCCAGTGTAGTGGAACAGAAGAGGAGACCCTTAAAGTTTACTCCAAAGAAGTGTACAGTTCTGCCTGCCGCGAAAAGGGTGTTCTCTCTCTACAAAGCAGGGAAGGATTCAAGGCTACACACACACACACCTGCTCTCACACACACACACACACACACACACACACACACACACACACACACACACACACACACACACACACACACACACACACACACACACACACACACTTCCCTTGAAAGACAGCATGAACCGGGACAGTCACAGCGAGGACACTTTGTCCACTATGGTCCTGGAGAACATCAAAAACAAACTGATTCATGCCTTCAGGACAACAGGGGAGCCCCGAGAAGCCCAAGACTCTGGCTCCACTGTCCAACCAGTCAGCATTGGCAGGAGTTACCAAGCCAACGAGGAACTGCGCAGAGCAAAGATAGATGGAGCAATAACCTGGCTTAGAACTGAACTGGTGAGTTCTTTGTTTACTGGAAAACTATTAATTGTTGGTTGTTAATCATTTGCTTTTATAGTTTCTTTATTTATTTTTTAATGAGAACTGTTGCTCAAAACCATTTATTTTAGAGCTCAAAAACTGTGATTTTTTTTTGGTTTATGCAGGTTTTGTTACTCAGGTTAGATGTGGCATTGTGCTTCAGTGAGCAAGTGTATGTAATACTTGAAGCTCAGGATGGTCGGTCTGATTTTCTACCCTCATCATTTCCTTGCAGCTGGAGATGCGCTCGCAGGACCGTCAGCTGGCTCAGACATTACTGGGGCTCAACACTGAGATCCAGAGACTGAGAAGGGAGAGTTACGGAGCTCTGGAAGCAGAAGGAGATGAGCAGCAGTGACCCAATCTGGGAACCCATTCGGTTTTAAATAAAAGAAAAAAGAAAGTCTGTCTTGAGAGATTAGCAGTGACCTTACCCAGCAGAGTTCTTGCTCTGGGGAAGCCTTGAGATGGAGTGGCAAGAGAAAGAAAGTGAGCAGGAAGAATCTTTCTTTCATAGCACAGAGCTGATGAAAAACCAAAGCAATGGTTTTCATTGTTTATTATTTCAAGGAGTGATGTGTGCAACAGAACCTGTTGTCGGATGGAATTAATTCACTGTATTTGTCGCTGAAGCTGCTGGTGCCGTTTTTTTAACCACCTGAATGTAGTCAAATGTAATACCCACCTGTCTTGTGAGGATGACATTATGAAAGAAATCACTTTGCAATAATGACATTTTCTGCGTTTCTCTGTTGCATCTAGTATGCAAATACTTTTCAGTATTGGTTTCCGATTCTTAAGATTCAATACAGACTCCGTAACTTTACCATTTTGTGAAGCCTTTCCTTCAATTACTGTCAGTCACATTTCATTGCAGACTTGAATTATATTCTGCCCTTTCTTTTTCAAAACAGAATCTTTGCATTGATTTCAATGAAATGCCCCCCTTTTTCCCCCTTTAAAAAAAAGTTTTTCCAAAAATTGTGATGCCTTAAAATCAACATTGATGTTAAAGGTTGGTGTGGGCATTGTTTTTTTTGTGTGTGTTTTTTTATACACAGCCCTAGTTATATTCAAGTGACTGGCACTTATGATGAGGTGTAATGTATTTAGCAGGTTCTGTTTCTGTACTGGATAGAGAAACAAACATAGTGAATGTAAATGGGAAATAAGAAATTCAGATTGTAGTCTGAATTGTAGTGTTCTTTTTGTGGCAGTGATTCCTGTTGTGTTTACAAAACATTATGTAATGCCATGAATGTTTTATGATTTGTAACAAAAATTAAATGTGCACAATTATGATCGTCTTAATGTCTTTATTGTGCTGGCATACTGTAGCTCAAGACAGTACCTGTCTCTAATGTAGCAGGACGATGAAGGATGGTTAATAGATACATCCATGTCTCTCTCTCTCTCTCTCTCTCTCTCTCTCACACACACACACACACACACACACACACACACACACACACACACACACACACACACACACACACACACACACACACACACACACACACACAGAAAGAGTTGTAGCTTATTCAGTTAACAGGTATTTTATTTTACAGTGATCTCGCATAATTCAGTTTTTTTAATAAAACACTAATTTACATAGTGACATAAATCGCAATCACCAGTCAATCAGTGAAATTGGCTTCGGGTCCTCAGCCAGGGCTACTCCACAACAACTATCTGCATAATGGGTTTGTGGTGAACTTTAGAATGTCCAGCCGGACCATTGAATCTAATTCACGTAAATGAACAGTTGCAGTCAGTCAGGAAAATGTCAATGACCTTTTATCAGATATAGAGTCCTGGCCTGGGTATGAGTTCAGTATCAAGAGATAAACTGATCACACAATGTATGTGTGTTATAAATATGCTTCCAGTGTTGACATGTGTGGGTTGGTTTGGTGCGCACACACACACACACACACACACACACACACACACACACACACACACACACACACACACACACACACACACACACACACACACACACACACACACACACACACACACACACACACACTACCACAGACATCATTCAAATCCTAGTTCTAATAGATACAAGGCAACAATGTCCTCAGGTCTGAATAATGTAGGACATTTGCTGTCCACAGTCACATATCTTAGCTTCACACATCAAAACATGTTTTAATTTATAGCAGCCATATGGCTTTGTCTGAAATCATCATGTGACATTTGTATGAATACACAAGCGATGACAAATGATACAGTTAAGGCATTAGAACGCCAAGTTTTTGTGTGTTTGATGATGTAAATGGGAAATACAGTCGCAGTACAGCTAGTAACTGCAACATTAGAGTGGATGTAACTGGGATGTGGGGAAGTATGATCACACACAAGGGTAATGTACAGCAAAATCCTTATTGTTAATTTAGCATTTTTTTGCATGGTGAATTTCTCATCAACTCTTCCCATCCCCTCCTATTAAATTTGACAGGAAACATATTAGGTGCTTATCTATGGCCTTCGATAAGAATCACAGACGATAGGGAAAGTCAGGTAGAGATTTGGGGGGGGTTTAGGTTTTGAGTGCTCAAGGCACGGAACTTCTCCTGTTGAACATCCTCTTGGGCCAAGACCCAGACGCAGAGGGTGGCGTCATCCTCACACAGGAAATGGAGGACCCCGCTTCACCTGAGCTGGAGTAGACACTACCGCTTCCCCGCTCACTCGCAGAGTCCCAGTAGCTCCCGTCATCTTCGCCAACCTGCTCCTCCTCCTCCTCCTCCTCCGACTCCTCTTCGGACTCCTCTTCCTCATCGGACAGCTCCTGCTTGAGCTCCTGGATGCCGGTGTGAAGGTCCATCAACTGTCGGATCAAAGCTTGGTCCTGGGACCGCATCTCCATCTGCACACATACAGTATAGGCAGTAGGCACATTCATTTATGTCATTCATTTATGTGCTGTAGTTCAATGGAGACAGACAGATGGACAGACAGACAGGCAGGGAGGGAGGGAGGTGCGTAGGAAGAGTATTTGTACTTTTGTTTCAACTTTTACATTTTTTCAGACAACGATGGCTGTGGCGAAGCAGGTCGGTAGATCGCTTTACACTGCATCTAACAAAATGATGTCCCTGAGGTTGACGACCTAAACAGTCAAATCATCAATCAATTATTGAATTATGTATTTATTGATGAAAATGTCTGTTTATATGACAAAAGCTGTCAGTGAGAAGAAAGCTAAAGCATGTCCTTTTCCAAAGAGGCTCTTTCAAGCTGGTCAGGTTCATGCCCTCAGTGTGAAATATTGTGTGCTGTTCCAGCCGTTCCATTTGAGCACCGTCCTCTTTCAGATGCAAATGCATTTTTCTCGTCTTTCCCTTTCTTGTCTCTTTCACGAGAGCGGCTGTCTAATTGCATGCATTGTGCAAACAGAACATTTGGCATTCCATCAAATGTGGAGTCCAAATTTGTCCAAAGGAGTGAGGTATGTCCGAAACAAAAACACATCATGGCCAATCTGCATTTCTTTTCTTTGATAATTACTGCACCAGGCTGGGACTGGGCTCAGGCTGAAAGATGCTGGGTTTCGTCGTCTTTGTTAGCACAGGGGGAATGAGAGAAGAAACATGAACTTTCCTTTGAAAAACGTTGAGCCTAAAGGCTTCCTGGGGTCCCACCCCCTGCACACACACGCACACGCGCACGCGCACACACACACACACACACACGGCGGCGGCAGTGGCTCAGGGGTAGAGTGGCCGGGTAGAGTGAGCTGGAAAACCGCAAGGTTCCCAGTTCGATCCCGGGCTGGGGCGCTCCCCTAGAGTTAGTGTCGAAGTGTCCTTGAGCAAGACGCTGAACCCCTAATTGCTCCCGATGAGCAGGTTGGTGCCTTGCATGGTTTCCTCCGCCATCGGTGTATGAATGTGTGTGTGAATGGGTTAATGGCACGATCAATGTAAAGCGCTTCGGATAGAAGCGCTATATAAATGCACCATTTACCATTTTATTTACCACACACACACACACACACACACACACACACACACACACACACACACACACACACACACACACACTTGGGAAATGCCATTTGCTTTGACTATTTCAGGACTGAATCTTACCTATAGTGGTATGAATCACGGGGCCTTGTGGATCACAGAACACCAAAACACATTTACTGGCCCCTCAGAGCTTCTTGCCTACTCCTTTATGAGGAGCCAGTGAATACTGGGCCTTGGCCGTTGATCATAAGGGATGATCATAACTAATGTAGACTACCTCTTTTGTGCCTATTTGATGCCACAGGCACATGAGCAGAGGGGCCATTTCGGCTTAAGTAACCGAAACTCTCTTAAGGGAGCAAAGTGCATTCGATTGTTGGTCACAGTGAAGTGGAAGAATGTTTTTTTTTAAACAGTGGTTGTCTTTTGTAGTTTGTCTCTATAACATCAGTTCTACTTTCACTTCTTGGTTGATCATTTGTTGTGTCTGAAATAGGGCAGCAGATGTGTACGCACTAAAGCATTATTCCAAAAAAACATCTTGGGTGGGTGTATGGTTTGTAAAAAAGAAAAGAAAACACACATTTTCTTTCTAATCTAAATCAAGGTTTAAGTTTCAAAGTTTGTATTGTAACATGCACCACGATACAGCTGTGGCAACATTGCAAGCAGTGATATTCTTAGATCCTCCTCAGCTGCAAAATACTGAGAAATCTGATTATGTTCCAAAATAGAATCTAATACAATTAAGGTGAAAATAAAATTACATCCGCATAATTGTAGATTGTGATCCTGTACATAAATACTTTATAGTGTATATATATTTAGTGTATGTATTTATGTATTTATTTATCGGGAGTCTCGGGACCTTATTAATCCAGCGGGGGAAATTCAGTTTCAGCTTCACCCAGCTGATGACTGTTCAGATGGACATGATGAGTGCACTGGAGGAGCAGTTAGTGTTAAGCATCTTGCTCAGGGACACTTCAACGTATGATTAAGATTACCAACGGCCTCTACCCACTAAGCTACAGCTGTCGCATATATTATGGCGATAAAGTGAACAGAGCAGTATAATATTGAACACTGAATACAGTACAATGCTACATGGACCCTGAGCTTAAAGTTTATATACAGTATAAGCCAAGTTACAGTCACAGTCCATATTATTTTCAACTTCACTGTTTTGAGTTCAGGGGTCGCAGTGGTGGAAAGTAACTAAGTACATTTACTTAAGTACAATTTTGAGGTATTTGTACTTTACTTGAGTATTTCCAATTTCCAATACTTTTACTTCTACTCCACTACATCTCAGAGGCAAATATTGTACTTTTACTCCACTACAATTATTTGAAAACTTTAGTTACTTGTTACTTTTCAGATATAAACTATGATATAATGAAAATAGCAGATCTACAAGCTCACAACGCGTTGCGTTGTGAGCTTGTAGATCTGCTATTTTCAAATATTTTAGTACTTTTACTTTTGGTACTTTAAGTACATTTTGATGCCAATACTTTTGTACTTTTACTCAAGTAAATTTTTAATTTTGGATTTTTACTTATATCGGAGTATTTTTATATTGCAGTAATGGTACTTTTACTTAAGTAAAGAATTTGAGTACTTTTTCCACCACTGCGTATGGTCTGTGGATATAAACTGTCCTGAGGCCTGCTACATTGGGCCGATAGATAAGCTATCACAGGATATGTGACTGATCTTGTGCAATGGCTTGCTTGCTGTCTAATAACTAAAGTCCATCAGACAATGGTGCAACATTTATGAATTGTCAATTTGTGAGAATGGCGTTGCACCATATGTTTTATTCATCCCATATTCTGTTAGTGGATGGATGTCTAACAATTAGATGAGAGGAGATTAGCACAAAAACAACTTTTCATGATTGACCAACGGACATAGACCACAGACGGATCTCAATCATGTAGTATGAAGGCCTTCATGTCTACAGGCTCGTTTGAACACCTTGTGTTCTAAAGCCTGGGTTGTTGCTTTCTGTGTGCTGGACACTTGGTAACCATGACAAGCTGCTGTAAATGCCAAGACATACATATATCAATCAATGACAATGGGCCTATACAACTGCACGCTCTCTCTCTCTCTCTCTCTCTCTAGTACTCACATTTGCGTGCGCACACACACATCTCACAAGCCCACATGCACACGTGAGCACCTGTCTTTCTGACTTTATAGTACACTATCTATCTATCACACACGTGCACGCGCGCACACACACACACACACACACGCACACGCACGCACGCACACACACACACACACACACACACACACACACACACACACACACACACACACACACACACACACACACACACACACACACACACACACACACACACACACACACACACACACACACACACACACACACACACACACACACCTATTTAACTGGGGAGAATGATTTAGACAGTGACAGTGTGATAACATGACCTGCACACATCTTAGACAATAACAGGGGCCTCCCACACAATAACATTCTGAATGAGCTTGCAGGTCATTTTGTTAGGATGACAAATGTCTTGACCTATAGGCCTTAATTATGGCCAATAAAAATGCATCTGTATTCACTGGAACCCTACTGTCGCCACAGGACCACACAGGAGGTTTCACAGCTTGGGTGTATTGGCTTGTTTGGCTATGAAAAACATGTAATACCATACCTTAATGTGATAATTACTGGATTATTATTACTGCCAATTTCAGTGTAGGTCTATATTTCCTGCCATCACTCAATTATAGTCAAAAGCTATTCCTGCGCTTAAATTGAATAACATTGTTCTAAAATAGCTTCCTTATTCTTTAGTTTCAAGTGAATTTTCAATACATGTTTTGTAAATCATGTGCACTTTACAGTTTTATAGGCACTCAAAAATGTCTTAAAAACATAAACAAAAACAACTGAATTCCTGAGTGAGAGCGTTGTGAGCGTTTGGCCCCAGTCTTACCAGTTCCTCACGTAGCCATGCCAGTGCACTCCCAATGTCCAGTTTGCAGGGGCTGCTCACCGCGGCGACGGCTGCGTGGCCGTCTGCTGGGACCCCGTCCCTGAAGCAGCCGCCTTGCGTCCGAGGGTCCCGGACCCTGCACACGCTCTGCCCGGCCGACATGCAGTTCTGGAAGGTGCTGGTCTTACAGGAGAAGTCTCGCAGCCTGGTGAGGACCACTTCCATCATGGCACACTATACGGGCTCAAGCTTGTTCTGTTAATCAAACGGATCAGTAACGGGTTTTTGTTGTTTAAATGATGTGACTGTCTGTCTGTACCATTCTACTATACGCTGATCGTCTCGGCTGTGCTAAGATCACAGCGTTGTCTGAGGAATGCTCTCTCGACCCTCTCTCTCTCTCTCTCTCTCCAGTCCCTTCTGTCTTGAGTTCCCTGGATGCTCTGCTGTGGACTATCAGAATTTATGAGGACCCCCCCCCAGCACCCCCCACACACACACACACACACACACACACACACACACACACACACACACACACACACACACACACACACACACACACACACACACACACACACACACACACACACACACACACACTGCAACTGAGGTAAGTTGTTACTCCAATAACAGGATCCGTCCCCTGTGTCTGGGTCTAACAAACTGAGTGAACACCAATGGGCGACTATTGCCTTTTCTTTCAGCAGCACCTAGCAACCCTTGCAATAGGCCTGAGCCATTTAGAAATGTTAACACTTGGCCAACCACGCACAGACCCAGATTCTAAAGTCTATCAACAATATAGGACTAAAATAGAGCCTTAACGCTGACGCACGGGAGGCTATTTTTAGAGTCCAATTCGTTCCACTTTTAGACTGAAAGGCTGTTTTAGAGACTCCCGTGATATACTCTGTATGTAAAAAGTTATAAAATCTGACATACGTTCTTGATGTTGCTACACACGTGAAGGAAATGAGAACAGTTTAAGCTGAATTTATCTATATTTGGTAGATAGTTGTTTCTGAAGTAAGGCAAACATGTATAGCCATTACAACTGTGTAATGGCTCAATACATTCAGGAGACGAGGGTGTAATTCTAGTGATTCCAGACAGTGATTAGACCAGGGGTCTTCAACGTTTTCAGGCCAAGGACCCCCTCGCTGAGAGAGAGATGAAGCAGGGACCCCCTCTATATTGTATAAAATTGTGTTTCAGATTCAACTTTTTTTGTTTACTTGGTCTGCTCTTTTTTCCCTCTACACCTATACCTCTTTGCCAAAAATAGCAGATCTACAAGCTCACAACGCCTCTCGCTGCAAGGCGTTGTGAGCTTTCATATCTGCTATTTTTGGCTAAAGTTCTCCTCAGAAAAGGGATGTTAGGGTTCAAGTGGTTCAGGTAAAAAAAAAAACATATCACACAAAGATTTGGCGGACCCCCTGTAGTAACTCTGAGGACCCCCTAGGGGTCCCGGACCCCCTGTTGAAGACCCCTGGATTAGACTAATTTGACCTCTGTAACTGTATTCCATGTATAGCTGTCTGCCCACATTCATGGGACAAAGGTCCTGCAGTACATCTGATAGCAACACACACACAGTGCTGGACTATGATGATCTTATGTGGCTAGTTCTGCTCAATGTCTTCATATGATTATCATATGATTATCATGCTTCCTTGACATTCATTAAAAGCTCTGACTCACCACCATTGTGAGTTATACTCTCGGGTATAGGATGGCCTGCTCTGGCCGCAGGCGCTGTCATTGTTGTCTGATAGAAGTTTGTGGGGAAGTATCTCCTGGTTAAAAAAACGACAGAGAGAAATTATACAGTTGTGAACTATATAGGCCTACATCATTTAGAACAGTGGTTTTCAACCAGTGGTCCGGGGACCACCAGTGGTCCTTGAGGGGGGTCCAGGGGGTTCCAGGGGGTCCCCAGCCAAATTAATAGTTAGAAACCAAATTGACCCTTATGTGTCTGTAACTCTGAGAGTGTACAAATGGAACCAAATGGACCCTACCGGGTCCATTTGGTTCCATTTGCACACATGAACCACATAAAATGGTTGAGTCCCTGGCACATCTTTTCAAATGGGGGTCCCTGGGCTAACATGTGTCAATTTGGTGGTCCTTGACACGAAAAAGGTTGAAAAGCACTGATTTAGAACACAGCTCAACAAGTCTTTATTGGTGCAGCTGCCACAGTGTTCTGAGCTGAGGATGTGCCCTCTTGAGGCCAGAGATCATCAACAAAGCATATTATCATTGTTGTCCATTTTTCTGACTCCATGAAGAACTCTAATTTGACTATGGAATCCTGCCCCCAAACTGAATTATGTCTGAATTGTCGCCACCGTGTGGCAAATGTTGGAATAGTGTCAGTGGGTTTAAATAGAATAGTGTATTTGTTGAGCAAACTTTATTATAATCTTTTACTCCACTACAATTATTTCATTATATTCATTAAAAACTGTAGTTACTAGTCACTTACTAGTAGATTTTGATTATTATTACAAAAAATACATTAACCACTTCAGCCCATTGAAAATAGCCAATCTACAAGCTCACAATGCGGTGAGCTTGTAGATGCAGTAGATCTGCTATTTTCAAAATATTTGTAATACATTTCATACATTTGAAAACTTGTGAAATGGGACCTTCTGCATGACAAGTACTTTCTACTTTTGTACTTAAGTAACATTTTAATACCGGACTTTTACTTGTGGATTATTTCTCCATTGCAGTATTGATACTTTTACTTAAAAAAAAAAAAGAATACTTTTTCCAACACTGCTTCCTATCCCCATTGCCTTGACCTTGTAGGATAATGGATCTGATCTTTTCATAATAAATCACCCTCCGAATAGAAGGTGCTGCTGCAAGCGGCCTGAGGCCTTGTGACTGTGGCTGCACACGGTGCAAACATGGAGTCACAAGGCTTCATGATGTGAAGGGTTTGCACCCCTGGTATTTATTTCACGTCCTTTAGTAGAGAGATCATAGTCAACAGGGTGATCTATAGGTCTATAGCCTTTCTAGGGGGTCTGTTAACTCTGTTTTATAAGGGGTGAGCTTTCAAAATGAAGAGAGAGATTTCATATGCATAGGATTTCTTTATAGGCTATATGGGAACATATTTCATTTAATAATTTAATCTCTTAGTCTTAGATCGAGCGTATTTATCAATCCATTTGAACGTTTTTTTTCCCCGATTCGATTCGGATTACTGTCCATATATACTTAATAATAATGTTCAAAAATAAGAATCCAGAAAAGTCTCTCCTGGTGACCGCAGAAAAGAAAATGTATGGCATGGACAGGTAAGAGACCTTTTCACTGATCTTTAATTGTGTCCAATCCGAAGTAATGATGGCAACAGTTAGTTGTACGTATTTGTATTGTATTTTTGTGTTTGAAGTGTGTCTGTCTCAAACATAATTGAACCATTCTAACACCCCTATACTGTGTTAGAAGTGTTACATTAATTGCCAATAGGCAATATCGTCTATTTAACAGCTCACTCGCACAATGATTATTATATCCACACCGTTAAAAATAGACACTGTGTGTCGATAGAAATCGCTTTCCTCCCTTTTTTTTGTCAGTGTTTCTTTGCTCACGGTCCCTTCTCTCGTCTCCTCCACATATCACATATTTTATACACACGGGCACGGGGTCTCTTAGCAGTGCGCAAACATCGCTCCATCACGGAGGCTACAATACGCAGTGGTGGAAAAAGTACTCAAATGTTTTATGTACAGAACCCAAATACGTTTTTGCACTAAAACTAACATTTCCGGGGTGAAAAGACATTTGTTGTTGTGGCTTTATTCTGAAATATACCTGTATTAAGTCGATATCCTTTTATTTTTTGTTTTGAGTCGAGTGCTTTTATTTTGAAAATAATTTGGGATGACGTTATGACCTGCGCGACGCAGAGAGACAGTTTGACAGAACAGCAGTGTGAAGACGTGGTTCTCAAACTTTTTCATGTCAAGGACCCCCAAATTGACATTTATTACGGCTCTAGCAGTGATTTTCAACCATTTTAATTTCTTGGACCCCCAGTTTGACATGCATTAGGCTACGGACCCCCATTTAATGGCATTTATATCTCTGGGACCCTAATTCATATTGAAACATCTAACTCTGAGAGTGTACAGTTAGGGTCCATTTGGTTCCATTTGTACACTCTCAGAGTTACAGACCCATAAGGGTCCATTTGGTTCCTGTCCATCATTTAGCTGGGGACCCCCTGGAACTCCCTCAAGGACCCCTGGGGGTCCACGGACCCCACTTTGAGAACCAACGAAGACACGCTGTTCTGTGCTGCAAAAAGATTGCATATTGTTTTTGTCTTTTGAGATGATTACTTATAGTTTAGCACCCCCCGAAGAGGCATAAGGTCAGTAGCCATGGACTGCTTGCTACATACAAAACAACACGTTTTTTTTTGGTTATAAAAAGACAGAACTATCGCTCAAAATGCATGTTTTGATTTGTTTATATCCTGTTCAGCATACGGTATATTGATGGACATTAAATGAAAGAAACGTTTTTCTGCAACAAAGGTGTATGGTGCTATGGATGATAACTAGTTAAGAGTAGAGTTTACTACTCTTTCTGTAAAGTGTTTTGAAAATGAAAGGTTTGAATTGTGCATTGTAAAGGAAAGTATTTGATGTTACAGTATTTCATGCTCTTTGGTTTAAAAACGTCATTATTTCATGTCAGTTTATGCACTTAAAAAAGGTTAAAAAAGGGCATTTCATTATGTTATATTGAGTTAAAAACAGCTGCTATGAAAGGAAAACGAGTTCATTAGATGTGATGATGTTGAAGTCATATTGTGCCTTAATTCATTGTAAAGTAATTACAGTAATGCTGACTGATGGTCAAAGCCATGTTAAAAAGCACTTTCAGTACAGTTTTGAATGTGCATTTATGTATATTTGGAGCTTATGGTAATGTTATGGTATGAAAGAAAAAGCCAACTGTTGTTCTTTCACAAAATATGGGAAACTAACAGAGTATTTTTGTTTGTGTTATAGTACTGTCTTGTCTTGTCAGTTCTTACGGTGGTTTTTGGATCTTAATAAATTCATGATCATCAGTTCAAGTCTTGACTATCTTTCGGTGGGGACCGCTACATTTTACTTAAGTAAAAGTATCACTACTGCTATGTAGAACTACTCTGTTACAAGTAAAAGTCGGGAATTCCAAATTTACTTGAGTAAAAGTACAAAGGTATCGGTATCAAAATGTACTTAAAGAAAGTACTAATTTTCACAACTTTTCAAATGTATACAATCTTTTGGAAAAATAGCAGAGACTCATTGTGAGCTTGTAGATGGCTATTTTCAAATGGCCAAAATGTATATAGGGCTGAAGTGGTTAATGTAACTTTGTAATAATAATCAAAATCTACAAAGTAACTAGTAGTAACTAAAGTTTTCAAATAATTGTAGTGAAAGTGAAAATACCTCAACATTTTACTTAAGTAGGCCTACAGTACTTGAGTAAATGTAGGCTACTTAGTTTAATACTTTCCACCACTGAGTGACAATAAGCCTGATATATTTTCACCTTGTAGGCTACAGTATGACTCTCACAGATGGAACTGGGTGGGCCACCCACAACTGTGTTAAACGATAGGACTGAAAATGTCCATTTATTTACTTATATCTGTATTATATATATATATATAAGAAACAAATTATAGATACATGAATAAATAGATAAACCTGGAAAGAAAGCTTGCAAACTTTGTGTATTGGGCTATATATTGAAAGTTATTCCCCGGTAGAAACTCATAGCCTACCCAAACAAGTCAAGTATTTTGCTAATTAATCACATGATCCATATAAATAGCCTAATAAACAGAAAGAAAAAAAAAATACTTTTAGGATCAACCCCCGTTCCCCCAGTTTACATACACTTCTTGTAGTAGTGTGTTCTTTCCTAAATTGTATTAATTCTCTATCTATTGATTGACCAGTGTGTCCAGTGAAGAAGATGGCATTCAGAAAAACAGCGATGGTGGAATCAATCATTGCCATGACAACAGCCATGCCCAGGAGGACCGTGAGAGAGAGAAGAAAGTTGCCAGGAAGAGGCTGTATATTGTCTCTGTCATCTGCCTCGTTTTCATGATCGGGGAGATCCTGGGTGAGTCTATGTCAGGGCGTTTTTCTAGTAGGACCTAAATGCAAGGAAGTTAAGGAATATTGGAAGACAGAGTTTAATTAAACAGAAGTTTGCAGGAGAGCAAAAACAGTATACATGAACAGACTGGGACACTCAGGTCACAAACACAATAATTCGACAAAGCCATAGGCCCAACACAGGGCTTAAATACACACGAGGATAACAGGACACAGGTGAATTCAACAGACAGTTAACACAGGGATTGGCTGGGGCAAACAGGACACAAGTGATGGACAGGCTCCATAAATCAGGGAAGGTGAGACAAGACAGGTAACAAACACAATGGAAGACAGGAAACACAAGACCATACTCCACATTGAGAACCACTGTCCTACACAGTAACTCCTCAGTGTTTGTTTAAGGATTAAATCTTCTAGGCTTACTTCTTAAGTTCTGTCTTTACTGAATCTATCAAGGTGTAGGGGTGAAAAGTCCAGTTTACTTCATCAGATCACATCAGTACAGCAGGACAAGTCTGATAAACCATAGATCTCTGATGTCAGCTTTCTGAAGGTTCACTCATAAGGGAGGCTGTTTGTTAGTTAATCAATAAATGACTTATCATACATCCTTCCATTCTCTCCTCTCCATATCTCAATCCTTGCCAACTCACATCTTTCTTCATTGTTTATACCATTGGTTCTCAAAGTGGGGTCCGGGGACCCCCAGGGGTCCTTGAGGGAGTTCCAGGGGTCCCCCGTTAAATGATAGATTAGGCACCAAATGGATCCTTATGGGTCTGTAACTCTTGAGAGTGTACAAATGGAACCAAATGGACCCGTTAGGGTCCATTTGGTTCACTCTCAGAGTTAAATTGACATGGAGTTTACAATATAAATTGCGGTCCAAGTGATAGAAATGCCATTAAATGGGGGTCCGTAGCCCTAACGCATGTCAAACTGGGGGTCCTTGAAATTAAAATGGTTGAGAATCACTGCTAGAGCCTAAATCTTCTCTTATGGGGGTCCCTGGCATATCTTTTCAAATGGGGGTCCGCGGGCTAATAAGTGTCAATTTGGGGGTCACCTGGACATGAAAAAGTTTGAGAACCACTGGTTTATACATCCTCCCTCTGCACCTCCTCATGCCCTGTGTAACCCACCGACCTCCTTCTCTCCCCCCCCCATCCCCTCTTTCTCTCTCGCCCGTCCTCTCCACCCTATACGCTGCAGGTGGGTACTTTGCAGGTAGCCTGGCGGTGATGACGGACGCTGCTCACCTGCTGGTGGATTTCACCAGCTTCCTCATCAGCCTGTGCTCCCTGTGGCTCTCCTCCAGACCTGCCACACACACACTCAACTACGGCTGGCACCGCGCAGGTCAGGCCCGCGGCTGTAGGCTGTTTTCTTTTGTTGTCATTGCTGTTGTTACCTTGATAACCGGGATGTTCCATTCGCCAAAGAATGAGGTAGAAATTATGCACGATCAAAGATAAGTCACGCCCATCCGACCTCTAGAAGGTAAGGTGCTGGCCCCCCAAAGTGAGCTGAGATCAACGAGAAGTAGAGTGCAGTGGTGGGAAAAGTACTCCAATTCTTTACTTAAGTAAAAGTACACATACAGCAATATAGAAATACTCTGTTACAAGTAAAAATCCAGTACTACTTGAGTAAAAGTACTAAAGTATGGCATCAAAATGTACTTAAAGTACCAAAAGTAAAAGTACTAAAATGTTTGAAAATAGCATATCTACAAGCTCACAACACGTCGCATCGTGAAGCGTTGTCTCCCCCACCTCTCTTCTGTTCCAACAATTACCCGACTTCGAGCATGCAGGCTTTCATAGGCTATCTGTGGTTTTTATGTAAATTGGTCTGAAAACAGTCCGTCAGATTTGTTCCCCCTGCCTACGTCACGTCTGGGAACAATTCCTCCCGTTTTTCAGTTCTAACCAAAAAAAAAAAAAAAAAAAAAAAGGTTTTTTTTTAATTAATTTTTTTAATTTTTTTTCTTATTTTTTTTTTTACTTTTTCCACACAGAACCAGGACATAACATGCATACAAACTGGCTCAATAGCGCCCCGTGCCAAACAGGACAATGTGGTATTGCAGGTGAAAGTGCTTTATAAGCCAGAGAGAAGTTAGTTGGAATGAGTATATCTGAGGCTTGATTTAGGCTCAAACCTTTTGAAAAACGTTTGAGGGACATAAACAATATGATATTAAATATTATTATTATTATTTAAATTCATGGTGTAGCTCCTTTAATGTGTGTTTCATAATATCCTAATTTATATCTGAAAAGTAACTAGTAACTAAAGTTTCCAAATAATTGTAGTGGAATAAAAGTACAATATTTGCCTCTGAGATGTAGTGGAGTAGAAGTAAAAGTATTGGATATTGGAAATACTCAAGTAAGTACAAATACCTCAAAATTGTACTTAAGTACAGTACTTAAGTAAATGTACTTAGTTACTTTCCACCACTGGATAGAGTGTGTGGGGAACACTATAGCTCCCTTTGAAAAGCGTTATTACTTAATCAACCACAGTGACAATTCTAGCCCATGCTCTTCTTCAGACAGAAATAATCTCATTTGTTGTTTCTCATTCCCTCTCTCTCCTCCAAATCGTCCATGTTGGGTCCCTCTCCAACCTGCTCTCTCCATTTCTGCTCCCGCACAGAGATCCTGGGTGCTCTGCTGTCAGTGTTCACAATATGGCTGGTAACAGGTGTGTTGGTTTACCTGGCTGTTGAGCGCCTCATCAGTGACGATTACACCATCGATGGAACTGTCATGCTCGTCACTTCTCTCTGTGCTGTTCTGGCCAACGTTATGTAAGTCAAACATACATAACTTCATCCTATTAACAATCCTAGGTCAGTACAATCTTACAGTGTATGACATTGACATTTCAAGGATCATTAATCAGTAAACAATAATCAACCTTTTTTGTTATTTTATTTTTTTCTCAAAATGTAGTCTTTCCCCCCTTCCTCTTATTTACGTCCTTAACTTACCCTAACTCTAACTTAGTGAAAAGAAAGGAGTCCATATTATGAAGAGCTGATTATTTATTAAAAAAATGATCCTAGTGATTAACCAAAGCTCTGCTGTGTATCACCCAAGGTAAACAACAGATTCTCAGTGAGAGCAGATTAGAGAGCTTCGCCACTTGAAGACAATGAATCCAACACCTTTTTTTGAACAAAAAACAAACAAATAAAAACAATACCATTATTCCATGACAGCACCCTCTAAGCCCCCCAATTTCAAAACCCCAGTCATCATGGAGCGCAGGAACTTTACACCTGTGCCACCTGGACGGACAAAATATGATTTTTTCCTGTAGTTTTTGTATTTCTACGTGACTCCGTCACAACACAAACAATCTGTGTTACTTTTGATTTCGTCCTTCTGCGCTAAAGAGAGTGTCAATGGGCATAGAACCTTTTATTTGACGATGGGTTCCCAGATTGACAAAATAGTGACAGGCTCCCTCTTAATCTCTCAAAATGGATGAGTTTTGATAAGGAACTTGCATTGCCCTGGACCACTGGCGCGGCGGTCCAGGCACCTAGGCTCTTAAGTAGCCTGACAGTGCGTCGCGGGTTCGAGTCCCGATCCCGACGGCCTTTGCTGCATGTCACCTCCCATCTCTCCCCATTTCCTCTCAGCCTTACTATCCCAGTGGTTTTCAACCGGTGGTCCGGGGACCACCAGTTGTCCTTGAGGGAGTACCAGGGGGTCCCCAGCAAAATGTGTTAATAGCGTCACAATCATTTTTAACCACTTAGCTTTGGCTATTCAAAAATAGCAGATCTACAAGCTCATAGCGCGGCACCGAGTGCCGCACTATGAGCTTGTAGATCTGCTATTTTTGAAAAATCGTGAAAAAGTGTGCATATCTTTGAATATTTATATTTTTTGAAGCGAAAATTAACTGATATATTTGCTTCTGGGGGTCCCTGGCACAAAACCGTTTCAATTGGGGGTCCGCGGCCAAATGTATATCAATTTAGGGGTCCTTGGCATGAAAAAGGTTGAAAACCACTGTACTATCCCATCAATAAAGTCATTAAAAAAAGCCAAAAATAAATCTTTAAAAATATAAAATAATGATGAACTTGTATTGTTTGTTCTCTCTGAGCAGCATGGCCCTCACCCTGCATCAGTCTGGACATGGTCACAGTCACGGCGGGCTTAGTTCGCATGGGCACGGTCATAGTCACAAGAAGGGCACGGATCACGCCCTCAATCACAAGGAGGAAAAGGATTGCACCCCAGACCCAAACCAGGCCAAGGATGGTGCCAGGAAAAGTAACAGGGATTTGGAGCAACAAGGGGTGGAGCATGGTACGGTGTAAAGGTTCAGGAGATTCAGATGATTGTATCAATTTCATCATGAAGTTGACAAAATGTTATTATTATCATTATTTATTTAATATGTATTATTATGTATTTGTATATAATACATGATTATATCAAATATGTGGTGATTTATTCCTTGTAATGTCAACTTTGTGACGATAAGAGTTGCCTGCCTTACATGTGTATGTCCAATGCCCTTTATTCTATACTATGAAGTTTAGAGTAATTGCAGTTAACTTTACAGTATGATGTCAATGAAGAACAGCAATCTTTTAAACTTTGCCTTCAGGAGGGAGGGCCAAGCAGGAAAATGCCAGCGTCCGTGCAGCCTTTGTCCACGTGGTGGGAGATCTATTGCAGAGTTTCAGTGTGCTGGTCAGTGCCATCATCATCTTTTTCAAGGTAAGGGGTCACTGTGCATTTAGTAACCATTTAAAAAAAGTAATGAGGCACATGATGAGGCCATAGTTTACAGTGATTATAGAAGAGCTAAGAGGGTTTTAGGCACTCACGTCTGTGTCATTCCTAACAGCGCCCCATAGCTGTTCTAAAATCACTGTTTGATGTGCGGGTCGGGTTTTTTCATGACCCGCCCCGCCCCGCCACGGAACCCAACCCGCCTCAACCCGCCCCGCGAACCCATATATAAATCTATGGCTCAACCCGCCCCGCGACCCGCGGTAAAAAAAAAAACAGTAAAATCATGAAGGAAAATAATCTTCAAGTATACACCCCAAGTGTATTCAAACTGTTTTATTGTTATTATTCTTATTCTTATTAGAAATAAAGACAAAACAAGAGCATGTGATTTTTATTTTTTTTTGCGTGTGAGAGCGGCTGACCCGCAGCCCGCATAATTTCCTCTGAAATCCTGACTCGACCCACCCGCGCCGCGGGTTGACCCGCGCGTTACGGGTCGGCTCGCTTATCACTACTGTGAACCATGGCCTCTTGGGGCTTATTACTTTCATCTTTCATTTATAAGACAATTTCTAATACTAATGTTAAAATCACACCAAGGTCTCTCTGTTGGTGATATGCTGGAGCACATCCTTCACTTTGAAAATAACATATTGTCTGAGAACGTATTGTCCTGAGTGGATACGCAGCCTTAGGCTAGCCTCTTTGTTCCCCCCATTTTGTGTGCCCGTGAAGTCCTTATGATCACCATGTGCATGACATAAACACCCAGGGCACTCAGTAATGCTGTGCTATGGCCATCGCTCACGGGAAATACTGAAACCAGACAATTTATTCTCACTGTCCCATGCCGTGATGCTGTGCCGCCAGGACCATTAAGCAACTCTTAGTGTCATTTTTTTCCGCTTGTGTGATTTCACAATGTTTATCTGTTTCTTTCAGCCAGAGTATAAGATAGCTGATCCCATCTGTACCTTCCTCTTCTCTATATTTGTCTTGTGCACCACTTTCACCATCATGAGGGACATCCTCCTTGTTTTGATGGAAGGTAAGGCAGGAATCCCATAAGCCTGATTTATGTCCACAAGTCACACAACTCTCTCACACCTTTAAAATGTGAAAATTGAGTGCCACCTGTATTTTGAGTGCACAACTCTATATATTAAAATGTGAAAATATTTGAGTGCCACCTCTATTTTGAGTGCACGACTCTATAGATGAAACATATAGCAGGCTTTAGGCTACACTTTTAAAATGATGGGTCAATGTGGCAACGGTCTGTGAAAGCAAGTCTTCAAATGCACGGAATTTGACTTAGGCCACTCATATTGAAATTTTACCGAACCATACAAATATAAAAGGTGAACCCCTGAAATGTTATAGGTATATATATTGCTGTTAAACTGTGACATTGACACATATTATTTCATCCTGATCCTGATGTGCTTGTACTTCGATAACCCATTGAATGAATGTCAAATTAAATCTGTTGGTAAAAATGAAGCCTGGCACTAACAAGCAGGCATCTTAGAGAAGTGTTTTCAGATTGTGAATTGTGATGCTGACTTTATTGCTGCATTTAATGCTTTCACTAACTACTTTTTTTTTCACTAACAGCATACTCCACATTCACACCTTTTGCATTCTCTCTCTCTTTCTCTCTATCTCTCTCTCTCTCTCTCTCTCTCTCTCTCTCACACTTATCATTCCGTGTGTGTCTCTCTACCGTAGGCACACCAGCAGGGGTGAAGTACAGTGCAGTGCGAGAGGATCTGCTAGCAGTGAGGGGGGTGACAGCGGTCCATAACCTCCACATCTGGGCCCTCACCATGAACCAGGCTGTACTGACAGCCCACGTAGCCATAGGTGAGAGGAAATGGCCGCACAAAAACACTCAGCTCAGTTCAATTCACAGGTGCACAGTAAAATCCTGTTTTAATTTAACCCACGTAATGCACCTATGAAGGTCCATTTTCACCGCGTGCGAGACAATGCAATCAATGGACTATCACTGCCCTGTTCAGTGGTGGAAAGTAACTAAGTATATTTACTTAAGTATTGTACTTGAGTACAATTTTGAGGTATTTGTACTTTACTTGAGTATTTCCAATTTCCAATACTTTTACTTCTACTCCACTACATCTCAGAGGCAAATATTGTACTTTTACTCTACTAGAATTATTTGAAAACTTGTTACTAGTTACTTTGCAGATATAAATTATGATATTACAAAACATACATTAACCACTTTAGTCCTGTTTTATACATAGGCTATTTGAAAATAGCCGATCTACAAGCTCCAACGCGTCGCATCGCGGCGCGTTGTGAGCTTGTAGATCGGCTATTTTCAAACATTTTAGTACTTTTACTTTTGGTACTTTAAGTACATTCTGATGCCAATACTTTTGAACTTTTACTCAAGTACATTTTGAATTCCGGACGTTTACTTGTAACAGAGTATTTCTATATTGCAGTATTGGTACTTTTACTTAAGTAAAACATTTGAGTATTTTTTCCACCGCTGGCCCTGTTTCACATCGCTTTCATTTTGGTCCCCCCTCCCCCCACAGATGTCTCAGAAGATGCCCAGTCTGTCCTGAGGGAGATGACACAGGTCTGCTTCTCTGCCTACAACTTCCACTCTGTTACCATCCAGATGGAGAGGCAAGCAGACCTCAAGCCTGGGTGTACCCTGTGCGAGGACCCCAAGATGTAGGCCTCTCCTTGGGGCGTTCTTTTTAAATGGAAGGCCCTCTCAGAGATGTCTAATAATAAGCCACTTTAAAGAAGGCTACCTTACAGGACACCACTTTAATTGGTGTGACCTATGGTGATAAAGTAAGTTAACTGGGCGTTCTGAACTGGCACTGAACTTGTTAAGTGCAGGGGTCACTCCATGGTCACTGACAGTGTGTTAACCCTCCAAACTAAGTTATTATTCACATGATAATAGGGAATGTGTATTTCTCAGTCAAATCACCATAGCTTGAGTTGACTATTTTGAATATCAAAGAGATGAATGTTTAATGCATTTTGGTTTGTTTTGTGGAAAAGTGTCTATCCTCTCCCCATGTTGTATTTTGCTTTAAATTTAATTAGCTTGACTATTTAAAGTGCATTTATGTTTACATTACTGTATTGTGAATCTGCACATGATAGCTGATCATCATCAAGTGCTATGAATTATTCCTTATTTGTAGCTATTTATCAGTGATATCACCAGAGTAAAGAATATTTTAAACATTGTTTGTCTATTTTTAGTTCATTTGTGAAACATTTTGGATGGTGCTGCAATGCAGTTCAACAAATGGACCCAAATCATAATATTTACAATATTGCAATCTGTTATGGGCTCAACGGCAACAACTTGAAGGTTGATGTATCTGAACACATAATAACAAACACAATCAATTGTCTTTGCAAAAGGAAGGAAATATTTCCGCACATCCACTTATGCAGGTGCGTTGGACTGTAATGAACCAATCCTGAAAAAATATTCATGAACAAAAGTCCAGCCCACTGCTCATGCTCAGCAGCATCACTTTTATAATATTTCTTCATGATTGGTTCAAACACAATGAATCAAAATGACGCTCATCTGATTTCATAAATGATTCTGGTTTGAAATGCCATATATGCTGTATGTGTAATCATGCTCTCTTTATGATCTGATTATAAAAACGTATATGAAAAAACGTATAAACATCTATAATTATTGATTAACCCATTAAGACCTGGAACGCATCTGTGTCACTTTAAGATTTCTTTGGCTATTCAAAAATAGCAGATATACAAGCTCATAGCACGGCACAGAGTGCCGTGCTATGAGCTTGTATATCTACTATTTCTTTTTAATCTTCAACATTTGTGCAAATATATGTATTTTTAAAGCGAACATTTTTAACTCAAATCTTTGCTTTTGGGGGTCCCTGGAACTAAATATGTTGAGATTGGGGTCTGCGGCCAATATGCATTTTGGGAGTCCTTGACATGAACAAGTTTGAGAACCACTGATGTAGCAACAAAAAAAAACTGTTAAGATTTTGAAGATATTTGTAGAATCGGCCTCAGGTCTTAATGGGTTGAAAAGAAAAGATGACTCTAGCCATCCTACTATATATATTTACTTTCCCATACTGTCTACCTCATCTCTATGCTATAACTATAGATATGAGTTGCTGGGCAATAGGGACACAACGGATCCATTGTCTTGCGGTTCACATTGATCTTTAATACGTTTCCCCATCCCTTTCTTGACCTTGTGCTGGTCTGCTGCAGCTATGGGGCTTCAGTCTAACTAGTCAGCAATTGTGGGGCTAAAAGAGACTCTTATTGTATTGACCCTGTAATATTTACTGCTGTTGAGACTTAGCCCTCTCCCATGTTTTTATGGAGTGCAAGAGCTGTGACATTGGCTTGAAAATGAAAGGCATGGAAGCTCAGACTCAGACTCTACTGATGTTCAATTGTTCATTTGATAAAATGAACAAGTTAACGTTAGGCAGACAAACCATGTTTACGTGATTAGCCACATACACACACAACATTGAGTTTGAACTTTCCACCAATTGAAATCACCCCAACAAGTAACACATTTGCTAAATGTAAAGGACAGGTAAGTGTTAATGTTAAAGTAGTAATAGTGACAAAGGATAAATGAATATTCCAGTGTATTTTAGGGACACTGCAGATATTTGTCCTTGTGTGTTATGAAGACTTTGAGGTCATGTTGACCTCTGAACATTTTCTCTCATTTAGAAAATAATGGAGCTCATTGAACAGTCTCCTCACATAGTGTAGCTATTGTACTGAAGGAATGAGCAGCACTTAGGAGTGCACAATTACTTTCAATAGGGTTGTGATTGTGCTTTATTTCTATATATATTTGAATGTCAATGGGGAAGAAACACATTCTATCACCTGGTTAAAATGCTAATAGGTTAAATGATGATGGCTGATGATTGAATTGACAAATCACTGTTATAATATGTTATAGTGTCATTATAAGTTGCTAAAAGTGGTCAAATTATTAAATATTATAATCATTGGCATTATAAGTCATTATGAAAGGCTTTATAATGTGTTATGACTACGTTTCAAACTGGAACCTTTATACTGCCCTCTGCCTTGTGGTGATGTCACCAGCCATCATGAATATTCATTTGAGCCATTAGGAACCAATTGAAACCCACATTCCTTATTAATCAGATGAATGAATAGTTTACAGCTATAGGCTGTATTCTGTATATCCTTGTTGCTAGAATTTTCACTTTTATATCCTGTCATTTTAGCTTGTTTGTTATCATGCAAACATACTGTACATACTGTACACACACACACACACACACACACACACACACACACACACACACACACACACACACACACACACACACACACACACACACACACACACACACACACACACACACACACACACACATTGAAACAAACATATCTTTTTCATATAATAGCTAGCTATATTTACAAGTTATTCAATTAATGGACCTGCTTTTATCCAGCCATGATTCACTATTTAAGTTGTTAATTGAATGTTAGTTGACATTGTATAATGTAATGTATCATCATAAAATGAGTTTTTTCACCACAAATACATTTGTTATTTATTTCTGTAGTTAAACTGAACAAGCAGAGCATGAGCAAAGGTTGATATAGTTGGAATGTGGATATTCATTGTAGTCAAATTCGTTTTTACATTTTTGTTGTTTGTTAAAATGTGTTTTAGGCTGTGAATGTAAAGGTTTTTACACCAGATGTTAACAATGCACCTCGTTGTTCATGAGTGATTAGAAATGGTCCACATGTAAATAGCCCTCTGCTCACAACAGCTATAGGCTGTATTCGTTATCCTTGTTGCTAAAATGTTCTCCTTGTTGCTTAAAATGTTCTCCATCACTTACCCTGTTATTTTAACTTGTTAACATGCATACATTTAACAGATAGTAATTTGTGATATATAACATAACATAACAAATATATAATTTCACAGTTTCCTAAATAATAGTAATTCATTTGAATATTTGTCGGATCAGCTATTGACCCCAATATCTACAACTTATTCAAATAATGTACCTACTTTTATCAAGCCATAATATCACTACTGTAGGTATTAGTGTAATGTTGGTTTCAGTTTGTTATTATAATATATCTATATTTGTCATGGACAAGGTTAAAAAGGTCATAAGAATTATTGTGTAAACATCATACAATTAAAAAAGTATATTTAAATCAACCCGATCGCCAGAGGAAACGTTCTCATTGAACGTTTTTCAACGTTTCTCAAAATCCGTGCATAGACTACTGGAAAACCACAAATTCCGTGCATAGCCGCCTCGCATCTCCCCCATTGTGACTAAACCATTTCGGAGGCGCGCAGTCTCAAGGGAATTGTCGCCGTGTGAAGGACCACCGAGCGAGCTAAAGCGAGCGAGTTGCCGTCCTGGACATTGCGACATTCCCTTGAGCCTACTCAGCGCCGTTTGAGTTGCGTACCGATAGGCACAGAATCGTACATTTTGTTGTGGGGACTGCTCTACTTCCGGGTTTTTCCGGGTTGCGACTGGTTACGCCCACCGTGGGACTCCCCGTACATATGCACGGAATTTGGGGGTTTCTAGGCGACTATGCACGGAATGACATGCACAAATCCGTGCAATGTATACTAATTCTCTGGCGATCAGGCTGATTTAAATATAATGGAAGTCAGATTATACATTCACCCAGAATACTATAGGCTTATGTATGAAATATATTGACAAAGAGTTCATTTATGAATTGCTACTTAAACAAAGAGTATAATCGTGTACATGTGTGTGAGAAGAATACACTTTGGAAACTGACATACAGGTCAGGGTTCAGTGTATTCAGGGACACTGCAGACATTTGTCCTTGTGAGTTATGAAGACTTCTGAACATTTTACTCTCATTTAGAAAAGAATGGAGGTCATTGAACAGTCTCCTCACATATAGTCCATGAGCCAGAGCCCCAAAATTGAGCAATGATTATCGAAAGAGTGGGCAAAACCAAACCTATATTAAATTGTTCATAGGTAAATACGAGTAAATAAATATATGATAACCTTTCCACAGGAGCAGCTTTTTCATGGTTATCACACATTTTGTTATTTTCCCCATACGTTGTTGCAACACAGTCTCACTCCCATGAAGGCACATATTGCCTTTTGGTCAGAACCCCAGGAACAGGCCCGGATTGGACGGTCTGGCACTTCTGGCAGATGCCAGAAGGGCCGGGCAGTCTGGGGCCGCGGCCAACCCTAAAACCGAAATAAAGTCACCTAAGAACAAATTTTCAAGACATTTTTAACCATTTTTATCCAATTAACTGCAATTTTTCGGCGCCCGCGCGCGGCCGACCCCCGCTATGGGCCGGTGAAGATCACAAATAACAAAATAACAAATAACCAGATCCTTCTATTTTGGATCATGGGCCTCTGGATTTGTTATTTCTATCTTTTATCTTGTTTGATGTATGAATTACCCCCCAGCTATTTATAAGGTAATGAGCCAGCATTTATAGTCAACAACATGAGGACCTGAAGGGTGTGTACTGTCTGTCATATCATAAATCTGTCATATCATAAAAAGCAAATAAAATAATTGCCCGGTTTCTTTGTTTGTGCTGCATAATGAGACAATGCCCAGAGCCACAGTAGATGATCTCTATAGTCATGTGATCAAGATAAACCTGTTCAATTTTTCATATTCCATCCCGATTGGCTAAGAATGACATCTAAAGTTTGCAGGAGAGCAAAATGCCGCAAATCATGCATCCTTTGCACACACATGCCAACAAATGCCACCCTTTCAACATTGCCCTATTATAGTGCCACCAGGAGGCCGATTTTTGCAAAACAATTTGTTTTATATTATTACTACAAATGTTGTCCAAACATCACGCAAATTGATACACAGTCAAGTCAAGTCATCAAGACGGATCCGTCTGATTGGCGAATTCCGTACATTGCTGGCCCACACTAACCTACTTGACCTGGCGGACACCTGTACACTTTTCTAGTTATATTTGTTTTTAATTTGTCACTTTTAACACAGCAACACTGCAAAACTGTCTACATCAGCTTTTTACCGTTCTATATAGCAAATGTATTTCACAACAGAAGATTACTGTTAAAGTACATGCTGGTTCTTTGGCTACTTGGCAGCCAAATCTCAACAAAACAAAAATCTATAATTATTTAGATATACAATGTTTTGTTGCTTTCCCCCTCCTCCAAATAAGCCTCCTAATATCCAGTTTATTTGAACGCAGAGGATCCTCACCTCAACTCTGACTCACCTGTTTAGACCTGTTTGAAGAATAAAACAAGTTGACCGCAGTTCCTCTGGGCATTGTTTGACTGTACTGGGAAAATAAAGACATTGGCATATTTTAACATTTGCCCTTTGTAATTAATAATTACATTATTTGGCACAATGTGTGAGTACACATGCCCTGGGTGTTTATCTATGAAAACACACACACACACACACACACACACACACACACACACACACACACACACACACACACACACACACACACACACACACACACACACACACACACGCACACGCACACGCACATGAATCATCTACTTATTTCATTTTCCACAGTGGAAGAACATATTAAATCCTCATAAATTCATTCAAATTTCAGATGTTGATGAATATTATTGATAAAATTACAATCGCAGCGAAACTCTGTGGTTGCCAGTACAGAATCTTTGCCCCAAATTTTTCAGATCGGCCTATTATAGCGCCACACGGAGGCCGATTTTTGCAAAACATTTTTGTTAGATTACTCCTAC
The DNA here is from genome assembly GCF_963454915.1 of Gymnoscopelus microlampas. Taxonomy (NCBI): domain Eukaryota; kingdom Metazoa; phylum Chordata; class Actinopteri; order Myctophiformes; family Myctophidae; genus Gymnoscopelus; species Gymnoscopelus microlampas. The sequence continues at coordinate 17,104,716 of NC_139952.1, read as the reverse complement.
AGATTTTGTCCAAACGTCACGCAAATCGGCACACAGTATCTCTATAGTCATTAAACCAAATGGGTTAGTCGGATTTTTCATATTCCATCCTGACTGTCTAAGATTGGCTTTGAAGGTTTGCAGGAGTGGTCCGTTTTGAACAACATGCCTCAAATCATGAACACAGCGTGCGATTGCCGTGACATTTTGCACAAATTCTAATTCTGTTAAGGCGCAGCCTGCCGTCGACGAGTTTGGACGAGTTTTCATTCTTTAATTATCTTATAAAAGAGTGCGCTGTTCTGTATCATGTAATGATTCACCAGTACCTTCACACCATAAGAGATAAGGTTGAAATACTTAAGAAATAACCAAGGTGCAACGTTCAGAGGTTCTGTGAAATGGGGAGACGTTAAAACACCCTTAAATGCAAGTGACAGGAGATTTACAATTGTAAGATCAAATCATTTATTATCCTTTAAACTAAGTTTACAATTATTTATGAGCCTATGAAACTATCAGAATGAATTATCAAACGAACAGTAAAGATACAATACCACTCAATAACAGCGCGCTGGATACAAAAATCTATCCCTTTCACAGAGTAATGATGCTCGAGACAGGGCGATTTCTGTACTGAAGCATCCTATCCCTATTCCAGCGTTACATCATAAAAACATTATCAATTAGATCTTGATGTTTGGTTGCAGAGGATGAGGCTTCCTGCTGTTCCCACGCTGACCAGCCTTCGCTCTGGGCTCCTCACCTCCCCTCGATGGCTACACTCCCTAACTTTTGGGTGCGATAAGCGTCTATGAAACCTTTGTCTAATATGATTTGGCCAAGGTATATGGCATTTTTAGTTTTCTATTTCCTGGCTGGGAACTAACACTCTGAATTCTGCTGTGTAATTTTATGTCATTTTGATATCCATATTAAAGCTTTTAGTATATTACTATAAGAGTATTACAACAAGAGTATACAATTGTTATGACCTAATATTACTTTTTAGGCACCACTAGTGCTTGTATTTCCAGTGATACATTCCTCTGAAAAAGGGAGTGAATGAGAGAGAGGGAAAGACAGGGCCCCTTTCACAGGCCCCCCTATGATCTCCTCTCATCCTTGGTAAACACATTTTCTTTGAATAAGGTTATAATGACACAGTTAAACTAAAACTTAACACTTTTAGTCATACTAATGATTAAAATATACGGTATATATACAGTACACAGTATAATAGTCTATATATCAATGTGTGGCTTAAGTGATTAGAATAGCTGAACTTAAAGCAGTTATATGTTTAAACAGCAGGATATAAACAGGAGCCACTATAAAAAATATCAAAACATCATAAGACCAGGCCGTAGCTATCAATCAAAGGTCCTCTATTCTAGATTTATGTGTTAGTTCCCCCTTTTTTACTCTTCTAAACTCCTACATTTATGCAGTTTTCTACAGACACATTCATTATACTTCTAGACTTTAAATCTAATTTTCCTAACAATCACCCGAGTGATCAGGTTCACTTTCCACTCACCCGGATCCGGAAATGTTTAATGGTTTCCTGTAAATGCTTAAATCTTTTTTTCCACTGTATTACGCGAGACATCCTATTTTCAACATGGTCTAAACAAATGAATGGACAGCTCCGGTTATATTATTTCTCTAGACAACAAACAGTGATACCCTTTGTGTTTACCAATGGTCTGACAATCAATCATAGTGTATATAAATGTTTTGTGGACAGTTGGGGAGGTGGGAAAGACGTGCATTTTTGACGGTATATGCTGTTTTCAGCGTGCCTGCGACATGGAAAGTTACAGATCCTGTTTGTGTGTGTGTGTGTGTTTTTTTTTTTGTTTACAAAAAATATTCCCCATTTTGCATTTATCTATTACGAATGAAATAAATAAATGATGTCAAATGGCAAAAAAAAATCTTTCTTGCAAATCGGGCGCGCGGGCGCATGAGGGGGGGCCCATTGCAGTTCCAGTGCCCAGGGGCACTGAGAGGTGTTAATCCAGCCCTGGGCAGAGACAAAACTTTAAAACGTTCTAGTGTTCTTTAGGTAACAATTTAATTTCCTTTCATTATCACTTGGTGTTCATTAATAATCATTAATTCATCTGCATTTCTGTTCATGACTATCAACACATTTCATTTCTAATATTAGTTTAGCAGATTATAACTATGTTACTGTTTAAACATAGCTACGTATTTAGCTTTTTTTGTTGAATGAATATCCCCCCAAAATGAATATTGAACCAATGGCTTAGCAGTGTTCATTTGAGAGAGCAGAAATGGAGTGCATCCAGTACATGACTCACCAGACTCATAGACTACAGCTTTTATAATTGCCACATTGAGTTTTTGTACACGGAGCCACATGTGCGCGCGTGTGTGTGTGCGTGTGTGTGTGTGTGTGTGTGTGTGTGAGAGAGAGAGAGAGAGAGAGAGAGAGAGAGAGAGAGAGAGAGAGAGAGAGAGAGAGAGAGAGAGAGAGAGAGAGAGAGAGAGAGAGAGAGAGAGACACACACACACACAAAGAGATAGACAGAGAGAGAGAGCTAGAGAGTGAGAGATAGAGAGAGACAGAGAGAGAGAAGGGAGGAGGTGCGTGTGTCGCGTGTGTGTGTGTGTGTGTGTGTGTGTGTGTGTGTGTGTGTGTGTGTGTGTGTGTGTGTGTGTGTGTGTGTGTGTGTGTGTGCGTGTGTGAGAGAGAGAGAGAGAGAGAGAGAGAGAGAGAGAGAGAGAGAGAGAGAGAGAGAGAGAGAGAGAGAGAGAGAAGGGAGGAGGTGCGTGTGTCTGGGGTTAGGGGTGCAGAGACTCGTGAGCAGGATAGAGTGGCGTGCAAAGTGAGGAAGGGGTGCAAAGGAGTTGCTGGAGCAAGACATGCACTCGTAACTTGTGTGTGCAACACACACACACACACACACACACACACACACACACACACACACACACACACACACACACACACACACACACACACACACACACACACACACACACACACACACACACACACACACACACACACTCAGACTGGTGTCCAGAGAATCCAGAGAGGTGAAAGATGCTATTTACACTATAGTATAGCAGGTTTTATACTTAAGTAAAAGTAGAAATATCACAATATAAGAAATACGTTGTTGAACATTACAATTATATGGCCTCTATAAAGTAGAACTATAAAAGTTTGGCATTAAAATATACTTCGGTCCTCCTGACCTACAGTACCAAAGTTAAAAAAATAATAATAATATGATATATAATGATAAAGCTCAGAGATCCCCTATTTTTGAATATCTGAACTGATACACTGAGCTCTTGGACCCCCCTGTGGCCCACCTCCGAACAGTCACACAATAGATAAAATAAAATTGTCCATTTATTGTGATGATATGGCCCAGGGTCAGACCTATATGGGTTGGTGTAGGGAGGGGTTGGCTAGGGTTAAGGCTGATAGAACATAGGGCTGAGGAAACAGGTAGCCTACAGTGGTTCTCAAACATTTTCATGTCAAGGACCCCCTTGTCCTTGACATGTATTTTGGCCACAGACCCCCATCTGAAATGATTTTGTGCCACGGACGATAAGAGAAGATTTGGGTTAAACTGATTTTGATGCTATATCAAGTAATTTAGCTGGGGACCCTCTGAAACCCTCCTCAATGACCCCTGCGGGTGGGGGTCCCCGGACCCCACTTTGAGAACCACTACGCTACGGGCGCTGAGCAAAAGGCGGAACGAAAGTGCCTCTGGCTTGGCTCAGCATTGCTTTCTAGTCGGATCGCAGAGCGGTACACACCTCCAGTGGCGGGCTCAGCAGCATGATAAACAGGGTTGCCATGTCGGCGACTTTGGGCTTGTTTTTTCTGTAAAGTTGCCTATAAATACTGGTGGTTGCGCCGTTTTTTTGGCCTTGTCTCAGTTGCTTATTTATTTTTTCTTAGTTGCTTATTTAGGCTTGTTTCCTAATGTTGTTTACAGTGTTCAAACAGTTTCAAGTCAAGGACCCTGGACCCCCAAATTATAATGTACACAAATTATTCTTCAAGATTTTTTTTGAAAATAGCATTTCTAAATACAGATCTACATCTGTTGTTATAGATTTGCTATTTTCAAATAGCCAATGTCATATGTTTAAAAAGGGTGAAGGGCTCGCTTCTTTTGGGCTTGAGTTTTTCCTTTTTATTTGACGATGGGTTCCCAGATTGTATTTTCATAGACCTAGTTGCTTGTTTCTCTCACAAAACATGGCAACACCGACACCGATGATAAACACTAACACGCCTGCTCCACTACTGCGTCAGACTAGAATCACTTGAAGACATCTAAACGCTATGAGAGGAACTGAGCAAAAGTATTTTTTACCATACAAAGTAAGTCAAGTTAGTCTTTGTGTTGACACAAACAGACATGTCACTGTGGACACCGCTGTCTGTCGCGTCGCGCTCCTTGTTAACTTGTAAAGTTTTGAAAAATGTCTTCTGTCTCTGTTAAGAGTTGACTGGATGAATGAAGTTATTAGTTATTGCTTATTGGTGTTTCCTCCATTAGCTCTAGTTGTGAAATATAAGCGCAAAGGCTACCACGACACTATTTATCAGTAAAGTAAGCCAGGATATTAATATTCTGGGATGCATGGTGAAGTTTTATGCATTCGTCGCCAAACAGTCGCCATTGTGTGTGTGCTCTACACACTACAGGCTCTATGCACAGCAGCCACATTGTAAGACATTCATAGGTGTTGCCAATGATACTAATGAAGGCTCTGTTCCATTCTGGTCAAACAGAGTCAGGGTGCTGAATCTGCTGATACTGTGCTTGTTGTTGACTCACTGCAAACACTCTGCTACACCAGTGGGTCTAAACTTTGTGTCCAGGGACTCTCATGGTTCCTTGAGGGGGTTCCAAAATGGCCCCTTGAGGGTGTGTAACTCTTAAGAGTTATGGGGCTCGTGGAAAAATATCTGAGAACCACTGTGCTACTCTAAATGCAATTTGGGAACCTACCCATTGCCAAATGAAAAGGAAAAACAGCGCCCTCTGCTGTTTTTGACTATCAAACGCAGAGCAGAATCTGTTCTTGAGAGATTACACTAAATGGAACAGAGCCTTCATTAGTATCATTGGTAACACCTGTGTAGGAAGTGATGACGTGGCTGCTGTGCATACATACCTGTTTGTAAAATTGGCTATTGTGTCCAAAATGTTAAAAAGTGAAATATTTGAAACATGGTCTTAAGTAAAGTATACCTGACCAGAACAGGCTTAAACATTCGACAATTAAGGTGTAATATTTCTACAAGTGCTACAAATCCTGTGCATCCAATCATTTTGGGTCATACACAGGAAGTTGAAGGATAACATTAAGTCTGATTATAATGATGTACCTTGCATGTTCACATCATGTATACTTTACATTACTTAAGACCATTTTTCAAATATTTTCTTTTTTAACATTTTGGACATAAAGGCCAATTTTACATCGAGGTGCCCAGATGTCCCCAGTGCCCACCTATATTATCCGCTATATAACTTATACTCAAAATGATGAGGAAACAGGACATTATGACCTATTTCGCACCCCACCCCAAAACAATAAAATAACAACAAAAAAAAAACATAAAAAGCTACAACTGAATGATTCTCAAATTGCCATTATTATTCTGCGTTCAGACCCTACTAGTTTTAATATTGTACTTTATAAATGTTTTTATTCATGGGTTAATGTTTTATACAATTGTGTCTACAAAGTAACTTAACTACCACACCAGGGACAAGCAATCAGTCATGTGTGGAGACATGTAACACACTTTATTTATTTTTGTGTACCTGTCTTTGCGTTGTATATGTTGTTTTTAATGAACCTGTAAATAAACTCTCATTCATTGAGATAGATCTAGGTGTTGACTTGAGAGAGCTGAGGAGAAACGGCAGGAAGTGAAGAGCACCACAGAGCCTTGTCGGGTTGGAGAGACTGAGAGATGGGAGGAGTCATGAAGACCTCAAGCACTGGCCGACGTGGACGACCAGGTTTGTGATGCTGCTTCGCTTGTAAAGCATTGTATTGTATTGTGGTGTGTCCATGTAGAAGTGTGACGGGTTTGGGCTCCGGAACCGGATCCAACATTGAGGAAACCGTAATGGGTTCCATCACATTTTGAACCATTTTACGGAACCGGTTTCATCACACTGTCAGAGCTGGTATGTGGACTTCACGTCTGCGATATATAGCCCATTAAGACCTGGAACGCATCTGTGTCACTTGAGATTTCTTTGGCTATTCAAAAATAGCAGATATACAAGATCTGCTATTTTTGAAGAATCTTGAAAAAAAAAAATGTTTTGATTTATTTTTCAAAAAACTGTTAGGATTTAGAAAACATTTTTAAGAACCGCCTCAGGTCTTAATGGGATATATATGCTATGTTCTCAAACTTTTTAATTTCAAGGACCACCATAACTCTGAAAGGGTATGGTTTAATTTGTACACTCTCAGAGTTACTGACTTCTAGGTCCATTTGGAACCACCTATAGCAGGGGTTTTCAACCGATGGTCCGCGGACCACTGGCGACGGTGTTGCAGGTGGTCCCTGGCCATGCATTAAAAAAGAAAGTTCTTACTGTATGGTGTGTGTGTGTGATATGAAATGTGAGCTTACCATAATCACAGTAATCCTTAATCATATTCCGTCATATTCAAACAAAATCACTGTATTTTATTAGATATTATATTGATATTATAGCTATTTTCTCCAGCTCCCTGTGGTGCATGAAACCCCCACCACTATTGTGTGGGGTGGGTCTATGATGGCCCCCCCATGCACGATAGTGGTGGTCCCCAGGTTGCTCTTAGTCAGGATGGTGGTCCCTGGGTGAAAATCAGTTGAAAAGATTAATAAAATGGTCATACATGTTTGGATTTATCAATATATATGTCTTTCCCTCTCTCTCTCTCTCTCGTCTTTCTCGCTCGTCTTTCTCCACAGGTGTCAGCAAGCGTAAAAAAGACCCGTTGATTAAACGTTTTTCAAGGCCCGTGATGGAGAACAGGAGAAGGAGGTTCAAGGCGGCCTGGTGCAACATTCAGCCCTGGCTTGAGTATTCTCAATTATCGGACTCTGTGTATTGTTACGCCTGCAGACATTTTAGCCCTCCTAAAGGCACAGACGCAGTATATGACCCAGCGTCTGGATTAAAAAACTGGAAGAAAGCAACCTACAAAGAGGGGGGGTTTGCAATTCATGCCAATTCTGAGCAGCACAAACGAGCAATGGTTACATGGAGGGATCATCAGAGAGCTGTAGCAACTGATCCAACACTGGCAAATGTCCTAAAAAAGAAACGTAACAAACAGGTTAAAAGCAATCGGGAATATATGAAAACAATAGGGCGACTGCTACTATTTACTGCCACACAAAACATTGCTGAAAGAGGCCACATTGAGTTTGCAGACTCAGATGATGAGTTTGCAGACCCAGATGATAAAGGGAACTTTGTGGCACTTCTAGAATTAATTGGTAAAGACAACGAACCTGTTAAAAAAAGGTTGAGTTCCGTTAATAATGCAGTGTACACAAGCAAAACCATTCAGAAGGAAGTTCTGGATTGTTTGGCAGACATGGTTCGAACCGAAATTTCAGAAGAGCTGAAACACAGTGAAGTGTTCAGCATCATGATAGATGAAACGAGACAGCAGCATTTCAACAGCAGCATTTCTATAGTAGTCCGGTACTATTTCAACGGAGCTGTCCAGGAGAGTTGTCTCCATTTTGACTCTTTTGAGGGGCTAAATCCGGGTCTTAGTGAAAAAATTATCTATATATTGGAAAGTCATGGTCTGGATCACAGAAACAACCTTGTAGCCCAAGCACACAGTGGTGTTAACCTCTTGAGTGCTAGTCATTCCGGGTTCGAGGCTAGAATCAAAGAGCAAGCAAAATATGGATTTTACATCCATAGCAATGCCCACTGTCTAAATGCAGTTTTAGTAGATGCGGTCAAAGTTATCCCGGGGGCATACATGTTCTTCAACTTGTTAGAAAAACTATGTGTGTTCACGTCTCGGCCATCTGTCCAGTCTGAGTGGCTGGCTATCCAGAGACGTACGACGTACGAGATGTACGAAGGAGCACCAAGAGAACTCCAACGATTATCTGCAGACACACAAGGGGCATGTCGATTTATAGCTCTACAGAACATAATGGATAGATTGCCTGCCCTTATGCGAGTACTGCAAATGGAAGGCCAAAAACCCGATGGTGGTAGAACAACTATCGAGGCTCAATGTCTGCTGGAACAGATGGATTTTGAATTCATTGGGTATCTCGTTACACTCGGTAAAGTGTTTAGAGAAACAAAACCTCTCTCTGATATGCTACAGTCTTCAGCGCCTGACTTTTCAAAAGTTGTTGACTTAGCTGAAGCTTTAGTTCACACACTGACTGACTTCAGGCAGGAGTCATTTTTTGATAACTTGTGGGATGAAATCTTGAGCGTTTCTGAGCAATGTGATGATGCAATAGCGCCCGAGCTCGAACCTTACACTATAGCGACTACTGTTGATCAGAGAGAGAAGTTTCGTACAGCCTTTTTCTACCCCGTCATTGATCAGATGCTCAATGAGCTTAACAGACGTTTTTCAAAGACAACCTGTGACATAATGAAAAGCATCCATGCTCTAAACCCCAAAAGTGATGCATTTCTTCAAAGTGAAGTTCTGCTTTCATTTGCTCGAGTGTATGATTCAAACATTGAACACTTGGGGAATGAACTACCTTTGTTCAGCCGATTTTTAGACAGGAAAATACAGGCTGGGATGCAGAGACCTTCTAGTACAGCAGAGCTGACACTGATCCTTGAGCCGTTAAAAGATGTGTTTGTTGAGCTCTTCAGACTCTGTAAAATAGCAGTCGCAATCCCAGTGGGTGCTGCTTCTTCTGAGAATAACTTTTCTATGGTGAACCGCGTGAAAAATCATCTCGAGTCCACCATAACTGATGGGGCAATGTGCAATCTGGATGTACTGTGTATTGAGTATAGTAGGTCAAATGCTTTGAGTCTTGACACATTTGTTGATCTGTTTGCCAAAAGTCACAAAAACCGTAGAATTATGTTGCTGTAAGGTGAAATTCTACAAGGGAAACTACAGACAGGGATGCAGATAGATACCCTCTAGAAAAGTAGAGCTGATACTGTTCATTGAGCCTTGTGAAGTGTTGCAACAAAGAATGTGTGTAACTTGAGCTGAAGATAACAGGAATGTCTCATTTCATTTTCAATATTGTAATTTAATAGAATTGTAACTAAAGTCACTGAAACAAATACGGTTCCTGAAACAAATGCCAATCTTATGTTTTTCTTTTCTTTGCGCGCTATTACTTGATATACTGAAAGGAACAAGAGAGCTTGAACACTTGGACATTTTAGAATGTTCTAGTTTTATTATTGTTCTAATATCACTTTAGCACTGTCTAAATTTGGAAAAGCAATAAAGTTTATTTGACACAAAGCTTGAACACTGTCTTTGTCTCTTTTATTTTGTCTCAGGTCTTATGTGTCCCTTTGACAAAACTGACCTCAGGCTGGCCCCCCAAGAACCATTATCGGACCGCCCGATACCCCTAGTTAGTTCATGATAATTCCACAGTTCATGTTTCTTCACACTGAGTAGTTCTGTGTATCTGTCGCTTTGCTCTCTTTGTATTGTGTTTAATCCCCCTCTCCATTTGAGTGATACAGTGGAACAGAGCATCAGTGTCAAGGTCATTTGTATTGCTTGATGCTTTGTTAGCTGGAGGGCTAAACATAGATAGTAAATGTCGTGGGACATGCACAGGGGTAATGAGATACTGTATTGTCTGTCTGCTCAATAATTCATTTGGACTTTGCTTGTTTGTGTTTGAGAGATCCGTAGAATGTGGTTACAGTTATAAAAATGATGCTATTGATGAGATGCCTTCCAGAATGGAATTCTAGTCTTTGATGACATTACCTTGTGCCAAATAAGTGTCATTGATTTTTTTCATTGCCATGTTTTACAATCTGGCTTGACAACATTAATATGAATAAAGTCACCCTAAACCAACACATTTGTCATCAACTTCTCCTGACAGTATTCATGTGAAGAAGTAATTTGAAACCATCTGAGTTGAGTTGTTGATTTAGTATCTCATCCACTTGATCAATACGTTTTTTTTTTGTTTCTCTATATACTTTGATCATTGATGATAGATGGGCTGTCATGTAAGGGCCTGCAGACAATTGGCATAATCACACACACACACACACACACACACACACACACACACACACACACACACACACACACAAAAAAAAGTATGGGGATTCATTCATCATGGCAACATAACCAGCACTCTTTATGTAATTAAGAAGTTGTAGGCAATCACTTGAACTTGACTTTGTTTTCTCTATCAACTGATTGGACTTAGTAGATAGGGGGGCTTTTAGAGTAAGCCCAGACACGAAAATAATATCTGGAGGTTATTATCACACAAAGGATGCTCCATATAAATGTAAATTGAAATCCAGACTGTAACCACCAAATTAAATGGATAATGGAAATTAAGTAATAGGCATTCTAATCTACTTTTTCAGTTTCACTCAAGCCTGAAGGCACAGCCTTTCATTTACCCCAAATAGAGCTTTTATTTCCGTGCAATGTCAGTCAGAAGGGTAATTTTGCATGGTGGAGCGCGCAGAATGAGTATACAGCACAGACTATTTCAGGGACCTCTTGTATTTCACACTCTAATTTGAATTCTGGTTGCTCACAAAGTAGGCTAAGCCAAGCGTGTATACAAGTAATGTATATTTTAATTTAAAAGATTTGATTCGAGCGCCACTCAAGTAGATGAGACTGCAGTTCTGGGTCGTTTGAAATGTGCATAGTAAAATAACATTATGTTTACTTGACCATAAGTGGTGACATGAACCACAGATTATTGTTATTATGGAACCTGATGATAAAGAACCAAACAGTTAGTTAAATTGGTTCTTATGCAGGAAATGAGCAGCAGATGGCGCTGTGGACACAGGCATTTACCGTAATGTTTGGCTATAATTTAATACAAAGCAATGCTTGATCTTTTACTTGATCTATGGGCTCTTTCTGGTGTGAATGAATGATGATTTCAACTGCTAGAGAGGCAGCGGTGTAAAGTAACTAAGAACATTCACTCAAGTACAGTGTACTGAAGTACAATTTAATTTTGAGATATATTTATTTACTTTAATGGAGTATTTCCAATTTTCAGTACATTTACTTCTACTCCACTACATCTTTGGAGACAATTTAAATATTGCACTTTTTACTCCTCTACAATTATTTGAAAACTTTAGTTACTAGTTATTTTGATTATGTAGATTTGGATTAGTATTACAAAACATACATTAACCACTTCAGCTCTATATACATTTTGGCAATTTGAAAATAGCTTTTTATACATTTGAAAACTTGTGAAATGGGACATTCTGCATAATGAGTACGTTTACTTTTGGTATTTTAAGTACATTTTACTCAAGTAAACTTTGAATACAAGACTTTTACTTGTAACAGAGTATTTCTACTGTACTTTTAACTTTTTTTTGGGTACTTTTTCCGCCACTCCACCGGAATTAAGAAAATCATAAAAATAATGATTTCAAGAGGCGCTCGCACTTCATTCTTTACAGTAGGCAGCAGGCAGACGTAGTAGGGGGGCAAATCTCGCGACACTTGCGCAGCAGCTGAGCTCTGGAGAAAAGCAAGGGGCTTTTCTTTTGACATAATGTCAACAAAATAGATAAATTAACACGACACAGGTAATATGACTAAATATCGTACTGTTTACCTTTGTAATATGATTGATAGCAGCGATCCAAAGGCCGATCTTGTGTCTCGGAATGGATATTTAACGTAAAAAGTGGCTTAAGAGGCAGTTGGAAGTGTCATGTCTCTGCACTGTGCCTACTTTTGCATGTGGACAGTTATGCCTTTTTGCGTATCGTGTCGCGGCACCGAAAATCTACAAGCTCATAACCCTGCAACGCGTTGTGAGCTTGTAGATCTGCTATTTTCGGTGCCGACAACCGGCGGCGTGCAACCAGTTATAAACCAGCGGCTACTCGTTTAGACTATTAACCTATCATAACGTTAACATTCACTACACACAAGCAACACTAGCTGTAGAATACAACTCTCGTAGACGTATTTATGATTCTGACGTTTTCAATCTACTAGAGTTGTAGGGTTCACCCCCCATGGACACAGGGACTTTCAGCACTATGCCCCGTATACACTCCAAACATGTACACATTGAAAAAAACGGTGCTTACCCCCACGCCTCAAATATTAACTCTCGCTACGGGATAGTAGTTTAATGTAATAATCCATATCTTTCAATAAAGAAGTGCTTTAATGGTGTCTGTGGCCGAACGCCATTTTTCACCCTCGTTTACTTCCTTTTTACATTGAGTGTAATTCCGGGTTTCACCAGATGGGGCGCGTCACTACCGCCCATTGGGAACTTCCGACAGAATCGGCCACAGACGGCATTAAAACACTTCTTTATTGAAAGATATGGATTATTGCATTAAACTACTACCCCGTAGCGATAGTTAACATTTGGGGCGTGGGGTTAAGCACATTTATTTCAATTTGTACGGGTTTGGAGTGTCTACGGGGTATAGTGCTGAAAGTCCCTGTGTTCATGGGGGGTGAACCCTACAACTCTCGTAGATTGAAAACGTCAGAATCATAAATACGTCTACGAGAGTTGTATTCTACAGCTAATTCAACACCATTTGGATACGTTTGCGTATCAACATGTCCAGATAATGTCGCTGATAGAAAACAGTCCATATTACATCCCATTCCCATCTCCTTATATACAGTGGCGTAAAGTAACTAAGTACATTTACTCAAGTACTGTGCTTTTAAGTACAATTTGAAGGTATTTTTTTTACTTTCTTCAGTATTTTCAATTTTCATTACTTTTACTTCTACTCCACTACACCTCAGAGGCAAATATTGTACTTTTTACTCCACTACAATTATTTGAAAACGTTAGTTACTAGTTACTTTGTAGATTTGAATTATTATTACAAAATATACATTAGCCACTTCAGCCCGGCTATTTTCAAATTATTTTTTCATACACTTTGAACCTGTGAAATGGGACATTCTGCACAATGAGTACTTTTACTTTTAGTACTTTAAGTATATTTTGATGCCAATATTTTTGTACTTTTACAAGTACATTTTGAATTCTGTAATTTTCTGGGGGTCCCCCCCAGGGAAATTAGTTTTTCCTAGCGTCACAATCATTTTAACCACTTAGCTTTGGCTATTAAAAAATATCAGATATACAAGCTCATAGCCCGGCACTGAGTGAAAAATCTGTGTGCATATCTTTTGAATATATATATATATTTTTAGAGCCAACGTTTTTAACTCAAATCTTTGCTTCTGGCGGTCCCTGGCACACAACATTTTCAGATGGGGGTCCGTGGCCAAATGTATATCAATTTAGGGGTCCTTGGCATGGAAAAGGTTGAAAAAAACCCACTGGTATAGAGTTTGGACCCTGACCAGAATGGAACAGAGCCTTCATAAGTATCATTGGTAACACCTGTGAAGGAAGTAAGAAGAGGCCCAATTTCTTATGGGGTATGGCTGCTGTGCATAGAGCCTATTTATAGTGCAGTGCAGTGGCGGTAAACCGTGATCCAAACTGTGATACCCGCATGCTGGGTATCTATCAGAGGTGTCAAACGTGTTCTCTTCTTGTAATCCGTTTTTATTGCTATGTATTTGTATTGTTGGTATGGTATGGTAGAGTAGATTGGCACTTTAGGGTGGGCTAGCTAGGCCAGTGGTTCTCAAACCTTTTGGGCTCAAGGCACCCCAATACAGGTCTTTTTCATCCCTGACATTTTACATAACAGTATATTAGGCCCTACTATTACTATTTGTATCATTGTAATGATTATTACTATTCTTATTGTGATGATGGTAACCACAACATTCAAAGGAATGCGCACAGTTAATCAATTAAGACCTGAGGCGATTCTTAAAGAAGATCAAAATCCTAATCCTAAAATTGTTTTTTTTTCCCTCCAAGATTTTTCAAAAATAGTAGATCTACAAGCTCATAGCGCGGCACTCGGTGCCGCGCTATGAGCTTGTAAATCTGCTATTTTTGAATAGCCAAAGAAATCTAAAGTGACACAGATGCGTTCCAGGTCTTAATGGGTTAAAGGAGCATAATAACGTTGTTCGAACTGGATGTTGCTATTGTTGTTGTTATTGATGTACTTGATGTTTAAACTCATATAAAATCATATAAAAATCGTATTAGTGATATTGGTAAATTCCAAATATTATCAAAGTATTCCATGGCGCCACTTGGATTGGCGTGGTGGCACCCTAGGCACCGACATTGAGAAACCCTGTTAGAAAGCCAGTTTAGGCACAGTGGTTAGCAATTAGTGTAGCAGAGTGACTCAGGGCTTCAGGCTGAAGAACAAAAAAACCTATTATCTCCTCCTGCCAAGGGGGGATTCCACTCTTATAGGCTATTGGATTAGATGTGTGGCTTTAGTGTCCCTTAGTTCTCACACAGGAGACCCAGGTTTGAATCTACATTAGCACTGTTGACTCTTTAACAAGAAGGCCCTGGGTTTGAACGTGACACCTCTATAGTTTCTCTGTGAATCTAATAGGCTCTATGCACAGCAGCCATATTGGAAAGAAATGTGGGCCTCTTCCATACTTTCTTCACAGGTCTTCTTACCAATTATACTAATTACGGCTCTGTTCCATTTAGTGTGGCACAGTGGTTCTCAAACCTTTTAATTTCAAGGACCCCTACGTTGACTCTGAGAGTGTACAAACGGAACCTGGTTTCATTCGTACACTCTCAGAGTTATGCACCTGTAAGGGGCTATTTGGAACCCCCCCAAGGAACCATGGGGGTACGTGGACCACAGCTTGAGACCCACTGGTGTAGCAGAGTGTTTCCAGTGAGACATGCACGATATCAGCTGTCCTGTCTGACTTCTGTTTGACCAGAATGGAACAAAACCCTAACTAATATAATTGGCAAGACCTGGGAGGGAAGTAAAGAAAAGTCCCAATTTCTTTCCAACATAGCTGCTGTGCATAGAGCCAGTGGTGCAAAGTAACTAAGTACATTTACTTAGGTACTGGAGTATTTCCAATTTTCGATACTTTTACTTCTACTCCACTACATCTCAGAGGCAAATATTGTTCCACTACAATTATTTGAAAACTAGATTTTCATTATTATTACAAAACATACGTTACCCACTTCAGCCCATTATACATTTCGGCCATTTGAAAATAGCCGATCTGCAAGCTCACAATGTGTCTCGATGCGACGCATTGTGAGCTTTTAGATCTGCTATTTTCAGAAGATGTTTAACCATTTGAAAACTTGCAATGGGACATTCTGCATAATTTTGATGCCAATGCTTATGTACTTTTACTCAAGTACATTTTGAGTATGCAATGTATGTCTGCATTGCAGCGTTGATACTTTTACTTAACCCTTTAAGACCTGGAACTGTGTCATTTTTAGATTTGAACTAAAAAGCATTATTTTACACTTTGGGCTATTCAAAAATAGCAGATATACAAGCTCATAGCGCGGCACCGAGTGCCGCGCTACGAGCTTGTAGATCTGCTATTTTTGAAAAATCGTGAAAATGTGTGCAAATCTTTGAATATAAATATTTTTAAAGCGAACATTTTTAGCTCAAATCTTTCCTTCTGGTGGTCCCTGGAACAACATATTTTGATGGGGGTCCGTTGCCAAATACATATAATTATGGGGGTCCTTGACATGAAAGAGATTGAGCACCAATGATATAGAAACATAGGTTTTTCAGAATACTGTTGAGATTTAGGAGACATGTAGAATCGGCTTCAGGTCTCAATGGATTAAGTAAAACATTTGAGTACTTTCCCCACCACTGCATAGAGCCTATTGCTTACCTCTTCCGTACGTGTTGATTTCCACCTCCCTGTCCTCCAGGCATGTAAAGGTGCATCAGTGTGGAATAGCCTGACAGGTAGCTCCGCCTACACCTTCCTTCTCTGCCGTCTGTCGCCATGACCACGCCGCCCCTGCAGGTGACGCCTTTTGGCGGGCAACAACAGCAACAGCAACAGCAGCAACAACAACAGCAACAGCAACAGCAGCAGCAACAGCAGCAACAGCAGCAGCAGGCTCAGGCAGCGCGTGACGTCAACACGGCCTCGCTATGTCGCATCGGCCAGGAGACGGTCCAGGACATTGTCCTCAGAACCATGGAGATCTTTCAGCTTCTCCGCAACATGCAGGTCAGCTAGCGAGGGAACGGGGTGTCTGTAATGTACGTCTGCCTTCTGTCTCTCTGTCCGTCTCTCTGTCTGTATCTTTCGCCGTCCGTGGTTCTGTCTAACTCCTTCAATTTAGAGTTTTTTCGCTGTCCCATCGCACCACTCCCAGAAGCACTCTATGTATTACATTACTTAACATTAACTACATGAACATGAGTCGTAATTGAAATCACAACTGTGTGTGTGTGTGTGTGTGTGTGTGTGTGTGTGTGTGTGTGTGTGTGTGTGTGTGTGTGTGTGTGTGTGTGTGTGTGTGTGTGTGTGTGTGTGTGTGTGTGTGTGTGTGTGTGTGTGTGTGTGTGTGCGTGTGTGCGCGCGCCCTGGTTTGAATATGTAGAATTCAATACTGTTCCCCCTTTCCCCACCATGGAATCGGATAAGTTTAACGCAACATGACAAGCCTTTTCTCTGTCATTGTGGTAAGAAATACAATACATTGCTAGGTAAGCTTTTTGTTTTTCTTGCCTTTGCAGTGATTTTTCCTAGATAGCTGGACCACCATTGTTTCTCTGTCACTCTGTTATCTGGACATAAGGTGACCAGATGGGAATAGCCAAGAAGCACATTTATTCAAATATTTGTGCGATTTTTTTATACATCAATGAATCGATTAACTACACTCAAGTGTCAGTTTAAGGAGTCTGTTTAAAGAGTCTAAAGAACAAACAAACAAAGTCTGCCATTGCCACAGAATGCAAAACACCATAGCTGTGACTTATAGTTCCAGATCAGAGACTTTCCATATACCGATAAAACACTTGCAAATGCATATTTTCGGTTCCGGCTTTGCCCCCATTCCCTCTCTCTCTCTCACTCACACTCTCGCTCTCTCTCTCTCTCTGCTTTTTTCTCTCCCTTTCTTGTTTTTCACCCTCTTGTTATATCTCTTGTTTAGGTATGTATGCCTGGAAGACATTGTTTTATGCTTCTTTTACGTTATGAAGGATGTTTCTAATCAGACGGTGCATCCCTAGAGGCTTGCTGATCCTCTCAATCGTAATGAGCCTGGTTATCTTTAACAAGTAGGGTAACTACTTAAGCCCTATTTCATACTTTGTTTGGTGTCGCGCAGCGAACATAGCCGATCTACAAGCTCACAATTCATTGCATCGCAATTAGTTGTGTGCTTTTAGATCTGCTGTTTTTGAAAATGTTTGAAGATCTTTGTCTATAATCCTGTAATGCCCAAAATAGGGACACCAGGTTCAAAGTGGTTAAAAATCAATGATGATGACCCAGCACTAGAGCTGGCAACACATACAAGTCTCTGCAGTAGGAACGGTCTACCTGTTGTTGCTGCAGAGATATACTGTGTATGTATTTTAAATATATTTAAACTGCAGTGTCATTATGTAGACCCAGTTCTGACATGTTACACACTGGACATGCACATGTCCAGTGTGTAAAATAAAATTTGTATTAGCAAGATTTGAGATTAGTTTATAAACTCATGTCCAGTGTAAAATGAAGCCTTAGCCACTAGCTAAAACCTATAGTGCTTGGCAACGTGTCGTCACCACGGGGGGCGTGGCATAGTAGCTGCAGACATATTGGGGGGGTAAGAGTCAATGTTAAGTCAAGTGACACTTGTTGACGCCCCCTTCAGGATTTTATTTTGCTACGCACTATACCGTTTGCCTAGTCAACCAGCTGCTTGTGCAGATAACCTGCCACTGTTTGGAGGTTTGGTTGTACATTTACCAGCCACTATCTGTGACCTTTTAGATGAAAAATGTTTGTTTCCTGACCTGCCAACATGACCTCTCGTCTTTCTGTGTTGCCTCCCAGCTGCCTAATGGGGTGACATACCATCCCAACACCCATCAGGACCGGCTGGGGAAACTCCAGGAGCACCTGCGCATGCTGTCCGTGCTCTTCCGCAAGCTACGGCTCGTCTATGACAAGTGCAACGAGAACTGCACCGGGCTGGACCCCATCCCCCCCGAGGTGAGACTCCAATGCATATACAGTAACTGGATTCGATTGAACCCATTAGGACCTGAGGCCGATTCTACGAATGTCTTCTAAATCCCAACTGTGTTCTGAAAAACGTATGTTGCTATAGGAGTGGTGCTCAAAACCTTTTCATGTCAAGGACCCCCAAATTTATATGTATTCGGCCGTGGACCCCCATCTCAAAATATTCTGTTCCGAGAACCCCCAGAAGCAAAGTTTTTAGTAAAAAATGTCCGCTTAAAAAAAAAAAAAATATATATATATATATATATACGGTATATACATATATATATATATATATATTCAAAGATTTGCAAACATTTACATGATTTTTCAAAAGTAGCAGATCGTCAGCTACAGATATATCGTCTATATTTGAATAGCCAAAGTATAAAATAATGGTTAACGTGGTTAAAATCTAAAATGACACAGATGCTCTCTCAGTTGTAATGGGTTAACAAGGTAAATAGAGGGCCAGTTCATTGCAGCTTCGCCTAAAGATAGAGAAGCAGATGTGTTGGCAGAAGTTTGGCAGTTAAAAACAATCGGAGCAGCAGAAACAATCTGGGCTAGGACAGTAAGTAAGTAATAAATTATGTTTGCTCGTCCTCAGCATCTTCTGTGATATTGGCCCTGAGCAATGAACATAAACCCTAATTGTTCTATAGCAGCACACCAGCGAACACCAGAAGTCTGTGGTTGTACCGTTATGGTCCCTGGCCTGCTGTGAATCTGTGCATCTCTGTGAACATGAAGCAGGAGGACGTTGTTGAAAGATTACTGTACCTGCTAAAAAAACAACAACCCTGTCCTTGAATGAATACAGGTTAAAACCCCCTGTTCCCTTTAGGATAATCTACATGTTGCAGAGCGACCTTTTTTCAATTGAAAAAGTGTGACACTTGACCGAATTATCTTCCAATTGAATTAAGTATGAATGTCCAGTGTATACAAGGGTGATGTCATCATCCCCTTTAAACTCACCTCAAACCAACCCCCCCTGCACATATAATATATCATATTAGATAGATTATATTTTTGCCTTTTGAAACTCCACCTTTGTTATCCAAGATGTAGCATTGATTCTTGATTCTTTATTTAACGTGGATCATGTGACTTTTGCAGTCATTTCGAGTAGAACAGAAGTACAGAACGTGCACTGCTGTATATTTTTTATAACATAACATTAAAGGGGCTACACCATGAATTAAAAAAAAATATATTATATATAAATATTGCCCCCTAATACGTTTTAAACAGGTTGTAAGCCTAAAAAACATCCAGATATTTTTTCTCACAATCTGACTGTCTGTCATTCCAAGCTTTTTCAGCTGCAATACCAAAACGTCCTATTGGGCAGGGGGGAGCTACTGAGCAATTCTTTCTGGCCATCGTCAATGCAAAATCAGTGCAAGTGACATCACTTGCACAGCCATTCTGAAATGGCCTGTTCAGACACGCCCATTCAGGAAATCCATGAAATGAGCATGAATGACTGAATGTTAAGAAAAAATATTTTTTTGGGTACAAGAGACACTGGGGAGCCCAAAAAATACTAAAAACCTAAAAAAAAATGAAATTCATGGTGTAGCCCCTTTAAGTCGCTGCGCATTCGTAGCTTCAGTGTAATCCTTTCATGCAGCGCGATAAGAAATGCTTTGAAACGTATTATAGTGTGTCTTTGGGAAACAAATCCCAAAAGTGTTTGGTTTGCTTGGGATGCTGTGAAGCCTGATTTAGAATTCTTTGCACGGAAGTGTCGCATCCAGAAAATAGCTGATCTAAAAGCTCGCAACGTGCCACGGCGCGACGCATTGTGAGCTTGCGGATCGGCTATTTTCGTGCGTGACACTGGAACGCAACAAGTCAGGCTTAAGGGTTCTTGCGCGGGGCCGACTTTGTGGTCTGAGACCAAGCACTGCCACACATGATGTATCACAGCTCTTCCCACAAACTGCCTGCTGACTTTAGAGGTGGGAAACTGTTAGTTTAAAGGAAGTAGGTCATTGGTAGCCCGCCTGCTTCACACTGCATGCACGCACGGGCGTGCACATACCCACACATGAACGCGCATGAACACCCACAGAAATCTGCTCGTGCGTACACGCGCGTGCGCGCACACACACACACACACACACACACACACACACACACACACACACACACACACACACACACACACACACACACACACACACACACACACACACACACACACACACACACACACACACCTCAACCCAGGGGGACTCTTATCGCCTCCACTCCCTCCAGGTCTGTTTCATCTCAGCTCAGAGCAGATTCATTGGCTGCTCCAGGTGGGTCTCGAGGGCCTTTTTACCGGTGGTTACGGTCACCCACCACCTCTAAAGCAGCTGTCAAGTGCCAACACACACTCGCACACACACACACACACACACTCGCACACACACACTCGCACACGCACACACACACACGTACGCATACCCTGCCCACCAAACTATATGCCTGCCTGACTTCACATAAACCACGTGCGGCATGAAGCCTGATGCAAGCGGCAATACACACACACACACACACACACACACACACACACACACACACACACACACACACACACACTAAACCTTATAACAACTGTATGCACTGTGCACATGCACATCCAGTATATACATACAATCATAGAAACATGCACACACACACACACACACACACACACACACACACACACACACACACACACACACACACACACACACACACACACACACACACACACACACACACACACACACATACACGCACCCACTCGCATTGACCTCACAATTCAATTCGATAAGATCGTCGGGCGGCAGTGGCTCAGTGGGTAGAGTGGCCGGTTAGAGCGGCCGGATGGAAGCCGTGAGGTTTCCGGTTCGATCCCGGGATCTCCCAGAAGAGTTAAGTGTCGGCAGTGTCCTTGAGCAAGACGCTGAACCCCCAATTGCTCCCGATGAGCAGGTTGGTGCCTTGCATGGTTTCCTCCGCCATCGGTGTGTGAATGTGTGTGTGAATGGTTGAATGTAATGCACAATCAATGTAAAGCGCTTTGGATAAAAGCGCTATATAAATGCACCATTTACCATCGCGATTCTTTGATATACCGTATTGAGATTCATCGAGAATTGTTACCGCATCTGTAGGAGTCTTATCTGTCTATAAGAGGCCAGTCTGTGTGTGTGTGTCTGTATGTGTGTCCGGAGCTAATCTCACAAACCGCCTGACTGATCAGCGCCAAATGTCTTGTATTGTGCACACTGCCAGCAGGCCACTGAAGTACAGTACCTAATTAATTTTCACGTGTTCTATAATTTTGGGAAATATTCAACTTAAATATTTGATCGGAAGTCAAAGGGCTCTGATCGGGCTGAGACCTTTCCCAAATGTTGGAGTGATGCATCATAGATGCATCATAAATGACTGATGCTACAGTATATAGATGATTGGTGTCTCCGGCTGGCCACTCCAGTGTGGTCCGAGATCCACATGATTCTATTATTTTAACCCGTTCAATCCTGGAACGCATCTCTGTCATTTTAAGATTTCCTGTGGCTATTCAAAAACAGCAGATATACAAGCTCATAGCGCGGCACCGAGTGCCGCGCTATGAGCTTGTAGATCTGCTGTTTTTGAAAAAACATGAGAACGTGTGCAAATCTTTGAATACACAGTATATTTTTTAAACGAAACATTTGTCAAATATTGTGTTCCGGGGACCCCCAGAAGCAAAGATTTGAGTTACAAATGTTCGCTTAAGAAAATATATATTCAAAGATTTGCACAAATTGTCCCGGATTAAAAAAAAAAAAAAAAAGCAGATCTACACGCTATTTTTGAATAGCCAAAGTATAAAATAATGGTTTTAGCTCAAATCTAAAATGACACAGATGCTTTCCCGGATTGAATGGGTTAGATTAGAATTTTGCTTGTGTTGACTGGCATAAAAAGTTGCAGTGCACGTATCATATAAGTGCTGTCTGCCTTCCTTCCTTCCTTCCTTGAGCATGCAGTGGGCCATGCCTCATGCAGGGGGCTGCAGCTTGGCTATCCGCTACTGTTTGATTGGATTTATGGCTGCAGTGGTCCCTTCCCAATTTCTACAGATTGACTTGGAGCTAATCTCTTTCACCAGACTCCTACTGTGGATAAAAGAGGATGTGGGAGGAGAGACCACTCTTAAATTGGAACAAATCTGAAATGGCTGCTAGCGCAGTATAAGCTTTCCACATTGAATTAGGCGGCTTTTCAGAAGCAGTCGCGATGAACGCGCATTTACTGGTTATTAAACAATTATGCATGCCCGTAGCTTACATTTTAACCACTTAACTACACTTAGTAAACCTTGACCTGAGTTGGCTCTGTACTTGGACTGCTCTTTTTCTCCCTCTACACCACATCTCTTTGCCGAAAATGTTCCCTCCAGATTAGCGACGCTAGCGTTCCAAGTGGTTAAATCTCCATGTTGGGGCATGGGTGACATTTCCATTTGTTGCCGTGTGTATATACTGTAAACTCATCATTGAGTCACCATACAGTGTTTTTGTTTGGCTTTTTTGTGCACCATTCCACTTTAGTCTTGATGTTTGTACCTCTGCCCCTCGAGGCAAAGTCTCAGTCTGCTGCTGACCGGCCAATATTCCAGCTCGCCATGTTTTGTCTGTGGCTGGGAGGGTTGTTGATTTTGGCCCCCGGCTCCGCTGCCATTTATCATCGGCGAGAAGAGAATTCGGGTGCCTGACAGCCCGCGTGCTATTGGCTGCCCCGAAACAGGAAGTGGAATCAATGACTCAGGCACCGTGACCTCATTGCAGCCTAATTAGCAACAGGCTCATTTAATGAACAGCTGGGCCCCGATGCCCACGTCAGCACTCTTTCACCGGCCCCTGCACAGTCAGTCGCTACCATGTTTTCTCTCTCCTCTGTCTCTTAATACCGTATTTTCTCTGCTGCCCCCCTTCTTGTACGGTATGTCTCCTCCCTTTCTCTGAACCCCCCCCCCCCCCCCCCCCTCCTCTATCTCCCTCTTTGTCATTTCCTGCTTTGGACGGACATGTCGTTTCATTTACTTCTGGAAGTCCTTTCCTCCTCATTGTTCTCGCCTGTCTCTGCGAGGCAACCTGGAGAACTTCATTAAGCCATTCTTCTCTGTCAAACAGGAAACCACATCCATCTTTGTGCGGAGGAGGCAGGGGGTTGTGACACACACACACACACACACACACGCGCGCGCGCGCACCGACCAAACACCATCCATCCATCTTTCCCACCATGCTTTGCACATTTTCATTTTCCACCCTCAAGCTGCCAAAGTCAGCTCGCCGCCTCTAAAATTCAATATGCCGCTGCATGGCCCGGGTCTGGAATTATCAAATGAAAACACTTTCTTCATTTCTGCATTGAGGACTCCATGACCCTGTGACAAGAACCAGAGTTTGTCTAATATAATATCCTGCACATGTCTCTGTCTTCTTACCCCCCCCCCCCCGAGAGAGAGCCACACAGCTTTGGGTTTGGCACCGAACTCTGCCCAGAGACAGATGAGAGCGCGAGAACAATCAATGGTGTCAATTTAACTCGGAGAGCGCACCAATGTAACCGAATGGACCCTGCTCTCACCGAGTTAAATGAACACTCAGGATTTGACTGTGTGGGGAACGCTACTAAGGTTTCTCTTATCTCAGATCTCTTTCTCTTTGTGTGTGTGTGTGTCTCTGTCATTCTTCCTTTACATCTTTTTAACTCCCATCTTCTACTGCCTTTGTCTCTATTCATCTGTCTTCTTGTCTCTCCCCGTCTCTCTCACTTTCCCTGTGTGTCTCTCCACGTCTCCTTTACTCGTCTTACATTGTTCCCTCTGCGTCTCAGAACTGTCTCTTCTCTCTCTAGCTCTCCCTCATTCTTCTTTCTATCTGTCTGTCTGTCTCTTCGTCTGTCTGTCCCCCCCCACACTCTTCGCCACTCCCTCCCTCTCTCTCTCTCTCTCTCTCACCGTGCGTCTGTCCAGCTGTACTCTGTCCAGCAGTTCCAGCCCCACATAATAGTTACAGTAAATGGGAGCCGCGCCTCCCAGACGAGGCAGCTTGCTCTAATCATTCCATAGTGCCTGTGGAGACCTCAGCCAGCTGCTGAACCGACGGGGCAAACGCTGCAATTGAAACAGAATTAGCCCTAGATCTCCTTCACTGTTTAGAATAGCACGGTGCCAGATCGTTGCTGGAGCATGCAGCGTTTTTCACTGTTTTCCCACCTGGCGGCAGCTTTCATTGGCTGGTAATTGTTCAGAGGTCTCGTATCTAATCTGTGTTGAGGATCTGGACCTGTGCAATGGTTTTTTGCTTTGGCAAGGATGCCTCCGAGATGATAGTTTTCCTTTGCATAAATACTCTACTTGCCAGACTGGGTCAAAAATGTTTGTTTTTTTACAGTGCCAGAAGATTAGACCTGATTTATACTGTTGCGTGCCGTTGTTGCACACCGAAAATAGCAAATCTAAAAGCTAGTAGATTTGCTGTTTTCAGTGCATAACGTCAAAGTGTAGGACATAGTATAAATTAAGCATTAGATTATGTAAATTGTCCCAATGTGGAACACTTGAACGCCACACATCTGGTCGGCCCCTTCAAGGAGATGAAAACAAATGCGGGAAAATTATCAACTAATGCTGTTTAACCAAGGTCTGCTTGTCACCGCTGTGCTAATTATGGCAGCTTCCCTCGGTAGGCAAAACTAAAACCCACTATGGAACTTCATTACATCAGTATCATTTGGATTGATAGCCAGATAAAATATTGACAAAGATAGATGTGATGTTAGAGATGATGCTTTTCGGAACTTTGCGCGAATGCCTCGTTCCTGCACTGCATCACTGCTTTGTGCCAGTAATGACGGCAAAGCACACCCCCTCTCGTAATGTAATATTTACTTAAGTGCCAACTGCGGCACTTAAGGCTGGAAAACAATAACCACCAACCAAAATTCTGATCACTTTGGTCTCCATCTGGGATGTTTGCCAACTCTAGCGGCCATTTTGACAACGGAATTGATCACCATTACCTTCCCATATTCTAAAAACTTAACCCATTCGATCCGGGAACGCATCTGTGTCGTTTTAAGATTTCTTTGGCAAAAATAGCAGATATACAAGCTCATAGCGCGAGATGACATTTGTAACTCAAATCTTTGCTTCTGGGGGTCCCTGGAACTAACTATTTTACAAGCGTTCGCTTTAAAAAAAAAATGTATTCCAAGATTTGCACACATTTTCACGATGTTTCAAAAACAGCAGATCTACAAGCTCGTAGCGCGGCTATGAGCTTGTATATCTGCTATTTTTGAATAGCCCAGAGAAATCTAAAAATGACACACAGATGGGTTCCCGGTCTTAAAGGGTTAAATGACTGGTACAATTGGCAAGAGAGTTGCCAGCTCTAGACTGCATTTTAGCTCACGGTGTGTGTGTGTGTGTGTGTGTGTGTGTGTGTACAGCAGCAAACACACAATTCTGCATTGTTGGTATGCCGCAGATGAATGCACCAGGCAGTTCTACTATGGGACCCTTGTGTGTGTGTGTGTGTGGGGTGACAGGAACAATGTGTTCCTGGGTGACTTGTGTGTGACGCCATTAGCCTCCAGCCCCAATCCCCTCGTCCCCCCTGTTCCCCTCATTGCCCGGCGTACCACTGGGGGGCAGTGTGATCTAAAGGAGGGCTCTCAAGGAATGGCTTGCTGCTGAGAGAGAGCCTCACACATCAGCCTCACTGTTGTGTCAAGCAGACAAGGTCAAGCACACAGAGCGTTTAAAAATGAATTAATCTCCCACTCCCTTCTCCTCTTCTTTCTCTCTCTCTCTGCATTAAAGAGAAGAGGGGTGAGATAGTACAAGCCGGGGGTCCAAGAGCTTACACAGAATACCCATTTTCACCACTCCATGGAAACAAGATTGTAATGCGGAACAAAGATAGGCGGCATATATAAAAAGTCCAGCCATGTGAAGGGATTGTTCGTTTGCACGCAATACGGAGTATGAGTGCACTCAGCAGGTACAAGCTCTGAAAAAAATTAAGAGACTCCAAAATGACACTTAGGCATGTCTACATGTATGTCAGCCATTCCATTCCATTATCTGTTGAATTCCAATGCAAGAAGCAACCTCGTTTTACTACTTAATTACATACTGATGAGATGATAACCTGAATCAAATCTTATTTAAAGAGGAAAACTATAATTGCGGTAGGAACAGCTGCATGGCAAAAACAGTGCTGGTAGTAAATGAGTTAAAGCAATCAGGTTTATTCCACCAAATAGTTCTTGCTGAACTCTCCCATAACTTAAAACAAATTCGTATTTTGTTGTTTAAAAATGAATATGAACTGTCTGAACACACATTCTTAATATGTGACCTTCATTTGTACTCAAACACATACCTACAGTATAAATGATGATAAGTTTGCAGTGGTCTCTTAATTCTTTCCAGAGCTGGTATGTTTCATGGAGTGAAAACTGGGATAAAGCAGAATGTGTTTTGTGCTCGTTCCAATATAGATGAAGTAAGAGAGGCACATGAGGGTGACGCTTCTTAAGTTTCAAACTAGATTAGCCTACCAACAACAAAACCGCTTCGTTTGAATCAGACAAGAAAAAGACAACACCCTATCTTGTAAAATCGATTAAAATCGAAATAAAAACAAATTACGGTATGGAATGGCTTTAAAGGCAACGCAAGGCGCTAGATGATGAAATGATAACGAGTTTACAAACTGTCTCCACTCCTAGAGCAAGATTTAAATGACGTCTGTTTTAATGAAGTAATCATTCAAGGGGCTATCGCAGATTCACACTGTTTCTCAACCAGTGGTCCACAGACCACTAGTGGTCCATGGCATAATTACAAGTGGTCCTTTGTTAAATGTATCAAAATATGTAATATTTCATTCATAAATCCATCAAATTTAAGAACATTTTTGAACTATTAGGCGTAGTATGGGAAAAAAGCTCACGGAATAGTGAGCTTTTAGTGACAGATCTGCGATGCGTTGTGTGAGCTTGAAGATCTATTTTCAGTGTGCGACACCAGCACTAAACTAAGTATAAAGCTTTCAGATCATGAATTAAATAAAAACTAGAAAAGTGTGCTCCTCGGAGCACAGGTCTCCGCCAGGCCGGGTTGCCTACCCAGGGCCCGCAAACTTTGGTCATAGCCACTTGGAATGGGATCTGAATAATCTAACTTATACATCTTGATCACATGACCGCAGAGATAATGTGTCTGACACAGATTTGTGTGAGTTTTGGACAAAATATGTAGGAGTAGTAGCCATTTTATTTATTTTTTTAAGAATACGTAGAAAATGTAATCTGGCACAAACCGGCCCTATAAGATGCGTCATGATCCAAGGAATCCAGGGAAAAACGGTTCAAGAGCCAAAACGTGAAGTGGGCCACCGTGAGGAGATTTTAAAAATGATTCCGTGGCCTAGTGGGAATGTGCGTGCAAAGTTTCCCAGCAATCGGGCGCTGCATTCATGATGTGTGGCATTTTGTGTAAAATGGCCACCCCACAAACTCTAGAAGCCAATCATAGCCAACCGGAATGGAATATGAGCAATGTGACAGATACGTCTTGATCACATACCGATTTGCGTGAGGTTTGTTTTTTTGTTTTTTTGACAAAATCTGTAGGGGTAGTAATAAAAAATGTGTTTAGCAAAAATTGGTCTCATGGTTGCGCTATAACTGTCCGATAAAAAAGAAAAAGGGTGGTGATTCTTCCTCAGCCTACTGGGAGTGTGCGTGCAAACTTTCCCGCCGATCGGTCTAGTGGTGCTTGTAGCATGTTGTGCCAAACGGGCCCCTCCAGCGAACTTTGAAAGCCAATCATAGTCAATCGAAATAGAATCCGAAAAACCTGACAGATTCATCTTGATAACATGACTACAGAGATAATGTGTTCCATTTTGGGTGAGGTTTGGACAACATCGGTAGGAGTAGTAGCGCAAATTGTGTAAGAAAACGCAACATGGCTGAAAACTTGTCAGGTGGAAATGGCTGTGTCTTATTTGGGGAGTTCCTGAAATGATCCAAGGAATCCATGGGAAAATTCATTTTGATTGTATGACCTATGGCCAAAACGTGAACAAAATTGGCCTGTTATAGAGCCACCACGAGGCCGATTTGAAAAATGTAGGGTGGCATTTCTTCCTTGGCCTAGTGGGAATGTGCGTGCAAAGTTTCACGGCAATCGGACGCTGCGTTGATGATTTGAGGCATTTTGTTGAAAACGGGCCACTCGCATGACTAAAGAGATAATGTGTACCGATTGGCATGATATTTTTTCGTTGCCCGTTGTATATCACAACCATCTTTACATATTTGTCTGTCACCACTAGCAACAGATATAACTTTACAGCGTAAATGTGGGAGTGTACGCGCACAGTTTCGAGCCGATCGGCCCAGCGGTGCCGGAGATTAGCTGCTCACAGACAGACGGACACACACACACACGCACACACACACACACACACACACGCACACACGCACACACACACACACTCACAGAAGGACGGTCGGACGGACCCGAAAACAGTCTCTGCCACGCCTTCGGCCTGGCGGAGACAATAAATATACCTTCTTAAATATATACAGTAGTATATATTGTTGTGCAGAGATGGGGTGGGGTAGTCCTTGAGGATTGTTCGAAATATGCTGGTGGTCGAAAAATATGCCAGTGAGAACCACTGGGCCATCTGACATTTCACTTCCAGTAACTGACCTGTGTTCACCGTTCCTCTCTCCTTCCACGTGCAACATTCCAGCAACTGATTCCCTTTGTGGAGGATGACAGCTCTAAACACGAGGACCGCTCGGCCAGCCAGAGCCGCCCCGCCACAGAGGAGAGGAGAGAGATACTGGAGGTCAACAAGGTAAGCTGGAGACAATGAGCTGCATGTTGACGCGAAGGTTGTTAAGTGAACAAAACCTAAATGTATTAGTTTTTCCGTTACCCTTTGAATATCACAACCATCTTTACATATTTGGCTGCCCTGTCACCACTAGCAACAAAACGTTGCAGCGCTAATTATGCATTCAAATACAATACAGCGCTAGTGCCCTTACGAGTAGCCAGATGGACGAGGCAAATCTGTGGTAGCTGAACATGCTCAGAATATTAAGAAAAGATTATTGTGGCTTGTGTTTGAACTCGGTGCAGGGGGAACTAGAAAGCTGACATGAGCAAAATAGTAGCTGACTGTGTTTAAAATTTTAAAGAATGAGATGACTTTATTTCTCTAGGCAGTGATGTATGATGCAGTCACTTTGGAGCTGGTTCAGTTGTCTGACATCAAGCGCACCTAAAGCACTTTCGCAATTTATTCACTGTCAAGACGGGTTTTTTTTGCCCGGCTCTGATAGAGAGCCTCGTTTCTGACACTGACGCATAGAAGTGTAGTTCTTTTGACACTGACGCACCACACTGTCAGTCACCGGGGAACCTTCACTGGAAGAAAAGTGTTTAACCCATTGATACCTGGAACGCATCTGTGTCACTTTAGACGTCTTTGGCTATTCAAAAATAGCAGATATACAAGCTCATAGCGCGGCACCGAGTGCCGCGCTACGAGCTTGTAGATCTGCAATTTTTGAAAAATCATGAAAATTATTTTTTTATATTTTTTTCCGATTTTTTTTTTTTAGGATTTAGATTTTTTAGACGCGGCCTCAGGTCTTAATGGGTTAATCTTGACCAGGTTTTGTTACAGAGCCACAGAGGAGGCAAGGTAAATGGAGTGCTGCATTAGTCAGGGGGCTAATCCTGCAATAGAATCACACTTAATTCGGTAGAAACTTATCCATTGGACATTTCTGGAGCATGCTTTCAGAGAAACCAGCCCACATAATGCCATAGTTGAACTCAGTGCCTCTGTTCACCATTGACTGGCCCTTGATGTTGTGGCGTACTACCATCAAAGATAATTCTGAGTTGAGGATTAGGCCTAATCTCTCTCTGCAAGAGGTGGCCCAGGCCCATCAAGTTGACATTTCCATGTGGTGAGTAATAGGGATGGGGGCGGGTGCATGGATAACCGTGTAGGCTTCATGAAAATAAATCACTATCCGCTTAGGACTGATTTGCTGGAAAAAAATAAATAATTGCATTTAATTGTAACTCTTACAATACTCTAGCAGTCTAACATTGTTCTGTTTTAGACTGGAATTATAGTAAAACATTTGTTAGTTCTACCAGTGTTTCATTCTAATAAGAGAAGCACGCTGCATTTTATATCACAGCGTGGTGCTGACATGTACCACTAGTAGTTATGTTTATACACCAGGTAGTTCCGACCAAGCAATCAGATTGGTTGAAATAGGCTCAAACGAGCGTGACGGCACACCTCGCCGTTCTCAAATGAAACTAATCAAAATATAAAAAACAACTGTGCTGATCAGACGGAGTCTCGGCAGAGCAGAGCCGGCTAAGTGGCGAGGCTAGCAGTTTGCATGAGAAGTTAGCAGACGTTTTTTTTTTCTTCTATCGAATATATTACAATGAGATTGAGCTAACAGTTAAGTTTTGTGTTCAGTTTGGGAAAAGTTGTCTAGCGACTATAGCGAAGCTGAGTAAACAGGAACTCTGTCTCTGTCAGACGGACCCCATGTATTTCCAGGACAAATGAGACAGATAACACTCACAGAAAGGTTGTTATTTTGAGAGAGAAATGCCCCGCAATATGAACACATGTTTTATTTTGATGTTAACTGTTGTAGGCCTATAATCGCAATATTGCACTCGATGGTGGCTTTACCGTGCCGTCGTGCCAATTACACAGTAAAGCACACACACTCGTGTAATATGGCTTAATTGAACCACTCTACTTTGTCCAGAGCCGCAGAGCGATAACTGTAAAGGAGTTCTTCACCCATTTTCAACCTTATCTTCAAATAATTGGTCTTCACTAATGCTCATTATAAGATGGCACAATTTCTGTCTTGCTCTGACTGCATCTCATTGGTTAATGTGGACATTTCAGAAACCTGCCTACCAATGACATCATCGATGGGGATTCCAAGCTAGCTTCTCTTCCTACAGCCTTTCCCTTCCTGGAAAGTTAGCATGCTGAAATAGAAGCCATTGTTGTTGCATTAATACAAAAAATAAAACTTTGAAATCCTGTTTGAAACCTACCGATGATGTAACTGGTAGTATACAGTATATCCATATTTTGCTGGCCACCACAAAATCTACACTATTAACATCAAAACAAGCCTAATTAAAGGCACACTTTTGGCCAATTTTGAACCTAAATCCCATTGTTCTGTTGTGAGGAGATCATATATTATATAGTATACACAGTGGGTCAAAATGTCATGTATTTCTCTGCAAAATGTGGAAATGTCAGCACGTTAGATCTACAGTATATATGGTATTTTTTTTGGCCACACTATTTATGGGATCTCACATGGAACAATGGGGTTTAGGTTCAGCAACGTGTGCCTTTGAGGGGGAAAGGTGCCTTTGTTTCATTCATATAAACCCCAAGATTTGCTCTGAAACCCTAGCTGATAAAGAGATAACCACAAGCCAGTGGAAAACATTTCCAGAAAGACAGATGACCGTTTCACTTTATTAGGCTCTGTCTGTTAGAAGACGGTTCACTGCGTTCAAGTACTGACGTCAGTTGTGCTACATGTTTGATACAGTTGCTGTGTCCAAGCTGGCAATGTTAAAGGGAGTGTAAGTGATTTTCTTTTTTATTGTTGTTGTTGTTAAAAAAATGTTAAATAGCTCAATAGTCTGATAGCAATCATTGCTATATAGAGCATTTGTTCAGTAATAGGGGGTATCTCTGTCTCTCCAGCTCTTTAGTAAACAGACCATTTATTTTCAGGTCAGATACCAATTTTGTCCGATTAGGAGAGAGAAGTCACACAGGATACAGGATAAACAAGTGAAATTGGAAGTGATGAAACAAAACATTACAAAATTGGAACTGGAACACCATCAATTTGAAGCTGATAAATGATCCTTATGGTCTCTCCTGAGAGAAAAATTGATATCCTGAGGCGAAAATGTATTTATTGTTTACTAAAGAGCTGGAGAGAGGGGGAGACACTTGTTACTGAACAAATACTCTAGTAGTGCATAGCATTAATTGCTATTGGAAGCTTTTAACTTTTTAACACATTTATTATATTTGTATAAATAATATAAAGTTAACCGAGTTTACCGCATACTCTCCAAGTGTACACATTTACAGAAATGGCCAAATGACAAACGCCCATCTCTGTTGAGTAAATATCAGCCCCTGGATCGATGGCGGTCAGATCTGGTTTAGAGTCAGGTGTGGTAAACAACACACACACACACACACACACACACACACACACACACACACACACACACACACACACACACACACACACACACACACACACACACACACACACACACACACACACACACACACACACACACACACACACACACACACACACACACACACACTCTCAATCCTCTCGGCATTCTCTGCATCTCCACCCGGCATGCTGTGTATTCATGGACAGTGGAGTATGTTTGGATAAACACTTATGCATTATTTAGGTTTTTAGGTTATTCTGTTGTTAAGGTCCTCGGTCATGGAGTTTTTGTATGTGTGTGTGTGTGTGTGTGTGTGTGTGTTTGTGTGTGCATGCTTGGACACAATTGTTTGCACAATCTACTGTGTGTGTGCGTGTATGCGTGTGTGTGTGTGTGTGTGTGTGTGTGTGTGTGTGTGTGTGTGTGTGTGTGTGTGTGTGTGTGTGTGTGTGTGTGTGTGTGTGTGTGTGTGTGTGTGTGTGTGTGTGTGTGTGTGTTTTCTCAGTGAATATGTGCACAATATTTCTCATCGATATACTGTAGTTGATGCCTCATTCATACAGGTTGATGCCTTTATTCGTGGTGGAAAATCGAAAGTCTGAAAACAAATTGCATTGCTTTATCACCGCGTAATGTTCACGTTCCGTGCGAATGTACTCGTCACACAAACAACAGTTAAAAAAAATATATGTATTTAGGGAATGCTGCGAATGAATTGCAGGCCGGGAGAAAAAAACGGCCTGGAGTGTAATGACCTCAAGGCTGGGGTTTGAGTGTGTGCAGAGATATGGGTGTGTGCACATTACTTGAATACTTCATCTCCATGTGGGTGTGTGTTGGCAGATCCTTTTACTATTGTTCTACATTTATTTGTGTGTACGTGCTGTCTCTTCTCTGTGCACGGCGGCCTCGTCTTGACTGCTGCGGTGATGATAATGGTCCAAGGTCACTTGTGTCAGAGGCAGAGATGAGCACTGGTTATTTTTAAAGATCGCTGTACGGCTCCCCTGACTGCCTTTAAATGTTAACACTACAGTGAAACATCGCAGTGAACCGTACCACTCAACTGCACTCTGCCCTGTCTGAAATGCTCTCATCACACCTCTCTCACAAACCCTCCAAATAGCCACGGAGGGCCCAGCGATGCTTAACCCATTGAGACCGGGAGCGTCATTTTAAGATTTATTTGGCTATTAAAAAATAGCAGATCTACAAGCTACGAGCTTGTAGATCTGCATTTTTGTTTATTTTTATCGTGAAACATTTGTGCAAATCTTTGAAAATATTTATATTTTAAAGCGAACATTTGTAACTCAAATCTTTGCATCATGGGAATTCTACAAATGTCTTCCAAATCCTTACAGGTTTTTTAAAAACGCTTTTGTTGCTATAATCAGTGGTTCTCCAATTTTTTTCATGTCAAGGACCCCCAAAATGATATGTATTTGGCCGCGGACCCCCATCTCAAAGTATGTTCTTCCAGGGACCCCCCAGAAGCAAAGATTTCAGTAAAAATGATATCTATTCAAAGATTTGCACAAATCTTCACGATTTTTCAAAACGATAGCAGATCTACAAGCTCATAGCGCGGCACTCGGCGCGTTCCCTCGGCGCACTCGGTGCGTTCTCGGTTTTAACGGGTTAATGCAGTACGCATGAAGAATGAACAACAGTTTATTATTCATGTTCAGACACATACCAACACACACACCTACGACACAGACAACGCACGCACACGCAGAGATACAAACATGGCGACGGAAGTGTACAAGAGACATACCTCCCTGTCTGTCTCATTAGAAATCTGCAGTGGTGGAAAGTAACTAAGTACATTTACTTAAGTACTGTACTGTTTTGAGGTATTTGTACTTTACTTGAGTATTTCCAATTTCCAATACTTTTACTTCTACTCCACTACATCTGTCGCCCGGAGGGCAGTTGTTTGCATGAATCGAGATACACGGCTGACAGAAGCCGAACAAGTAGCTTATGTGGTACCGACACCTCAGGGGCCTTCATATGGCACTATGCCCCATAACAGTCAAGGAGGGCCCAGCTCAGCGGCTCAGGGGCCCTCAGATGGCACTATGCCCCATAATAGAGCAGGACCAACTCTGCAGCTCAGGGGCCTTCAGAAATGACCCTAAGAGATGAGCAGATATTAGAAAATATGTTGGCCACCATGAATGGTGGCGAGCAATCGCCTCTCTTAATGCGGAAAGAGCAAATGTAGAGAGAAATATCGAGGAACTAGGAGAAACGTTCGCCAATCTTAATCTAGAAAGAGAAAATGTGGAGAGGAATATCGAGGAACTAGGAGAAACAATGTGAGAGAGAGAGCGTCAGAGGGTAGTGATAGAAATCAGCGATGATGAAGACAGGATGGAATCAGACGCTAGGAACAGAGATGCTGTGATAGTGTTAAGCAGTGATGAGGAGAGTGCCATAGAGGAGTTGCAGCAGGGCAGTGAGGAGCACAGGGAGGTGGAGTTAGAACAGGGTCCAGAGGCGACACCCCAACAGCAGCAGCTGATAAGGTTGATGTTGCAACGACCACAATCACCAGGCCGCATCATCACCAGGTTGCATTATTCCCTGGTCTACGTGCCTTCCACTCCAGGAAGGGGGAATTCACCTACCCCTCCATCATCACCGGACAGTCCATAAGAGAATCAGTGGCGATGAGGGAGATCAGAGCGATCCTCCACCATATTGTTTCATATATTCATTGCATGGATGCCTTATGCCTAAACTGTGTTAATTTGATGAACTGAGTACTGATGAGGGTACTTAAAATCCTTTTCTGTTTCAAGCTTGAATGCAAGGGGTTAAAATTAAGATGTGAGAAAAGACAGGGCCATTACAGTGTGTGTGAGAATGACGAAATAGGTTAGCAGTAAGAAACAGCTAGAAAAGAGGAACTTCTAGTGGAGGACAGGAAACCATGAAAGCTGGGCGAGGAGCCAAAAAGCAGAGAGAGTGTGACTTTGAGAAGAAAGAGTAGAAATACTCTATTTTTTACTCTACTCTCTATAAGAATAAAAAAATACTTAAAGACAGTAAAAGGTAAATGAAATAAGAAGAGATAGAGTAACAAAATAATGATAAAGTGTGGTAATGCTTGCTATATTATTAAAGATTGTGTTAATCACTAGAAGAAGTGGTAAGGATGAAGTAATCACTGAAAGGAGTGTTAGGGAGGAAAGTATAAAGATAGAAGGTAACGTAGTATTACAAGGGGGGAGGAAAGGCCTTACTAGACAGACTGGGTGTAGCACAGTAATACACTGATTAGGCGATAGTGGGGTGCAGAGTAAATGCTTTATACTTAAATAATAGTTTATTTGGGTTAGTTAACTGACGATAAGTAAACTGAGATAAATAGTATACATAGGAAAATAATGGAAAATAGCGACTAGTGTATAGGGTAATAGCTACTGAGACTATGGAAACATAATTTCCCTAAGGGTATTGCATAGGTGAAATGGTGTGTAAGAATAGGGAGGAGGTGATATGTCGCATCAAGTACAGTCACGCTGACCATGGGGTAATAAACGGGATATGGTCAAGAGAACGTGGGTGGTAGGAAAAATAGGATGGGCCAAAATGCCCTTTATAAACAAAGTTCAGAGAGCAAGTTGTTGAGAGACTTTGCGCGCTGTCGTTAGAGACCTGGGGTATGTTAGAGTAATCTCACCATATCACCCGAGTTGGGGAATTAGTCTCTGACTTGTGCGAATATGGGATTTAGATGCTTAATAATAGATGGGGTAGAAAAATCAGCCAAAAACATAGTGCGTGTATTAGACTAAAAGATCTCCCAATTTGATGATGGGTCTTATAAGGGGCCTCACCCTTTATAGCCTATTATTAGGTTGTAGTCAGGCGAGGGAAAGATTGTACGCCTTATACCTCGCTCTGCTTTAAAATAGACAACAGGTAGAAAGAAGGAATCTGGATTATTGGAAGGAACTACCAGAAGGTGATATTTTAGTTATGTCTTGTTTTATCACAGCATGGGAGGGTAAGAGTACCTATGTATTTGAGATCTATTTGGATAGAACTTTAATAGTCTCATGTATGTGATATGGATTAATTTGTAACAGCTTAATTGAACATTGTATTCAATCTACTTACTTTTACCTGAATTTTCTGCTTAAAGCTGTAAGCAATACTATAATAAATTTTACATTTCCTGCATTTAAAAGAGAAGTTTCAAAGAGTTATTTTACACACTTTGGGGATAATTCCCCTAATTTGGTTTATCTCCTTAATAGAGTAAAAACGTGGTTTCAGTGCATTTAAAGGATTTTAATGGTTACCTCTAACCCCACCTTGGGTATTGATTAAATAGGAGTTTAGTCACTATTCAATAAACAACACCTTGGATTTAGACATTGTTAATAAATTCTAAATACTCAAACCAGTAACTACACCAACGTGCACGCATTTAAAGTAAGATAGCCAATATTAATTAAGGTGATTATAGGCAGCGAGTGATTAATGGGTTGTTCATGATCAATGCCTATAGCTGAAAAAGGGTGTGGCCTTAAGATGGAGATTGGTTAACGAGCTGGAGTGAATATCTTACGCCATAGGCTTATGTGCTTTCTATGAGTGAATTGAGGGTTTAGTTCACTAGGATAGGAAATTACCTGTTAGTCAGAGAGCCTATACGGGACGGACGTACCTCCGTAAACCGCCCGGCGACACATCTCAGAGGCAAATATTGTACTTTTACTCCACTACAATTATATGAAAGCTTTAGTTGCTAGTTACTTTTCAGATATAAATGATTATATTATAAAACATACATTAACCACTTCAGCCCTATTTTATACAGAGGCTATTTGAAAATAGCAGATCTACAAGCTCACAACGCGTCGCATCGCGACGCTTTGTGAGCTTGTAGATCTGCTATTTTCAAATATTTAGTACTTTTACTTTTGGTACTTCAAGTACATTTTGAATTCTGGACTTTTACTTGTAACAGAGTATTTTCATATTGCAGTATTGGTACTTTTACTTAAGTAAAGAATTTGAGTACTTTTTCCACCACTGATCTGAGCAGAGGAATGGTATATTATCAGACCTTGTTTGTTTTGCGTCAATCCCCCGATTCAGATTCTCCACATGCAGGCTGTGTTTGAGTCATCCTTACTGCTCGACACGTCTCACACGGCCGATACGAAGATAAAGAGATGGAGACGGCGAGCTTGTTAATATGATTAACGCAGACTGACCTTCCATCTTTACGTTTTTTTAGCACGGCACAACACTGCACACTTCTGGTTCAAGCTTTGGCAAGAAAACGAAGCAAATGAAAATGCTCAATGTTGTATACAATGATATAGACCAGTGGTTTTCAACCAGTGGTCCGGGGACCACCAGTCATTTTAACCACTTAGCTTTGGCTATTGAAACATATCAGATATACAAGCTCATAGCGCGGCACCGAGTGCCGCGCTATGAGCTTGTATATCTGATATGTTTCAATATGAGCTTGTATATATGATATTTTTGAAAAATCTTGAAAATGTGTGCAAATCTTTGAATATATATATATATATATTTTTTTTTTTAGAGCGAACGTTTTTAACTCAAATCTTTGCTTCTGGGGGTCCCTGGCACACAGCATTTTCAGATGGGGGTCCGCGGCCAAATGTATATCAATTTAGGGGTCCTTGGCATGAAAAAGGTTGAACACCACTGGTCTAGACAGATAATTTACTACACATATGCACATACAAACAGCCTTAATTGCACATTCATATAGTTATTAGCACATTCATATAGTTTGATTAAAGCTGCAATCAATAATCAATAACGTTCATGTCCTATCTGGGATTTTTATCCTGGTCTCCTGCATGACAGACCATAATCCTACCATTCTACCGATAGGGCATCCTGCTTGGACGGAGGAGGAGTTGCGTCATGAGCTTCAGGCAGTACTGTCAGTAGTGTCTTAAGGCCGAATCGATGCATTGTACAATTTTAAAGCCGAAATAAAATCATTTCGGGAGGAGTCCCCGTGACGGTTTTATTTCGGCTCTATAAAAGTCATTTCATACTAATGTGACTCACGGCTTGCGCCGAAGTCGCTTGCAAATATTGGGGGTCCTTGACATGAAAATGTTTGAAAACCACTGGTCTAAAAACTACTTTAGACGATAAAGTTTGACTGACCAGCTGTAGTCGCTTTTGGGCTTGTTCTCATAGACCTGGTTGCTTGTATTGTCATCACCTTGCTAAAATAATGGCCTACGTCATTTTTTGTGTAAAATAATATGTTTGCCTAAATCAGCTCTTCATGACACTGTCCACCTCTGGTAAAATTGCTTCGTCTCCAGTAGTATAATGGCCTATGACAAGAGTGTGACCTAGGCCATTTTATGGCCTAAAGTCACAAAGACATGTGACTTAGGCAAAGAAAATCACTTACTTTTTTACACATTAAAAGTCTTTGTCATGGTCTTTTTAACGTGTATAAAAAGTTTTAACTGACAATTCCACTCCAGTTAGCCATTGCCAGTGTTTTTCTCTCACATTTCTAAAGCCTTTTCAACAATTTAATATCCATTGACAACAATAGAAAACATCTCAGTGTATCACACAAAGGAATACAAAAGCATCTTACACAAGTCAAGTATCTCATACAGCACTCAAAAGTAGCTCAATCAATCTGGTATGTAAGCTAAGATATTATTGTATGTGTTGAGTGTACAAGTATATAAAGTCTAAGTTTCCTTTTAAAACAAGCCTTTCCTTTTATGTTACGAATATCGCCTGGAAGACGATTCCATAGTATAATTGACCTATGAAATACAGCTCTCATCATTGAATTGGACTTAGGTAGAGGTAAAGTTATTAGTCCACCTCTCACCCCATGAGTGGAATATGCATGAGTATTTGAGTATTTGATGTGCTAGCATTATTGTATTAACATACTCTACCATGCAAATTAGTTAAAATAACATTTTATCCATTAAAATAAGTTCCAGATTGCAGCTTTAGGCACTTTACACTGAATAATTGCTTAAATAAGTATGTGTACTCAAAATAATTAAATTCTCTGGATGGAATAAGGTAATTATGAAGGGTTTCCCATTATACATGCATTACACACATGTAAGTCACATGGTGGACACGTTTGACAAACAAAAATGGGTAGTTTGGGGCACAGACACACACGTCGAAACCACCCGTCCACATGAATATGTGAACCCCGAGGCTAACAAACGACTTAATTAGACACGCTTATTTCCAATCTGGCCGTGGGCCTTCCAATGCAAGTATTTGAAGCATATTTAGCCATGATTTCTGCCCAGGCTGCACAGCTGCATATTAAA
Organism: Gymnoscopelus microlampas; assembly: GCF_963454915.1. NCBI lineage: Eukaryota > Metazoa > Chordata > Actinopteri > Myctophiformes > Myctophidae > Gymnoscopelus > Gymnoscopelus microlampas. The sequence goes on along the minus strand of NC_139952.1, from coordinate 17,064,645 downwards.
GGCAGCAATAAGGACAGCATGCATTGGGGAGTCGGGGACTTTAGTGTGATCAGCAGAGGAGACGTGCAGGACGGGGGGGGGGGGGGGGAGCAGATGTTAGCGGTGGTCTGACTGCATCTGCCATGGTCTGCACAACCAGACAGGACGGCCCTGGAACAACAGAGGCAGGGATAACGGGGGGGCTGGTGTAGGGCGGGGCGATATGACTTCAAATCAAGAACACAACGATTGTTTCAAACTTTAGCCTCGATTACGATGACTAAACAATTAACCTATAAAAAAATGCAAAATAGCAGATCTACATGCTTGCAACGCATCCCTGCAATATTCTTCGCCCGATACTATTGTACAACAAAGTATAATACAGGGGTTAAGTGCTTCATCAGATGATATCAAATCTATAAGAACTTTTTTGTGTGGATTTGTTGATATATTAACTCTCTTCACTGCCAGACTTATTTCTGGCCGCGTTTGCCCACTGAGAGCGATTTTTTAGATTTTCTTATCTTTTTCAAGTAGTCACAGGATATTTATCTCCATTATGATCGATCCCCTGATGATTGCTAATCACTGAGGGTTATACTGTGTGGTTTCGCAAATGTCAACGAGGTCATCGCGACCTCGTTGACATTAATTGTCTGCCTTTGAAAATAGCATGTCTGGGCCAAAAATACATAGTAAAAAAAAACTGCTCAGGAGCCTTTTTTTCTCCTGTTTTTTAAGTTAAACAATAAGTGAATGGAGCAGCAAATCTTCGGATCACAATATCTTGGGTTCTGAACATGTTTTTCAAAAACAATTATTATATATATATATATTTTTTTTGTTTTTTTTATTAAAAAAAAACTTGTGATAAGTCGTTCTTGGCACTCAGGGCATTCAGAAAAATACTCGTGATAACTCGTTCTTGGCACTCAGAGAGTTAAGAAGAAACTTGCTTCTCGATTATTTGATCAACCTACATGAGCAAGATTAAGTCTCATTTATTAGTTCTAAATGATGGAGAAGGATGAAAAACTGGGATGGAGTGATGGAAGGAGGGACAGAAAGGTAGGGAGGGATGAATAAAGGGAAGGAAGGATTGTTTTATAAAAATAGGAGGATTGAGAGAAGGAAGGATCAGAGCGATAATTTGACAAAGACGGATGGAGGTATGGACGGGGAACGCAATGGCGGGATGGAATGGGAGACGGATGGAGAGAGGGAAAAGAAAGGAGTAGACATGGAGATAGCAGTGGAGAGAGGGGTGACGGAGAGACGAGTCCCAACTGAGGGATGAATGGACAGGGAAAAAGGGAGGGAGGGAGGGATAGAGGTTGAGAGACGGAGGTATAGAGACGGGTATGGGAGGAGAGAGAATGAGGATAAGCGGGAAGGAGAATTGTTTAAACTGCATATTTTTTATTATTTTTATTATTATTTTTTTGTATTGTTCAGATTAGTTTTTTATGATTTGACATATGACATTCACGTAGGATAAACAGCTCTTGAAGAACCCCCCCCACCCTCGATTTATGGATGGCAAATTTGTTATAGAGAAAACAACAATAAAAAAAAAAGGATGAGGGAGATTGAAAGCATTCTGAAAGATGAAAAAGGGAGAGAAAAGACGGGTAATTCTGCAGTTGGAGGGGGGGGAGAGATGGATGGATGACCAGACAGATAGCTGTGTTGTCAAGAGAAGGTAGATAAAGTGGAGGGTAAAGAATGAACGAATGTTGGCAGCAAGAAAGAAAAAAAACGGCTTTTGAAAATGAAGTTAAGAAAAAAGAAATGAGCAAAAAAACTGTTGTTTGGGAGCCGCTAGTCGAAGACCACTTGATGCACACACACACATGAAAGGACAGAGATGATGGGCTGGAAGACGGATGAAAGCGGCGCGCTTTGATAGATGTGGAGACAACGGTGGATTGTCACAGCTAGGGATCACGATATAGGTTCTAGAATGGAATAGCAGAAGACACCTGTGTGTGACGGAGAAAATATGACGCCTGCCTCTAAGAACATGCACATAGAGAGAGAGAGAAGAGATTGATGTGTGCGTGGATAGATAAAGTCCAAATAGGCCTCTTAGCTGACATGTTACAGTAGCTCAAGATCGTTGGCCCCATATTTCCTCATGGAATAGATAAAAAAGATTCCATGAGATCCAAGATTCCATTCCGTTCCACGGAGTGCATCGTAATTTAAAATTCCCTCTATTGGGAGGATAATAAACTGTGACAGAACGTATATTGATGGAAAAGGGGTGATGGAATGCTTGCATGTTACCAACATGAAGCCTATAGCCTCCCTATTCTGTGGTGAACATTCTGTGAGAATGGCAGATCTACAAGCTCACAATGCATCGCGAACGAGCTTGTAGATCGTCAATTTTTTTGGCAAAGAGATTTGGTGTAAAGGGGGGAAACGTAGCGGACCGAGTATAGAGTCCTGGGGGACTCCGGTCAACGAAATATGTTGGGTTGGATAAAGTGGTTAAAGATAAATACACAGAAGAACTTGGGCGGAACCTTGGGTTGTATATTATCATAGCTACCTGGGCATGAAATAATAATCCAAATAATGTCCATCATCTGTTGCTTCTGTGCTCTGTGATTGAGTAACTGGAATTAGTTATTCCATTTCCTTCCAAAAACTGTGTCCTGATATGTAATTATTTTTATGTACTGTATGTAGGTGCGGCAGTGGCTCAGGGGTAGAGTGGCCGGGTAGAGTGAACTGTAAACCGCAAGGTTCCCAGTTCGATCCCGGGCTGGGGCGCTCCCCCAGAGTTAGTGTCGAAGTGTCCTTGAGCAAGACGCTGAACCCCTAATTGCTCCCGATGAGCAGGTTGGTGCCTTGCATGGTTTCCTCCGCCATCGGTGTATGAATGTGTATGTGAATGGCACAATCAATGTAAAGCGCTTTGGATAAAAGCGCTAGATAAATGCACCATTTACCATTTACCATCTATAGCTAACTGGGCATGAAATAAGTCCAAATAATGTCCATCATCTACGTATATCTGTTGCTTATGTGCTCTTATTATCTTATTGGACATTCTGCATAATGAGTACTTTCTACTTTTGGTACTTTCAGTACATTTTTATACAAATTTTTGCACTTTTACTCAAGTAAATGTTGAATTCCGGACTTTTACTTGTAACAGAGTATTTCTACATTGCAGTATTGATACTTTTACTGAAGTAAAACTTTTTTTTCCACCACTGCCAAACCGGGGGGGGGGGGGGGGGCCTTGAAATCAAAAAGTTTGAAAAACATTGCCCGAGCGCGAATGGCCTGAACACCAGCCTCGCTGCAAGACTTCGTCCCCTTCCAGCGTTCAGCTTGGCTCACTAGCTTCAACCCCAAGCCCCCCCCCTCCCCCCTCCCCACCCCGGGATGTTGAACAGGTAGCAGTGGTAAAGAAGAAGAGTAGAGAAACGGGAGGGGCCAGAGCAGAGGCAGATGAATGACTCCTCCATGGTAATGTCTGGCTGCTTTATGGGCCGTCTTGGCTGTGAGTGATGGCCTTGCTCTCGTTATCTGTCGATTGGGGTAATTGCTGTTTGTCGGAGTCTGGCTGACTGATGGTGATGCAATCTGCCCGCCGTTCCGGGAGGAGGAGGGAGAAGGCATCCCTCTCATCACTCTCCACAAGTGTCCTTACTAGCCCACTGAGACCTGAAGCCGATTCTACGAAATGTCTTCTAAATCCCAACAGTTTTCTGAAAAAAAACGTATGTTTCTATATCAGTGGTGCTCAAACCTTTTCATGTCAAGGACCCCCAAAATGATCTGTATTTGGCCGCCGCCCTCCATCTCAAAATATGTTGTTCCAGGGACCCCCCAGAAGCAAAGATTTGAGTTAAAATAATTTAAAATAATACATATTCAAAGATTTGCACACATTTTCACGATTTCTCAAAAATAGCAGATCTACAAGCTCGTAGCGAGGCACTTGGTGCCGCGCTATGAGCTTGTAGATCTGCTATTTTTGAATAGCCAAAGTGTAAAATAATGCTTTTTAGCTCAAATGAAAAAGTGACACAGATGCGTTCCAGGTCTTATTGGGTTAGGAAGCACACCATGTGTGAAAAGGTGTAAGTGTGTGTGTGTGTCTGTGTGTGTGTGTGTGTGTGTGTGTGACTGTGTGTGTGTAAATGCTTCCTTGCGCACGTGACCGTGACGGTGTGCCTTGCCTATGTCTTTGTGTCCTTGCAGGCAACGGATGGGAGAGGCATGTACTACATCACGTATGCACGCACGTTGGTGCATATCTATGTTCTCTGCTCCTGTGTGTGCATCGGAGATAAAGTATAGACAAGTCTGTCTGGCTGCTGTGAAAAGGTGTTTGTTACGCGCATGAGTGGGATTGTGTGCACGCGCAGACATTTGCAAAGCGCCACTTACTCGCGTGTGAAGTAAGTGGTGTTTGCATACATGTTGAAAACGCATTAAGCCATCATTAATTGCCGCATAATGGCTTGCAATTGCTCAATCTGGGTGCTGCAGACCTTTTGGTGCCATTGGATGTGATGGCGCATATCAATTCAAGGGACACAGTCAGCTGCGCTGCTTTACCTTCCAGGGAGAAACACAAAACTGAGCGACACCCCCAAGTGACCGTATATTACAGTCATAATGAACACCCCGCATTACTGGTCACACCCCAATTAATGGAGGGAAACAATGAATATGACAAACAGATGCGCCTACTGAATCCCTTACTGACCATTCATTTTGCTCAAGATTTTTGTCACATTTTTCCATTTTTGCTTTTGACGAGACAATTTTACACCCAAGCTGTCCGTTGCATAAATGGTACAATAGCACCCAACATCCTCTCTGCCCAACTGACTGACTGACTGACTCACTGACCCGACTGACTGATTGGCTGTTTGGCTGTCTGTCTGGCCTGAGTGACAGCGCATATTCCTGAATACAAATGGACAGATGATTCATTATGAGTCAGTCAGGATTGCTTAATAATCATTCCATCTGGTCTGTGTGGGCCCCGCGCCTGACGTGTCATGACGACATCACTCACCCTTTCTTCTCTTCATACCAATCGCTCCCACACCCCTCCCGTCAATCCAGCAAGCGTTGTTGGTGCTAGTGGTGGAGAGGGGGGGTACTTCGGCGATGGCCGTCTCCCCCTCAATGTGTCATGGGAGTCGCGGACAGTGGTGTGACAGGGGGGAGACACCCCAGCCCCCCCACCCCTACTCTCTGCCACCAATACCCCCCCACCCCCCCTGCCTGCCACCGCCACTCGCCCTGCGTTTGATTTAATACCAGCCTAAGTGTGAATAAATTCCTGTCACAGCCCGTTAAGGAGGCCTTGGAGAGATCTGGCCTGTTATTAATTCACCACAGCGCTCTCTCTCTCTCTCTCTCTCTCTCTCTCTCTCTCTCTCACACACACACACACACACACACACACACACACACACACACACACACACACACACACACACACACACACACACACACACACACACACACACACACACACACACACACACACACACACACACACACACACACACACACACACACACACACACACACACACACACACACACACACTCTCTCTGCGCTCTCTTTCTGTATCTTTGGTTTATTGAGGAAGACTCAGCAAGTACATTCCATCTAGATCACCGACCTCGACTATGCAGATGAAATTGCCCTAGTGTTGGACACAGCAGAGAAAGGAAGGGAACTAAAGGGCCGTTCGCACTGAGCACTATAACTATATTGTTCACCATTGTAATTAGTAGTTTATAATTAATAGTCTAATAGTTGGGTGTGAACTCTGCCATCCACTTGACTTAGAACGATTTTTAAAACTATATTTTTACAGTTATAGTGCTTAGTGTGAATGGCCCTTTAGAAATGGAGTACAGGAATATTGACTTAATGGAGAGAAAACAAAAGTAATGGCATTAAACATGGAGGACAGAGACCCAGTGCTATTGCCGCTGTGTTCAAGGTAGTCGAGGTAGCCTGGACTTCCTCGACCGAATATGATCTGAAGGTCCGGAGTGGAGGGCACTTGCCTGGAATGCCTTCTACGGGATGAAGAGAGTGGAAAACTGAGATGGGAGATCTCAGCTTATCCTCAAGCTTAATCAGAGACTGACAGGAGGGAACATTACGTGAAACTTCATACATTTCCCACGGGAACCATGGGCATACAATCAGCGTTGCCAGATCAATCAAAATTTTGGGGAAAAAAGTTTTTATATATATATATATATATTTATTTTTTTTGCCAATAAAAATATGTTTAGATGGGAGGGGGTCCGCGGACAAATACATATTATTTTGGGGGTCCTTGATATGAAAAAAGTTTGAAAACCATTGATAATATAGCAAGAAAAAAAAACTTTAGGAAAAAAACTGTTAGAATTTAAAAGACATTTGTAAAATCCCCAGAAGCAAAGATTTGAGTTAAAAAAATTGCTTTAAAAAAGTATATATATATATTCAAACTAAAGATTTGCACACATTTTCACGATTTTTCAAAAATCTACAAGCTCGTAGCGCGGCACTCGTACGAGTTTGTATATCTTCTATTTTTATATAGCCAAAGAAATCTTAAAATGACACACACACATGCGTTCCCGGTCTTAAAGGGTTAATCTCTCACTCTCTCGTTCCATTCCCTTCTGCTCCACTCTCTTGGTATCAGTAAGGAGTCGAGTAGCATGCGTTTTGAATCAGCTGCTGTCGTCTGATTGATTGGAAGCTGTTCATAGACCTGGTGGTCTTGCCCTTCATCCAAACTGATCAAATCACATGAGCAGAAATGTAGACAAATTCTCTCTCTCTCTCTCGCTCTCGCCCTCTCTCGCTCTCTCTCTCTCGCTCTCTCTCTCTCTCTCTCTCACACTCACACACACACACACACACACACACACACACACACACACTCACACACTCACACTCACACTCACACTCATACTCATACTCATACTCATACTCATACTCACACACACTACATATTGGATTCATGTTTAACGACTTATACCCTCAATACTTTGTAAACTTGACCTTTGGCTCTGTATTTGGTCTGCTCTTTTTTTCAATGTACACCAAACCTTTTCGCCGAAAATAGCCGATCTACAAGCTCACGAATGTTCCCCCCCAGAATAGGGATGCGAGGGTTCAAGTGGTTGACCCCCTGTTGAAGACCCCTGGTCTACAATACATATTAGCAAGTGATGGCTATGATGTACCCTGTTCATAAACTGTCGCTGTTTGTCAGGTCCTGCAACCACTCATGTGCGTATGGTCCTTGTGTAGCTGGGTAGAATTTACGTGCGATATGGTCTGCGCCCAACGTAACGCACTTTGGTGTAGCTCGGAAGGTAGAAGTAAGCCAACTTTAGATGGTTTGAGTTCAGCGAGGGACTGCTGTTTGGATTGAACCATATGTCTAACTTGAAAACAAGAAAGAAGGAATATGCAGAATATGCAGTTATATAAATCTTGTATTTCACTACGACTGATTTATTTAATGCCTGCAACATACCCGGGTTTAAATGTACTGTATTATCATTAACCCATTGAGGCCTGAGGTTTCCGATTCTACAAAATGTCTTTTCTGTGATTCTACAAAAACATAGGTTTTTTGAAAAAAAAAACTATCTTGCTTTGTTGCTCAAAAGATTTGCTCAAAGGTTTGCACAAATGTTCTCGATTTTTCAAAAATAGCAGATCTACAAGCTCGTAGCGCGGCACTCGGTGCCGCGCTACGAGCTTGTAGATCTGCTATTTTTGAATAGCCAAAGTGTAAAATAATGCTTTTTTAGCTCAAATCCAAAAATGACACAGATGCGTTCCAGGTCTTAATGGGTTAAAGCACGTTGGGAAAAGAAGTGTGTAGCGTTGTCGGTGTGATCTCCCCCTAGGAGTCACGGTGGGTGTGTGTGTGTGTGTTTGTGTGTGTGTTTGTGTGTGTTGCCAGTTCCTCAACCATGCATCTGTTCTGAACGTCTAAAGAAGTAGTACCTAGAGTGAAGAGTTCAGAGTTTCAATGGTTCTTTCTTTCTTCGGAGCCTATTATCACCTCTCATCCTCCTCTGTGTCTACCAAAGGGAGAACTGCTGTCTCAGATGCCGAAAGGAAAATTAAATCTGTGGATGTGATGTTACTGCGAGTGCTTCTCACTCCCATAAGGATGTGTGAATTGCAGATTAGGCCCTTGACTGGGATGAAACACAAAGTGACAGTGCCCACTATCTTTCTAACCTGTAAATCTGCTTTTCACACCCTTTGCATAAAAGAGAGGACTAAAAAGAAAACCTGGGTTAGCAGGTAATAAGGTGGAATTACTTTGCTTTTGATCTTTCCAGAAATATGCTCTTCCCACTATTAACTTCGCTCTAAAAAAAGAGAGGTCTCATAAGGCAACTGATTTCTCATTGCTATTGCAGATTATAGAAACCGCTTGATATGAAGAATCGAAGCGTTTACATCTGAAACATCTTTGCCACCTGAAGGACCTTTGACATTAATCAAAGTTGTTGCTTTTTTTCACCTGGAGCCCTCTGTGCCAAGTGAAAACCTCCTGAAGCACACTAGTTATTTGGAGTGTGTGGGTGGAGGCTTGCTGCCTGGCCGCTGAAGCTGTAAGTAGCTCCTATAACAGACATCTGAGGGGGAGATGAAAGGGAGAGGACCTGTCTGCCTCCTTGAGACAAGGGGGGGGGGGTATTACTGTGCAAATACCTGCTCCAAGCCCCAGCCTTGGTTTGGATGAAGATACAGTAGGCTATATGCACAAACACACATGCAGATGTGTGTACTGTATTGTGCACATGCTTGTATACAGAAAGACAAACAGATAGGCACACACACACACATACACCACCCACTTCAGTCTAAAAAGAAATGGCACTTCCAACTAAACCCTCCTTCACTTCCAACTAGAACCCCTACTTCACTTACAACTAGAACCCCTACTTCACTTACAACTAGAACCCCTACTTCACTTACAACTAGAACCCCTACTTCACTTCCGTCTAGAACCCCTACTTCACTTACAACTAGAACCCCTACTTCACTTACAACTAGAACCCCTACTTCACTTACAACTAGAACCCCTACTTCACTTACAACTAGAACCCCTACCTCACTTACAACTAGAACCCCTACTTCACTTCAAACTAGAACTAGAACCCATACTTCACTTACAACTAGAACCCCTACTTCACTTCAAACTAGAACGCATACTTCACTTACAACTAGAACCCCTATTTTCACTTCCATCTAAAATCTCTATTTCACTTCCTAGAACCCGTACTTCACTTCCATCTAGCCCTTCAGCTCTGACCATTATGTCTCATGCACCGTCTTTCTTCTACAGCCACCCCGCCGTGCCGCTGCCTTAAGCTAGCTACAGTAGTTATCAGCAGCGAGGAAAAGTTCTCTAATTAAACCGTGACTGGGAAAAGCCTCGGCCGTTTGACACTTTGTCTAACTATGACCCGTGTTGGGAATTGAACCTGTAACTCTGAGGCTTTGTCCATTCATCGGTAATTACCCTCTCCCGCCGGCACAGCTCCTTCCAGGGTGCCTGAAATGTGTGCAGCTAATCCAACCACAAACCCAGGAGCAGGTTGGGATTCTAATTCCATTCTGCCAATCAATTTCCCAAGTTGCCGGAGCCCCAGCGAACAGCCATCTCTTTACTAATCAACTCGCTTGCTTAAAGCATAAGTGCTGCTTTGAAGATGTGCTGAACTTTTCAACCTGATGGATTAGGTATTTACTTAAAACACGCCCACACATTACACCCCATGGCTAAGCGAAGTGTGGAGGTACTATATATATGAGTTAAAGCTAGCATGTACTTACGTTCACAAAAGTGGTCAATGGTTTTGGTTAAGGTATCAATCTTTTTTTTTTTCTCCTTAAAACACAGTCATACTACTAAGTAGGTTATCATTAGATGTACAATTCTTGAGACAGCTCAGCCATTTGCTTGGCCACCCTTCATTGCTTTTAAGGTAGCAGCATCCAAACCCTTCTCACCCCTCATTTATTATCACTGGGAACCAAATCACAAAGGAAGGTCCAATCGATAGGGCTACCTGGAAGAGAGTCAAGTGCTTATGAGAGAGGGGGGGGGGGTAGGTGGGGTGCCTAGCCTCCTGCCCAGATAGTTCTTAAAAGACTAAATCGATGGCAACTGTTCTGCAACACTTGGCTGACACTGCAGGCTTTCCAGCTCAGTACTGAGGATGTACTGAAAAGGCCCAGTCAGTAGGTGTACGCAGGGATGACAACATTGCTATTGTATTTCTGCCACCTTCAGTGTAGAAGGCTTTATCTGTCTTCAAATCCATGTTAAAGGGCTCTGTTCCCCCGGGAGAGCCCACACCAGACAGTGGACACACTGCTGGCAGTTAAACTTAACTCTCCTTTTCAGGGAAAGCTATAAAGTTTATAAAGTCAATTACAGCGTTTTAAAGCGATGTCAGGCAAATTAAGGCTGCTTGGTTGGTACAGGTCCCTGTGGGTTTACTGTCCATCGTCTGCATGTATAGCCCACTTACATGTAGCATCCCAGAGTTGTTCAGGTGGGACACAGAGACTAATTAAGGATAACTTATTTTGGGCGTGTTCTCTCCTCCGCGTCATCAGCGCCCATACCCTAGGTGGGGTTGGCGAAAGGGCATTTCTGTGTGGAGTTTGCATGTTCTCCCCGTGTCTCCTAGGGTAGGTACCCTCACAAAAACATGCAGTAATCCTGGTCACTATACTGCCTCCCCCTGGCCAGCCGGGGCGCCTGATGGAGGGGAAGGGAACTGGTTGGAATAACGTGTTCCTTCCACGCGCTACGTCCTACCGGGGAAACTCCCCCTGTCACTGGGTGTTAAAAATAGGGTTACAAAATCGCGGGATAAAAGAGAAAAGACATCTGGGCATGATCCAAGTCCAAATATTATTGATCATCTTTATCTGTTGCTGAGCTCTGTGAGCGAGCAACTAAAATGAACGATTCCATTCACTCCCATTGTAGTGAATGGAAAACATACAGTCCTGGTTTGTTTCATGGTATATTTCACCTACTAGTGATGGCGTCATTGCTTGCTTTCACTGACGTTAGTGACATATCGGTTTTTGTTGTACTATACTAGAGAACTTCCATTAAGGGTAATAATATAACATTAATACAGCAATTTCACTTTCCCCCAAATTATGTACGGTAGGTTAATAATATATGTTAACAGAAGAATCCTCTTTGTTTTTGTTTGTTTATGTGCTAAAAGTGAAAATTAATTACTACTTCTGTTTAATCGATCACACTGCTCAGACACAACAGATAAGGATGATTATTTATCTCTGCCAGGTTGGAGATTATTTTTGCCCTTGTCTAATGTGTCAGTATTTGTGTGTGTGTGTGTGTGTGTGTGTGTGTGTGTGTGTGTGTGTGTGTGTGTGTGTGTGTGTGTGTGTGTGTGTGTGTGTGTGTGTGTGTGTGTGTGTGTGTGTGTGTGTGTGTGTGTGTGTGTGTGTGTGTGTGTGTGTGTGTGTGTGTTTGTGAGTCTGCGGCTAATCTCAAGTACACCACTGGTCAGTGTCGTATTTCTTGTGCACATTCCCAGAAGGCTGAGGTACTCACTCCCTGAATATCTTTCAAATCGGCCTCATGGTGGCGCTATAACAGTCCATTATACGTTTTGGCCTATAGCTCTTGAACCGTAGGTCATAAAGTCACACATTATTTTGCCCTGGATTTCTTGGATCATGACACAACTCCCCATATAGGCCCCTCCCATTTATGTCTAACTAGATGTTCCACCATTTTGAATTTTATTCAAAAGACACTTTTTGATACTCCTACAGATTTTGTTTCGCTGTAATTGTCTTCCAAATTTAGTGGGAGGGGCTTATTTGACAAGAAAATGCCAAAAATCACGAACAAAACGTCCTCCTTCCTTCCAAAGGAGAGACACGATGTTGAGAAAGGAGGATGATGATGATGATGTCATCATCGTCGTTCTCTGTTGATTAAAGTATTCTATCCGCATGTAGTAAATATCTTAACATCACATACAGTAGCCTACTGTAGACAGTGTCCTTTTACTGATTGTGTAATATATTCTGAGGATCAAGGTAGTTTGTTCTCCGGGGGGGGGGGGGGGGGTCTGTTTAACCCATTAAGACCTGGAACTGTGTCATTTTTACATTTGAGCTAAAAAGCATTATTTTACACTTTGGCTATTCAAAAATAGCAGATATACAAGCTCATAGCGCGGCACCGAGTGCCGCGCTATGAGCTTGTAGATCTGCTATTTTTGAAAAATCGTGAAAATGTGTGCAAATCTTTGAATATATATATTTTGAAAGCGAACATTTTTAACTCAAATCTTTGCTTCTGGGGGTCCCTGGAACAAAATATTTTGATGGGGGTCCGCGGCCGAATGCATATAATTTTGGGGGTCCTTGACATGAAAAAGATTGAGCACCACTGATATAGAAACATAGGCTTTTCAGAATACTGTTGAGATTTAGGAGACGTGTAGAATCGGCTTCAGGTCTCAATGGGTTAAACAGAACTGTTTATTTTATTATCGTCTGCTAAAGGTGATCCAGATTAGACATGCAGAAAGACAAACACTGCACACACCGGATGTACATTCACGCACACACACACACACACACGCAGTATCTGAAGCCTATACAGAAATGTGTGCCTTCCTTGAAAATTCTGCTGCGGGGAATCACAATTGTTTGCAAATGATGTGGTGTTGTGACTTAACTGGTGAATTTTTTTTTCTCCCCATTATGATGCTACGGAGCTAATCGGGTGTAACCTCAGCTGTGTATCTTTCTCAGCATGTTGCACAGGGACACACGTGCATCTCAAGTGTATGGGGAGTGACAGAAAGCACATTTTCGAAAGGGAGCTTAAAGAGGTGGTGCCATGGTTTTGCACTTTATCTGTTTTTCATGTGTCTATGAGGTTCATAGAACTTCATTAAGCCCCCTGGTGGTGTTTTTATGGTGTTTTATGTCTTCTCTGACTATTTTGAGTTTCTACCTGGAGGCTGAAACCTTGAGGGTCAAACGTGCCAATAGGAAAACAGCCCTTTAGTTGACATAGTAAAAATATACCCTCCCCCTCATTATCATAACACAACAGGTGTGGGCATGAGGAGGAGGAGGGACTAGGACAGGTGGGTGGTTCTAAGGTGAGAACCAGGTATACTAAATGAACTGGAGGCGTGTCCACATAAAAACATAATTTTAACAATTTCTGTATACTTTTTTGAAAAAAATCTTCCTCCTAGTATAACCATAATACCTGATGATTATGTTTTGGGGGGGGGGGGGGATCACTGAAAATCACGGCACCCGTCTTTAAATATGAAATCTGTCAGTCAAATGAGGGTGGGGCTGCGCTGCACGGCATGTAAACATTGTAATAATGTTTCTTGTCAAATGGTTGAAAAGGGTTTTGAATCAGCACTACGGTTACTGAGCAATGTCCACAGACATCACATTTAACCTCCCTCTCTAAAATGTGCTTTTTGTCACTCCCATGCATGTGAACAGTGTTGATTTCGTCGACTAAAACTATGACGAAAAATGTTCGGCGACTACCTTTTTTCACTGACGAAAACTGCGCTGCGACGCGTTGTGGGCTTGTAGATCGGCTATTTTCAGCATGCAACCAAGTGTAAAATCAGCCATTACGACTCCATCAAGGACCACCAAAATACTTGTTAGTCGACTAAATCAACTGTAGATTTAGTCGGCAAAAATCTTATGATATTTAATCAACTAAAACTAGACTAAAACTAAAACATTTCAGATGACTAAAATATGACTAAAACTAAATGGAATTGTATTCAAAAGACTATGACTAAAACTAAATTTAAAATGTGTTGTCAAAATCAATACTGCATGTGAGATGCACATGTGTCCCTGTGCACTTTTTGCGATAGATGTGACACACAGATGAGGTGGACCCGATTAGCTCCCTAGCACCATAGTGGGGGAAAAGTCCACCAATTAAGTCACCAAACCACATCATCTTTAAACAGTCATGATTCCCAGCTGCAGAATGTGTGCCTTGATTGAACATGCTGCTGCTGGGAATCACAACTGTTTGCAGATGATGTGGTTTTGTGACTTCATTAGTGAACAATGAGACTTGTTTCCTTTATAGTTCTGCGGAGGTAATCATGTCCACCTCAGCAAGCATTTTTTATAAAGGTTAAATATGAAATATGTCAGTCAAATGGGGCTGCGCTACATGACATGCAATAATGTTTATTGTCAAATAGTTGACACAAAAAACATTTGCCTCTGAAGTAGCCTACGGTCAGATCTCACTCCAAGGTTTTCTGAAAAGTTGGCAGCCCTGAATTTAGACCCCTTAACCTTTTAGGGTTTGGGTGCAAAGTGGAATTGTTCCAAATGGCAGCCTTGAACAAGCAACCCTCTGTCTCCTAGAACATGGACATACTGTACCACCGTACCACAGAAGCATGGAAGAGAAATGACTACTAAAATACGTAGGATTTGAAATCATGTTGGATATGGTATTTGAAACGAAAGCTCCAACTCTCTGAAATGCTTGCACTCATGGCACTATGAGCCACTAGATAGAAGCAGCTTTTGACCGATTGGTACTTGTAGTCACGTGTACTGCCTGTTTGTGTGTCTGGTTGATGGACAAGGCCCCTCGGCCGTGACACCCCAGCTTCTGGCAGGCATGATGGACAGAGGAGCGCCGTGGCAGGAAGGAGAGGAGGAGAGAAGCCGCCTCATCCTTGAATCATCCAATGACAGCCTGGCAGTGATGGATGATAGAGGATGTATTGTCGCCGTCTCTCCTCCTCTGGTCCCTCTCCTCTCCCATCTCCCTAATCCCTTCTTCTCACTCACAGACACTTACACTTGTAATTCCCAGCCAGATCCGTTGGCGTGAAAGCAGTGATTTGAGTTGCCAGAGACGGGGCGGATTAGCAGTGAAGAATCCTGAGTGAAGCCACGGTTTAGCTCCACTCGCTGTATCGCTGTTCTTTTCTCCGGTCCTTTTCTTTTTTTTCAGAAAATCTACGTCGTTTTTTCCCCCTTGTTTATCCCTTTGAGACCTGAAGCCGATTCTACATGTCTCCTAAATCCCACAGTTTTCTCAAAAACGTATGTTTCTATATCAGTGGTGCTCAAACTTTTTCATGTCAAGGACCCCCAAAATGATATGTATTTGACCGCTGACCCATATCAAAATATTTTGTTCCAGGGACCCCCCAGAAGCAAATATTTGAGTTAAAAATGTTCTCTTTAAAAATATGTATATTCAAAGATTTGCACACATTTTCACGATTTTTCAAAAATAGCAGATCTACAAGCTCGTAGCGCGGCACTCGGTGCCGCGCTATGAGCTTGTATATCTGCTATTTTTGAATAGCCCAAAGTGTAAAGTAATGCTTTTTAGCTCAAATCTAAAAATGACACAGTTCCAGGTCTTAATGGGTTATTATCCCCTCATCAAAAAACAGTTGTAAACATGCTCAAGCCAGCGTAGTAATGTTTCTAATCGTAGACGGAATGGGATAAATCGCAAAAAAAAACACATCTGTTCATAATAATGATAATAATATCACAACAAGCTTATATTGCTATGTTTTTACGGCATGGCTCCTAGGAGGCGAGCCGTCTAGAAGAGGGTCTGTCAGTTATTTATCTTTTTTTCACATATTGTGAATATGAGAGAGAGAGAAAGAAACGGCAGACAGAGAGCGGGGGAATGACACAGCAAACATGCGGACATGCTGGAGAGGGTATTTTGGGCCCATGTGGTGTGCGCCCTAACCACCCTGTGGTTAACAGATTTGATAAGCTTAGAAATTGCTTTATTGTTTGATAGCCTACATTTGGATCTCGTTGAGATTACTGTGATGCACTGAGCTGTCTCTGGTTGTCATGCAGCCGTTCCAGATGTGAAAGTCTGCTCACCTTTAATTGACTGCAGTTTTCCAAAAAGGCTGGAGATATGAATATATGAATAATACTTTGACTAATGGAGTTCGGGTCACACAGAGTCTTTTTGGAAGGCTTAGCCATGAACTTTCCTGCCACTCTGCACAAGATAGACTGGATTTTTGGGGGGGGGTTTTGATCAAAAAAAGGCTGCTTTCTAACAATTCTCCCTACTACTTCTGTCTCTTTCCCACCCTATTATCAAGGACAGCTGCTTTGATCTGACTTGGAAAGGTATACCGCATGTACAGGGAGAGCCAGATGAAGAGAATTTGAGAAAGGAGGAGAGTGAGAGACGGAGAGAAGGAGGAGACTGTGCTGCTACAGCCCTTCATCCATCTGTTCTCATTGTGTCTGTGAAACGCAAACCATTGCTGGCGTCGGTATCAGAGATCTCTTTCTCTGTATCCGCCCTCTGTTTAAAAGGCTTTGGCTTAATGACGGAGAGACTGCCTTCGTCTTTAAAGTGTGTCCTGTGTGTTCATCTAATCAGCTCTCAGATATGCACAGCTGCCTTATTGTAATCTTTTGGCTGTTTTACCACTATGATCATGTTTTTGGAGGATCACTTTCAGGATAACGGCAAAGGTTATTAATGAGTCATGGCTATCATCTGGTATATCTTTCTCTTTGGTATATAACTCATGATCGCGTTCACTTCTTCGGGCCAGGTCCTCTACATACAGCAGCCGTCTATTGGCGAATAGTGACAAAGCCCTAAACCGGAAGTTCATGGAATGCATTGAAGTCTACGGCTTGTTGTAACTATTTCCAGTTTACATGGACCACGTGACCGGCGCTGTTTCTGCCCCCTCATTGGCGCAACTCTCTAATTATACAAGGCTCTGGGGCGGACCTCCAAAACAGCTTTCACTTCTGCCCATAGGGGGCGCCACGACTGCAAACAGTTGCACCGTCTGTCGAACAAACTCTATCTCCCCCCAAAGCTTCCTTGTGTCCTGACGGCTTCACCCCATGACCAGGGTTGCCAGATCTGCTTATTATAATTTCCCCGCAAGATTTTATTTGAAAATAGCCGATCTACAAGCTCACAACGCGTCGCATCGCGACGCGTTGTGAGCTTGCAGATCTGCTATTTTCAAATAGCTGATGTATATGTTAAAGTGCTCATGTGGCCCAGAGTCGCTTCTTTTGGGCTGGTTTTCCTAGACCTGGTTGCTTGTTTCTCTCACAGAATCTGGCAACACTGCCCATGACTGACAAAGCCCTGGGTAGGCAAGCAGGCCAATCTGTGCTCAGAGGAGCACACTTTACACCTTTTTAGAGTCTGTTGAGAGAGGATGCTGCCAAATATGTCAGAGTTGACATTGATAACTATTTGGAATAGGGTCACTGAAAATATTTATATTGTGTGTGTGTGTGTGTGTGTGTGTGTGTGTGTGTGTGTGTGTGTGTGTGTGTGTGTGTGTGTGTGTGTGTATGTGCGCGTGCGTGCGCGAGAAAGTGTTGTGAATGTTTAAGTGAGGGTGTCCGTGTGTTTGTGCACGTGACCTGCAACAGGAAGCGTGTGCGGTTAAGACCTCACCTTGGGCTCTACTCTGCAGAGTTGAGTCATGAAAGCGGTGTCTGAGAGAGAAGGCTGTCTCGATGGCCTTCTTTTGGCACCTTTCCCTCACGTCTAGCCCCATGCCTCCATTTAGCTCCATAGCTCCATACATTGTCACCAAACAACACCAATCAATGTTTCGAAAGCAAGTGGTCTCCCATCCGGGAATGTCTCAGGGTGACATGCTCTGGCTTGAAACAACTAAAACTAAAACATTTCAAATGACTAACATATGACTAAAACTGAATGAAATTTCATTCAAAAGACTATGACTAAAACTAAATCAAAATGTGCTGTCAAAATCAACACTGCGGCTGGTCACCCCACCGCGCTCGATACAGTGTCAGAGACTGTCAAAAGAAACAAGAAGGTGCATCATCAGGATCCCTGAGAAGAGGTGTGTGAGTGTGTGTGTGAGTGTTTGAATGCACATATTGTTGCTGTCAGGCAAAAAACGTGTATCTCCATATTTCTTTCTTTCTTTCTTTTTTACGTGTTTTCGTACAGTAAAATTTCTCCAAGCTCACAACGTTCAAGTTTTTAAAGGGGTTACGTCTATCTGGTGGTGTTATATTTAAACCAATGAAAAGTGACAAAATAATAACTACATTGGATCCATTGGGACACTGTTTATTGTCTCCGCCAGGCCGAAGGCATGGTGGAGAGTATGTTTTCGTTTGATTTCCTTTGGTTCCACCAAGCTAACATTGGTCAAGCTTCACGTGACACGTGACAATATGTTGAAAGGGTGTGCTTTGATTGGCTAGCGAGACGCATGACGAAATACATACCTATAAATAGGTGAGTCACTTCGAAACATTGCATTGCATGTTTCGAAGTGACATCAGTGCCATCAGCCAAGCTAACATTTAGTCAGGAGATATTAGCAGAAAAAGTTCCAATCTTGGAATAAATTCCTTACCAAAAATCCTCACCAATGTGGGTCTGCTGGCGGAGACTTGTGCTCCGAGGAGCACATTTTCTAGTTTTGTCTGTTTTTGTCTGATGGTTTGAGACATACATGGTTTCTGCCCGACAGTGACACTATGTATGTTTGTCTACAAGAAAGAGAGAGGGAGTGACTGAGTCTGAATCACATTCTGACAGAGAGGTGATGGTTCAGGGCTCCATGCAAAAAAAAAAACAACAAAAAAAAAAGTCTGCCTCCTCTGTTTGTATTTCATCTCTACTGACATTGGTTCCTCACTCCACAGTCCCTCAGAGCCAGTGTTCTGCTGGTTTTCATTCTAGCTTGTCTAAACCAGGGACTCATTTAGACCTGGGTCACTCACAAGGTGAATGCAATGAACAACCTTGCAGCTTTGAAAACTAGCAGTAGACCAGAAATGCTCTCACTATGCTGTGCTCTGTTGATTGTGAAGCTATTAGGATTATTAGGCTGTGAATGCTGTGATATTACCAAAATAATTCAGATATGAGACCTGAAGCCGATTCTACATGTCTCCTAAATCTCAACTTCTGAAAAAACGTATGTTTCTATATCAGTGGTGCTCAATCTTTTTCATGTCAAGGACCCCCAAAATTATATGAATTTGCCCGCAGACCCCCATCAAAATATTTTGTTCCAGGGACCCCCCCAGAAGCAAAGATTTGAGTTAAAAATGTTCGCTTTAAAAATATATATATTCAAAGATTTGTACACATTTTCACGATTTTTCAAAAATAGCAGATCTACAAGCTCGTAGCGCGGCACTCGGTGCCGCGCTATGAGCTTGTACTGTATATCTGCTATTTTTGAATAGCCCAAAGTGTAAAATAATGCTTTTTAGCTCAAGTCTAAAAATGACACAGTTCCAGGTCTTAATGGGTTAAGAGCGTAGGTATTTTGCTATGTGAGAAAACAAATACCAACCATAAACATATCATGAATGGTACCTGCCCACCACTGTGGGGACTGGTGTTCTAGTCCTCTACGGTGCCACCTATTCAGCAGGGAGTGGAACTGGGAGGGATGGCATTTTTCTCTGCACGCGTTACTCCCTCCTGGTAAAACTCCTCACTGTCATGTGAAAATAAGCAGCTGGCGACAACATGTGTATGGAAGGAGACATGTGGTTGTCTACACCCTCCCCAAGACCAAACAGTCGGGGTTGGCAGTGACAGGGACTATACACATGGGAAGGAGTTGGCATAACGACTACATTGGGGAGAAAAATGAAAAAATGAAAGAACACCACGAATGGAAATATTTCACATTTTGGTTTAACCCATTTAGACCTGATTCCGATTTTAAAATCGCCTTCTAAATTCAAAAACGTCACAATTTGATTCAAAAAAAGAATATATCTTGGCACCGGGCACCGGGTGAAAAAAATGGGTTACAAAAATCGCGGGATACAAATTATTTAAAAAAAAAAGAAAAAAGAATATATCACGGTATCATGTGATACTGACATGATACTGACCATGATACTGTCATGATAATGATACTGACAATGATAATGACAATGATACTGACCATGATACTGACCATGATACTGTCATGATACTGACATGATACTGACATGATACTGACCATGATACTGACCATGATACTGACCATGATAATGATACTGACCATGATAATGACAATGATGCTGACCATGATACTGACATGATCCTGACATACAGACCATGATAATGACCATGATACTGACATACTGTAGCAACATCTAAAAGTACGCAGATGCTGTTCCGGATTGAAAGGTAAAAAGAGGTATAGGTTAAACTGGTCTAAACGGGTTAAGCTTCTAAAAACATATTTTTCGGATAACAGGAAGAACCTGGCTTCACGTGTGCTAATCTCTGGATCTAGTTTGGCTCGCCACCTCCAGGCAAATATCGACTTTGAGCATCATTTTTTTAAGATGCTTTCATGGTACCAGTGGGAATTACTTTTACAATTTACTGCGTCAAATTCCTTGTATTTAAACAATGTCTGTCTTTTAACTCTTTTCCAAGCCAGATGTAGAAAAACCACATCTTCACTTGTATGTGTGCAATTCTCGGTTTCACAAGCTTAAAGTGTATAAATGTAATTAGAAAGAGGCTTGGGTATCATCTCATCAATTCAGAGTAAATGACAGTTATTTAAAGACTCACTAGTCGGAGTAATGAGGCATGTAGTCGGTAGAAACACACACACACACACACACACACACACACACACACACACACACACACACACACACACACACACACACACACAGTCTCAGAATGAAAACCTTCGACAGGGAAGGCAAAGGGAGAGAAAGCATGAAGGACCTCAAGAGAGAGAGAGAGAGGTTGAAAGAGTAAAAACCTAATTCCTACTTTGTTGTACGATGGTGACGCCCAAATGAAATAACGGGTTTAATAACTGAATGAATGAATTGAAAAATATTTTCAGCTGTGTATGGTGTACGAATTAGGCTGAAGAGAGAGATCCCAAAGCAGGCTTGCCTGATGGCCCCCGGAGAGGCACTGGAACAGCTCCAAATGTTCCACTCCAGAATATCTTCAAGGACAATCAGCTAAACAGTTGATAATAAGAGGGCCGTGTGAAATCGATTACTCAAGGTGTTATCTGTGCCGCGAAAAATGGCTGGTAATTAGTCACGGCTAAAGGAGTGTTACTGAGAGAGTGAGATGGGATTTAATCTTAATAGATTTCCCTGCACGACGCATACTGTACCGTAGCTCCTGAGTGAACTCTCTCATCTGACTCACCCTCCTGTCACCGACTGCCTTTTTCTGTCTCCCTAGGCCAGTTATCATTTAGAAATATTAAAAGATAATAATAATAATAATAATAATAATAACAATAATTAGAAAATTCAGAAAAAAAAGAACTAACTGATTGATTGATTGAATATTTTATTAGACAGAAATGTAAAACAGCATGAGTACAGTCAAACACTTTCTCTAAAAGGATAACACCAAAAAACTCCTTGTGGTCTTGTTTCCATTGGGGCCCTAGGTGTTCAATTCATCAACATATAAAAATAGCACCAAACATTCAATATCGGCGCAAATATAAAACACTAAGAAAATAAGGGAAAGACATGAAAAGACAAAACGTGTAAGAAGTAGTGAAAATAGCCGATCTAGAATCTTCTAGATTGGCTATTTTCACTAGTTTGAGACCAGGGGAGACATCAAATTTCTCTTTTGGCTGAAACGTCTGGGACCCTCTGCTCTAGGCCAACAGCAGAGCAGAACATTAATGATGCACTGCCATTGCTGAACTCAGGTCAAATCTCCAAAATGTTGGTGCATGTCATGAGTTATGCTCCAAGATGCATTTATGTTCACGTTTGGCAGCTATTCTGGCCTTTTTTTTTTTTGTGTCGTGTCGTGGCGGCTTCAGAGACGCTATTTGCTTATGCGTAAACCTCAGGCGACGAGGCACTGGAGTTCAACGGCCGCTGTTGACCGAGCAGAGAGTGGAGAGGTGTATTCAGGGGTATAACCCGGCATGACAAACCCCTCTGGGTGATTGACAATGGCAGTGGAGTGTTTGCTCCTTGGAGAGACGGACCTGAGGCACGCCATATGTGTTGGTTTAGCGATTAACCGGCTCTCAGATTGATAAAGTCAACTGCTGTTGTCGCTGCCTCTCTGTACATACTGTAGGTAAAGAGACCCAGTGGGAGGACTAAAGACACTTTTCCGAGGTGCCTTATGCTTCAGCCCACACAGATTCTTTGCATAACCACTAATGGCCGTGAGCTGTTTGTGTTGTGCTCAGCGTCTGATTGTTTGGTCTCCTCGAGTTTCTGTGGGTTGTTTAAACACCTGGTTTTGCTTTGTGCACCTGTAGTAGAGAAATTGGCTTGTTAGATCCTTGCTGGAAATGTGATTGGTTGGGGGTGTTTCTCCTTGTTTATTCGTTTTGCTACACCAGCAAAAACAATGTTGATATCTCTATTATCTGCACTGTGGAAATTGAAGTTGCTCTGAAGGGTCTGATATTGTCTCAAATGTGCTTTATGCTGACTGTACGATACTGGTTATTCATTTGAATCTCTGTTCCTCTTGCAGAAGCTGAAACAGAAGAACCAGCAGTTAAAGCAGATAATGGACCAGCTCCGCAACCTCATCTGGGAGATCAACTCTATGCTGGCTGTCAGAACCTGAAACATGGAGGGTGCACACACACACACACACACACACACACACACACACGCGCACACACACACACACACACACACACACACACACACACACACACACACACGCACACGCACACGCACACGCACGCACACGCGCGCGCACGCTCACACAATGGACTGGAAGTCATGGTTATTAACTGGTGCTACAGTCGAAATGCAGGCTTGGACAATACAATCATCACCTCCCTGAAGATGGCGTGGCAGCGGTAGAGACGGACAGAGCAAAGACATGGGCTTAGAAAACGGCGTTAACAGTAGAGTCTCTGGGGTGCCGATGGCCTAGTAGTGGATAACCCATTAAGACCTGAAGCCGATTCGACAAAATAATGTCTTCTAAATCCCAACAGTTTTCTGAAAAACATACGTTTCTACTGTATGTCAGTGGTGCTCAAACGTTTTCATGTCAAGGACCCCCAAAATTACATCTCAAAATATGTTGTTCCAGGGACCCCCCCCAGAAGCAAAGATTTGAGTTAAAAATGTTTATGAAATAATATATATATTCAAAGATTTGCGCACATTTTCACGATTTTTCAAAAATAGCAGATCTACAAGCTCGTAGCGCGGCACTCGGTGCCGCGCTACGAGCTTGTAGATCTGCTATTTTTGAATAGCCAAAGTGTAAAATAATGATTTTTAGCTCAAATAAAAAAAAGACACGGATGCGTTCCAGGTCTCAATGGGTTTAAGGAACGTACCATACTTAGCCTCTGATGCAGCTTGACAGCGAGTCTCGTGTTTGGTTCCCGAGCCCGGTGGATCCTTGCTGTGTGTCACTCCCAGACTCTTTCCCCTCCGTATCCTGTCAAATCTCAGCTGTACTATCAATAAAGGCAAAAAAGCCCCCCAAAAAAACAACAACAGTAGAATCTCTGTGTGTTCATTTAAGCCTGGCGTCCCATTTTTTGGGGCATGTAATTATAGGTGGAAAATGTGTATTTGGAAGTCTTTTAATAAGTCTCTATTTAACACTTTACAAGCTCTCAACGCACTGCGGCGCGACGCATTGTGAGCTAATTTCGACATAATTTAGAATTTGTGGTTCAGTGGTTAACACTGAGGATTTTACTGTGCAGAGAAAGACATCTAAGGCCATACTGAAGAGCTTTTTGATGATGAATTTCACTGATTTAGGACATAATTATATAAAGTAGGCACAGTAGATATGGTACATGAGGAGTTGATGTACTGTATGTGTTCATATGCTCTTGTGTGCTAGCAGTCTAGAGCAGTGGTTTTCAACCTTTTTCATGCCAAGGACCCCTAAATTGATATACATTTGGCCGCGGACCCCCAATTGAAAATGTTTTGTGCCAGGGACCCCCCAGAAGCAAAGATATCTGTTAATTTTCGCTTTAAAAAAATATAAATATTCAAAGACATGCACGCTTTTCCAAGGTTTTTCCAAAAATAGCAGATCTACAAGCTCATAGCGCGGCACTCGGTGCCGCGCTATGAGCTTGCATATCTGCTATTTTTGAATAGCCAAAGCTAAGTGGTTAAAAATGATTTGTGACGCTATTAACTAATTTTGGGTACTCCCTCAAGGACCACTGGTGGTCCCCGGACCACTGCTTGAAAACCACTGCCCTAGAGTTTGAGTGTGCAGCCGTACATTGATATATTCTATTTAATCATTATATCCTAAGATATTTGTTACATACAGATTTCATAATTTTAGAAAGAAAACATGTTTTTATAGGTTTGTAAAACTTTAATAAGAAAGATATACTATACAAATTGCGGTAGAATCTTTTTTGTTTGTTTGTGTGTGTACTGCTTTGTGTCCCTTGTTATTTAATGTAAAGCCACCATATATACTGTATATGCCACACCCACTCGATTCTTAACCGTCATGACGATGTGTTAACTTTAGGAATTCTGCTGATCTATAAATCTTCCTGTGATACAGTATTTTGGGGTCTGTTTTGTGTTCTCTTTCCTGTGTCTGTTTCCTTACACAGTAAGCTATTGATCCTGTTAATCATCAGAAGCTAAAAAAAGCCAGAGGCTTGTTTCCATTGTCCTCCAAACTGCTCCATAAACAATCCAGACAAACAACAGCACGCCAAACAACAATGCAGTATATACAAACAAAAATAAATCCAACTGCATATCTTGATATATTTTGTTTGTATCGTTGTTTGTTGTTAGTTAAAGAAGGAAGAAAACAGAATCTACAAGATCCAAAGGATGTGGGTTCAAATCCTCCTGTTCTTTACTCTGAAGCATGTTTTGAACACTAACATCCAGAAACTACACTTAAATTCACTAAAGGAAACAAGTCCAACTGTGTGGAGGTGCCGTAGGGCAGCGGATAGTTGGTGGACACCTCTGTGGTCTTTGGCATAGGGCCACACGCCGACCAGGGCCACAGGTTCAATTCCCGTCTCTGCAAGCAAGGGCCTATTTCATGAAAGCAGAATTAGGGGTTAAGCCTGGATTTAACTCCTATCCTGGCTTAATTTAGCCAGGATTAGCGATGCATCGGTTTCATTAAAGCTGAATTATCTTGCCAGATTAGTTTAGCCGGGGGCCTATTACACGAAAGGAGAATTAAATAAGCCTGGATTTAAGTCAAGTCCAGGTTTGACAAAGTCTGGTCCGTACAGCCTGGTTTATTCCGTGTCGAGCCAGGATGGTAAAGCCAGGCTTCACGTATTCCTATAAAAGACCATGAAAGTCAATAGCAGAATCCTTGAACTTGACCAATCATCGAGCCCAAAACCAGAGCGGCGCTCTTCCCTGTGGCTGAACAGCAGCACTGCAGCAGCTCATGGAACAGTGGCGTTCCCAGGAATTACATTTAGGGCCTTGAGTCTTGAGTCCCAAGACTCAAGACCCAAAAGAGTCTTGAGTCAAGACGATCAAGAGGATCCCGGGGAGACATCAAATTTCTCTTTTGGGTCTTGAGTCTTGGGACTTAAGACCCAAAAGAGAAATTTGATGTCTCCCCGGTATCATACAAGGAAGTAAAATGTATAATAAGCAAGAAAGGAAACATGGGCGCAATAAATAGATCCAGGGAAAAAGTATTGCCGGCAAATTAAATTTTACCCGCGACGGTAAGGGGGGGGGGGGTCCCCGTGGCGGTAACGGGGTCGCCGTTACCCGCGAATGTAACGGGGGTCCCCGTTGCGGTAACGGGGGTCGCCGTTACTCGTGGCAGTATGCTTAAAGGAGAGCCATTCTACCGTATTGGTTCAAATTCAGAGTTGGAAATTGTGTGAAATTTTTATTCTATTTTGGAAAGACTTTGACCATATTCACGTTGCACCAGATCTAAGGGACACTTTTTTATTTAGTAAAAGTACAGTCAATTATCATATTGTATTTTTATAATCTTTTGGAATATCTTTCCTCTCCCAAAATGTGTCACTACCGAAACATGTAGAATTACCTTAGAATAAAAATACTTATATGAATGTATTAATTTATTTTTTCATCCTCCCCTGTACAGACTATTTCTAAAAATGAATGTAGGTGGTTTCTACAATTAAATACATTAAAATGAATATTCTAACTGATTTTTTAATATTGAATTCTTAAGATTTATCAAAATTAAATGCTATATTTCTTTGTAAAATGTATAAAGTTGATTATATTGATTACAGAATTAATGATAGTTGAAATTACACATACTGTACACCTAACCAATCATTATCATAAAATATTGGTTGATAACTCACTAAAGTCACTATCTTTGATTTTTGACAAAATAACCGGTGTTTCGGTTGTGACTGCACTATTTCGGTAGTGACTGTATTGTTACGGTAGTGACCATAGTATTTTGTTTACAAGGCTGTGCCATAGTCACTTAACTCTTTTTGCTAAACATTCATTGTTGACATAACACATACACCTAACCAATCATTATCATAAAATATTGGTTGATAACTCACTATCTTTGATTTTTGACAACATAACTGGTGTTTCGGTAGTGACTGTATTGTTACGGTAGTGACCATAGTATTTTGTTTACAAGGCGGTGCCATAGTCACTTAACTCTTTTAGCTAAATATTCACTCATAACAATGTTATGAGTGAATATGTTTGCTTTAAGCAGGCCCTTTTCTGTGACCAGCTTCCAGGTACCTAACACCAATTTACAGCAGCAATCCCATCTGGAAGGTTCTTTCCTTGATATTGAACGGTCGGCCCATCACTGATGAAGAAGTTTTTGGGTGTTTGGATTGTTGTCCTTCAGGAACTAAATAATTGGTTGAAGTTGAACACAAATGGCAGGATGGTCATGTTTCATGGAAGGCGATAAGACATTGTGAGTGTACCATATGTCGTGTACACAGACACACATATGTGGTGTACACAGACAACACTTCTAGCCCACATCTTGAAAAACGTACTTTAATAATGTCTCAAAAGCATGAACATCCAATTTTGTCACTACCGAAACAATGATGTCACTACCGAAACTTAAGCATAATGTTTCGGTAGTGCCTGTTTTGGTAGTGACAATTTTAGCTAGTTTTTAGCTTAACTCAACAATGCTAGGCAAGACATGGCTTGCAAACACAGCTTTGAGCAGTTGTACATGGATAAAAAACATCACATTTGAAGTAAAACCCAAAAGGAGTTTATAATTGCAGAAATGATGTGTTCGGTAGTGACAACCTCCTATACCAAAGTGGTCTTGCCCTTTAAGCAGTAAATCTGATCACAAACCAATGAGTTTCCCCACACTTATTCAATTACCACCACCGGGACCCCCGTGGACGGCACTGCAGATATAGATAGATGGATTCCATGTAATCTCTACATTGCATGCATACCAACCTCAGACCGTCCGATAACAGGAGATTTCTTCCCAGAGGAGGGGGGGGGGGGTTCTTGACCACGCTGGGGGTCCCCCCCAGGACATTTTTAACAGAGTAGATGTCATTTTATTTCCAGTATTCTGGTGGATTTTGGGAATTTGACACTTTTATAAGGCTTTACTTACATAGGATCCATAAAAACGTTAAAAGTAGCAATAAAAGTGCCATATTTAATAATACCATTTTGCTGGGGAACCCCTGGAGGAACCCCCCCCCCCCCCGCAAGGACCCCATTTTGCTTAACACTTTTTGAAAGTCCTGAAAAGCAGTATAAATATAATATATAATATATACAATATAAAAAAGATATTGTCTGTCGGGCGGAAACCTCATTATGGCCAAAACTGTTACTTTTCACCATAAACATTCTATGATAGCAAATGGGACCAAAAAAGGTCACTACAAAGTACTACCAATCAACTCTAAATTGCCTGAAACGTACTCCTAACAGGTTTTTGGGGGGACGATTTTGGCCTCCACACTTAGTGATTTTTTCGGATTTAACTTTCGTTTCTGTAAAATAAATTTAACCGAAACGGAAATTACCAATCAACTCTAAATTGCCTGAAACATACTCCTAACAGGTTTTTGGGGGGACGATTTTGGCCTCCACACTTAGTGATTTTTTCGGATTTAACTTTCGTTTCTGTAAAATAAATTTTACCGAAACGAAAATTACCAATCAACTCTAAATTGCCTGAAACCTACTCCTAACAGGTTTTTGGGGGGACGATTTTGGCCTCCACACTTAGGCCTAGTGATTTTTTCGGATTTAACTTTCGTTTCGGTGGTGACCAACTTTCGTTTCGGTAGTTTGATTACAAAATGTAAGTTGTTTAAAAAAAAGTCTGACTATACTAAGTTGTTATTTGTTTGTTTAAGTCAGGCTATACTCTACTCAGAGTCATAAGTTTACAAAATGTACTAAAGTACAGTGAACGTCTGTGCGGTTTGTCTTCATCACTGAAAATAACGTACATGTAAACAGATATAAAACCGCTGTCATGTGCAGTTGGGGTGAAGAAACACAACCATTTCACTCCTAATAGTACCTATTTGATTTGACATCCTGACTTGATGCTATGGCTGAGGCTTGAACCTGTTACCTGCGGCTCACTAGTCAGTGACTCTATCCATTCACCTACAGCTGTTTCCTTGGAATCTGTGGTTCTAAAACTTTTTGTTGTCAACCCCCCAAATTGACATGTATTTGGGCAGTGGACCCCAATGTGAAAAGATGTAGTGTCAGGGCCCCCCATGAAAAAGATTTATATTTATGCTGTAACACATTTTTTTAAAGTTATCTGTCTTGTTTGTTGTTCAAGTCAAAGCACCAGGAAGTCTGTACTTGTCAGCCATCTGTTAGCTCAATGGGTTGAGACGCAGTATTCATAATCCAGAGGCCATGAGTTCAAATCCCATTGATGTCTTTCCTATGAGTCTTTCCTTTGCAGACTGGCTTCCAGAAGATCAAGTGAAAACCACCAGGAAGGCTGTATTTGTCATCCAACTGTTAGCTCAATGGGTTGAGACGCAGTATACATGATCCAGAGGCCATGAGTTCAAATCCCGCTGGTGTCTTTACTGTGATGCTTTCCTTTGCAGACTAACTTCTAGAAAAACAAGTTAAAAGCACCAGGGAAACCTGTAACTCTCAGCCAACAGCATAGCTCAACTGGTAGAGCGTCTGTCCAATAACATGACTTGACTTGACTGGGTTCGATTCCCACTCGAGTCAAGTGTCCCCGGTAACTTGGGGCAACGGATAAATTGACTGATATCCTTAGTGATGCTTCCCTTTGCAGACTAACTTCTAGAAAAACAACTTAATTCTAAAAAAAAAAAAAAAAAGTTATAACCACCAGGAAACCTGTAACTCTCAGCCAACAGCATAGCTCAACTGGTAGAGCGTCTGTCCAATAACATGAGTTGACTTGACTTGACTGGGTTCGATTCCCACTCGAGTCAAGTGTCCCCGGTAACTTGGGGCAACGGATAAATTGACTGATATCCTTAGTGATGCTTCCCTTTGCAGACTAACTTCTAGAAAAACAACTTAATTCTAAAAAAAAACAAAACAAGTTATAACC
Organism: Gymnoscopelus microlampas; assembly: GCF_963454915.1. Taxonomy (NCBI): domain Eukaryota; kingdom Metazoa; phylum Chordata; class Actinopteri; order Myctophiformes; family Myctophidae; genus Gymnoscopelus; species Gymnoscopelus microlampas. The sequence goes on along the minus strand of NC_139952.1, from coordinate 17,035,007 downwards.
ACCAGGAAACCTGTAACTCTCAGCCAACAGCATAGCTCAACTGGTAGAGCGTCTGTCCAATAACAAGTGTCCTACCGGGGACACTTGACTCGAGTGGGAATCGAACCCAGTCAAGTCAAGTCAACTTGGGGCAACGGATAAATTGACTGATATCCTTAGTGACTCGAGTGGGAATCGAACCCAGTCAAGTCAAGTCAAGCCATGTTATTGGACAGACGCTCTACTAGTTGAGCTGTGCTGTCGGCTGAGAGTTACAGGTTTCCTGGTGGTTATAACTTGTTTTTTTTTTTTTTAGAATTAAGTTGTTTTTCTAGAAGTTAGTCTGCAAAGGGAAGCATCACTAAGGATATCAGTCAATTTATCCGTTGCCCCAAGTTACCGGGGACACTTGACTCGAGTGGGAATCGAACCCAGTCAAGTCAAGTCAAGTCATGTTATTGGACAGACGCTCTACCAGTTGAGCTATGCTGTTGGCTGAGAGTTACAGGTTTCCTGGTGGTTATAACTTTTTTTTTTTTTTTTTAGAATTAAGTTGTTTTTCTAGAAGTTAGTCTGCAAAGGGAAGCATCACTAAGGATATCAGTCAATTTATCCGTTGCCCCAAGTTACCGGGGACACTTGACTCGAGTGGGAATCGAACCCAGTCAAGTCAAGTCATGTTATTGGACAGACGCTCTACCAGTTGAGCTATGCTGTTGGCTGAGAGTTACAGGTTTCCCTGGTGCTTTTAACTTGTTTTTCTAGAAGTTAGTCTGCAAAGGAAAGCATCACAGTAAAGACACCAGCGGGATTTGAACTCATGGCCTCTGGATCATGTATACTGCGTCTCAACCCATTGAGCTAACAGTTGGATGACAAATACAGCCTTCCTGGTGGTTTTCACTTGATCTTCTGGAAGCCAGTCTGCAAAGGAAAGACTCATAGGAAAGACATCAATGGGATTTGAACTCATGGCCTCTGGATCATGAATACTGCGTCTCAACCCATTGAGCTAACAGATGGCTGACAAGTACAGACTTCCTGGTGCTTTGACTTGAACAACAAACAAGACAGATAACTTTAAAAAAATGTGTTACAGCATAAATATAAATCTTTTTCATGGGGGGCCCTGACACTACATCTTTTCACATTGGGGTCCACTGCCCAAATACATGTCAATTTGGGGGGTTGACAACAAAAAGTTTTAGAACCACAGATTCTAAGGAAACAGCTGTAGGTGAATGGATAGAGTCACTGACTAGTGAACCGCAGGTAACAGGTTCAAGCCTCAGCCATAGCATCAAGTCAGGATGTCAAATCAAATAGGTACTATTAGGAGTGAAATGGTTGTGTTTCTTCACCCCAACTGCACATGACAGCGATTTTATATCTGTTTACATGTACGTTATTTTCAGTGATGAAGACAAACCGCACAGACGTTCACTGTACTTTAGTACATTTTGTAAACTTATGACTCTGAGTAGAGTATAGCCTGACTTAAACAAACAAATAACAACTTAGTATAGTCAGACTTTTTTTTACACAACTTACATTTTGTAATCAAACTACCGAAACGAAAGTTGGTCACCACCGAAACGAAAGTTAAATCCGAAAAAATCACTAAGTGTGGAGGCCAAAATCGTCCCCCCAAAAACCTGTTAGGAGTACGTTTCAGGCAATTTAGAGTCGATTGGTAATTTTCGTTTCGGTAAAATTTATTTGACAGAAACGAAAGTTAAATCCGAAAAAATCACTAGGTGTGGAGGCCAAAATCGTCCCCCCAAAAACCTGTTAGGAGTATGTTTCAGGCAATTTAGAGTCGATTGGTAATTTTCATTTCGGTAAAATTTATTTTACAGAAACGAAAGTTAAATCTGAAAAAATCACTAAGTGTGGAGGCCAAAATCGTCCCCCCAAAAAACTGTTAGGAGTACGTTTCAGGCAATTTAAAAACTTGTTTTTCTATATACTTACTAATACTAATATATAACTAATATACTTACTAATAGTGTCTATATTATAGATTATAGTGTTAGTGTGTCTATATTATAGTGTTAGTGTCACTATAATATAGTGTCTATATTATATATAGTGTCAGTGTCTATATTATAGTGTCTCTCTAGCACCGCCCCTTCCCCTCTAGCTCCGCCCCTTCCTCTCTCTAGCTCCACCCCTTCCTCTCTAGCTCCGCCCCTTCCTCTCTAGCTCCGCCCCTCCCTCAATCTTTCTGTAATATTTCAGCGGCCCGTTTATATTTGTTCTATAACCCCTCCGCTTTATTGTCTGGAAACCACGGGGGAAGAAGCCCCCGCGCCCACTCCCTGCACCCTCTCTTGAGTGAGTAACCTATCTGACCGACACAGGTCCTCTAGCCATTAGCCCTATTGTGTGGGACCGCGGCAACTAGTCCTAGCCACGCTAGTACTTGTGACCGTAACTTAGTCCACTGCTTTACTAGACTAAAGAAGACCGCCGTAGGTGAATGGATAGAGTCACTGCCTGGTGAGCCGAAGGTTGCAGGTTCAAGACCCGACCAATGCAGTACACCAGTCTATCACTCCCCTACACAACCATAGCAATGATTAGGTCAGACATTCAGAATATATATATACTTTTAGCTACAAACTCCGTTCCAACTCTACAACGTTCGGCCTACTTAGGACATATCGGCTACCATTTGAATTTTAGAGAATACCTTAGACCTTTAGAAGATTTAAAACCTTTTCCCCCCGTTCTGAATTCCCATAGACGTGTTTAATATCGCGTCAAATAAGAACTGTGTTCCAAAAATAAACAAATGACCCCGGCGGTTTTACTCTTATGGATATGAAGCATAAACTGACGGTGAGAAAACGCTAATGTTACTTCTGCCGAATTAGTTACATTTTCACCAGAAACGGACTGGTGACTGACTATCATAAACGATGCAGAGGCTCCTCCCTGACAATATCGCCGAGGCAGTTTGTTTATTTTTGGACCACAATTCTTATATGAGACGATTCTATGATGACCCAATGTTATTCTATAGGGAAATTACTTTACGACCCAGGGGATGGACGAGTGACGTCAGGACTTTTGTACTCTGGGTTAACATGTGCATGAACAAACTGGATTTATCCACTAGAGTCCAGAGCTCGATGAATGTCCTAAATTTCAATTCATGAAAACAATATCTAAATGATTTTTGTCAATTTATTACATTTTGTTTTTAAATACATCCTTTATATTTATCTTAAAGGGAAGTTGAAATATTAAGATTGATTTTGTGGATTTTCTTTAAATTAAAAAACATTATATAAAAAAAGCTGTCCAGTGTTTTCATGTCACTACCGAAACACAACGAGTTTTAGTCCATAGGTGGAGCCTGGTTTTAGCCACACTCCCACACTTTCCACCAAGAAATGACATAGACTTCCTGTTCATCACGGCCACCTGGTGAGTAGCTAGTTTACTTCAGTCAGAAGTAAATGTCTTCCAAAGTCTGAAAATCAGTGTGTATTTTTAAGGATTGTCACTACCGAACACATCATTTCTGCAATTATAAACTCCTTTTGGGTTTTACTTCAAATGTGATGTTTTTTATCCATGCACAACTGCTCAAAGCTGTGTTTGCAAGCCATGTCTTGCCTAGCGTTGTTGAGTTAAGCTAAAAACTAGCTAAAATTGTCACTACCAAAACAGGCACTACCGAAACATTATGCTCAAGTTTCGGTAGTGACATCATTGTTTCGGTAGTGACAAAATTGGATGTTCATGCTTTTGAGACATTATTAAAGTACGTTTTTCAAGATGTGGGCTAGAAGTGTTGTCTGTGTACACCACATATGTGTGTCTGTGTACACGACATATGGTACACTCACAATGTCTTATCGCCTTCCATGAAACATGACCATCCTGCCATTTGTGTTCAACTTCAACCAATTATTTAGTTCCTGAAGGACAACAATCCAAACACCCAAAAACTTCTTCATCAGTGATGGGCCGACCGTTCAATATCAAGGAAAGAACCTTCCAGATGGGATTGCTGCTGTAAATTGGTGTTAGGTACCTGGAAGCTGGTCACAGAAAAGGGCCTGCTTAAAGCAAACATATTCACTCATAACATTGTTATGAGTGAATATTTAGCTAAAAGAGTTAAGTGACTATGGCACCGCCTTGTAAACAAAATACTATGGTCACTACCGTAACAATACAGTCACTACCGAAACACCAGTTATGTTGTCAAAAATCAAAGATAGTGAGTTATCAACCAATATTTTATGATAATGATTGGTTAGGTGTATGTGTTATGTCAACAATGAATGTTTAGCAAAAAGAGTTAAGTGACTATGGCACAGCCTTGTAAACAAAATACTATGGTCACTACCGTAACAATACAGTCACTACCGAAACACCAGTTATGTTGTCAAAAATCAAAGATAGTGAGTTATCAACTAATATTTTATGATAATGATTGGTTAGGTGTATGTGTTATGTCAACAATGAATGTTTAGCAAAAAGAGTTAAGTGACTATGGCACAGCCTTGTAAACAAAATACTATGGTCACTACCGTAACAATACAGTCACTACCGAAATAGTGCAGTCACAACCGAAACACCAGTTATTTTGTCAAAAATCAAAGATAGTGACTTTAGTGAGTTATCAACCAATATTTTATGATAATGATTGGTTAGGTGTACAGTATGTGTAATTTCAACTATCATTAATTCTGAAATCAATATAATCAACTTTATACATTTTACAAAGAAATATAGCATTTAATTTTGATAAATCTTAAGAATTCAATATTAAAAAATCAGTTAGAATATTCATTTTAATGTATTTAATTGTAGAAACCACCTACATTCATTTTTTTTTTTTTTTCATTTTTTTTATTTTTATTTTATAATTTTTGTCCCACAATTTTGTAACCCACATTTTTTCACCCAGTGCCAATTGCCTATGTAATCCTGGGCACTACCTACCCTCTGCCAGCCTAGGGAGAGCCCAAGCTGAAGCTCATGCCTCCTTCAATGCATGAGGAGCAAGCAGGCCGCTTCTTATCACCCGACAGGGGGGAGTTTCCCTGGTTGGACATAGCGCGTGGAAGGAACACGTTATTCCAACCAGTTCCCTTCTCCTCCATCAGGCGCCCCGGCTGACCAGGGGGAGGCAGTTCATTTTTAGAAATAGTCTGTACAGGGGAGGATGAAAAAATAAATTAATACATTCATATAAGTATTTTTATTCTAAGGTAATTCTACATGTTTCGGTAGTGACACATTTTGGGAGAGGAAAGATATTCCAAAAGATTATAAAAATAAATTATGATAATTGACTGTACTTTTACTAAATAAAAAAGTGTCCCTTAGATCTGGTGCAACGTGAATATGGTCAAAGTCTTTCCAAAATAGAATAAAAATTTCACACAATTTCCAACTCTGAATTTGAACCAATACGGTAGAATGGCTCTCCTTTAAGCATACTGCCACGGGTAACGGCGACCCCCGTTACCGCAACGGGGACCCCCGTTACATTCGCGGGTAACGGCGACCCCGTTACCGCAACGGGGACCCCCCCCCCCCTTACCGTCGCGGGTAAAATTTAATTTGCCGGCAATACTTTTTCCTTGGATCTATTTATTGCGCCCATGTTTCCTTTCTTGCTTATTATACATTTTACTTCCTTGTATGATACCGGGGAGACATCAAATTTCTCTTTTGGGTCTTAAGTCCCAAGACTCAAGACCCAAAAGAGAAATTTGATGTCTCCCCGGGATCCTCTTGATTGAAGACTCTTTTGGGTCTTGAGTCTTGGGACTCAAGACTCAAGGCCCTAAATGTAATTCCTGGGAACTTCACTGTTCCATGAGCTGCTGCAGTGCTGCTGTTCAGCCACAGAGAAGAGCGCGACTTTCATGGTCTTTTATAGGAATACGTGAAGCCTGGCTTTACCATCCTGGCTCGACACAGCCTGGCTTGACAAGGTCTAGCTCGACAAAGTCGCTCCTTTTCAGCCTGGCTTGGCGCTCATGGAACGGAATAAACCAGGCTGTACGGTCCAGACTTTGTCAAACCTTTGTAAATCCAGGCTTATTTAATTCTCCTTTCGTGTAATAGGCCCCTAGTTACTGCTGCTGACTGTGATATGTGAGACCTGAGGTCAAATCCCCATCTGCATGCTTGTCTTTGTTGTTTGATGCTCTCGGGATAGAGTTAAAATACCACTCAATACTTAAACTGCATTTGAAATATAATACACTTTATTTTATCTGTCCTCTCTTTCATCCTTTTTTGATCTCTCACTGAATGTCTCTCACTCATTTGTGATCTTTATTTGACAGTTTGTCAGAAACTTAACAGTCATTACAAGTCTCCGTCTGGCCACATGTTCAAGAGGCATGTGTCAGAATTTACAGATTTCAATCCGATTGGCTACGATTGGCTCTAAAACAGTTTGCGGGAGTGGCCCATTTTGCACAAAATGCCACAAATCATGAACACTGTGTACTATTTTTTTTAAATTGGTCTCATGGTGGCACTATAACAGCCCACTTTACCTTTTGTTCTATAACTCTTGAACCATAGATTGTACAATCAAAATATTTTTTACCTGGATGACAAAACTCCCCATATGGGCCCGGCCAATTGTGCTAAACTAGATTTTCCGCCATTCTGTGTTTTCTTCAAAACTTGCTACTACTTGTGTGATGAAGATGTATTAGTGAGACTTTTCTGATTCCATTCCACTTGGCTATGACTTCCAAAGTTTGCAGGCCCTGGGTAGGCAACCTGGCCTGGCAGAGACCTGCGCTCTGTGGAGCACACTTTTCAAGTTCTATATTTATTCCTATCTATTATCTGTCTGTTGTATTATATATATATATGTACAGTATATAAACATGTACTGTATATACACAAACACACAGCACTGCTATGAGGTCAAGGATTTGCATAAGAGTATCGGTCTCTGATAGCAATGTGTTTAATAATTCAGAGCATATCCAAGATGTGTTATGAGGCTATTATCCTTTGGGAGATCCAGAAGGACAGAGGCAGCTTGGAGAAGCAGTCAAGATGCTTTCAGCACAGTAAAAAAAAGAAAAGAAAAGCGAGTGAGAGAGAGAGAGAGAAAAAAAATCAATGGTTTGAGTAGTGACTAATATCCCCCCTCCCTCTCCAGTGGTCCCATACTGATGTGGTTGTTATATCTCCCTGTGCAGGTGCATTGAAGGACTATTATTATTACGGTACAAATGGAATGTGTTCTCTTTCTGCCAGGTGGGGAGTCAAGGTAGATTCGGTATTCATGCAGCAGACTATACCATGAGCAAAACAAACGCAATGAAAATGCTTGTTTACCATCTGATGTATTCAATTTGGGTGCGGCCAAGCATTGTTAGATCACATTAGTAAGGTGAAAAGACTCTAGCACACATCATATTCACACGGCAGCCATTTTGCGCTTACATCATACTTGGGGGGGGAAACCCCCGCCGCAAAGATGGACGAGCAAAATGGCGACAGTGCGAATATGGCGGTACCCAGGGAAGAACCAAGGCACAAACAAGAGGACACATCGTTATCATCAAATATGAGTTTATTCCTTTTTTATAAATCATTCTTACAAAATTGGCATTTCTCTATTTCATTTGTGACCTCTATAAAAGTCTTCAGTTAATTACAAGGTAGGGGGGAGGAGAAGGCATCAGGACAGCTGGGCTTGACTGAGCAAAAAAAATAAAAAATAAAAAGTCCTCTCTAGTCAACAGAACAACCTGCCGATTGGTTACGTGATAGTCAATCACGGATAAATAATCCCAAAACAGGAAGTGGTCATGCATCGTCGTTTTAGCAACAGTGTCCAAAATACTGATTGGGGAGGGGGGGGTGGGGGGGGCATAACAGGATGGACTCTGCGATACATCCAGTGTATGAGGACAGGGGTGGGTAATGCTTCATTTATATTCATTAGTACAATGGTGCCATTCGCCGAAAAATAACAGATTCTCAAGCTAACTGCGATGCGCTGTAAGCTTGAAAATCTGTTAATTCTGGCGAGCGGCACCGTTGTGCGACGGAATATAAATTCAGCTTAAAACCCCAATGGTGGTGCTGCTGCTGAATTCAATATCTATATCTGTATATGGCAGACAGTGATAGTGTATGGAGAACTCAAACGCTGACAAAAAAAAGGCACAAATTAAGGACAGACAAGTGCAGTATCCTGCACACACTGCCACTGCCATTAAAACAAATGGCTGGCACATCATGACAAAACTTTCTGACAGCTGTGTTAAGCATAGGATTACGCCTGATTTATAGTTAGCCGTGCCCTAGTGTCACACACTGAAAATAGAAATAAATCAGGCTTTATGGTTTCAATTAGCAAATTTGCATGTTTCCTTTCATCAAAATTGTCCAGCTATAACAGCAGGAATATAGCGCGGGTTCTCGGCACAGATCAGGTCAAACCGAATCAATTGCATTTAACCACTTAAACCCTATACTTGGCTGACCGGAGTCTCTCAGGGCTCTATACTAGTGCCTTTTCTGTTTCCCCTCTAAAAAAATCTACAAGCAGTCTAAAAGCTCACAACGCGAGCTTGTAGATCTGCCATTTTCTACGAAAGTTTCCCCCACAGTGGGGATGCTGGGGTTTAAGTGGTTAATGTAAGCCGTTGGAACTTTGGATGGCGTGCAGTTATTTCCATTTGCGAGATAAAAGTAGTTCCCCAATAGTTAAGTCATTTGAACTGGAAACAAGCCGTGAGAGGTAAGACATTACTGTCACTGTCTCAGAGTCATTATTGTGTGGACGGGGAAAGAGATTACAGCAGTAAAAGAGAAAATGTTTTCCATCTGGTTCAGGGGACGCAGCTGCATATTATTTTTCACGTCTCTGTCGGCAGCGACTAAAAGTCCTCATTGGACTTCACTATTTGCTTCAGATAGCAGCCAAGATGATTCAGGCTCCTTCCAATTCTAAAGGCATTGGTCTATATCAGTGGTTTTCAACTAGTGGTCCGGGGACCACCAGTGGCCCTTGAGGGAATACCAGGGGGTCCCCAGCTAAATTAGTTAATAGCGTCACAATCATTTTTAACCACTTAGCTCAAAAACCTTGAAAAAGTGTGCATATCTTTGAATATTTATATTTTCTTAAAGCGAAAATTAACTGATATCTTTGCTTCTGGGGGACCCTGGCACAAAACATTTTCAAATGGGGGTCCGCGGCCAAATGTATATCAATTTAGGGGTCCTTGGCATGAAAAAGGTTGAAAACCACTGGTCTATATCATCTATTCTTTGCTTTCTGTACCAAAGTTCTTCTCTGCTATAATGTCCGTAAATCAATTTCTTAGAGGATTCTATACGAGCAGAATTGGTGCGAATGAGCGATGTTTTCGGAAGACACCGAGGCAGAATGAAAAAAATATATATAAAAGGTATATTGGCGTCGGTGGAGGAAAGAAAACATGTACCTGTTGTACGAAATCAAATCACATTTCTCCTCACAGAATTCCCCTCGGCAACACACTGTAAAAAAAAAGTCTTATGGGTTCAGTCGCCCTGACGTCTGCATACTGTAGCCTGGTTTTGTTTGCCTGTGAAAATAAATATATGCTTATATACAATGCTGCGAGTTCCAGGGTATTTGAAATGTCTGGTATTGTGAAATTGTCGCATAAAAGCTGGGAAGAGGCTGGAGGAAAGCGGGGTGGGGGAGGGTGTCTGCTCTTGAGATGATCAACAACAATTCAAGCAATCAGAGATATAAAAGGTTCGACATGAATTCAAACAATATGTTCCACCGAACACTTAATGGGAACCAGATGTGACCGCGTGTGTGCGTGTGTGTGTGTGCGTGCGCGCGCATGTTTGTTCCACAATCACTGAGATGAATGCTTTCTGCTGAGAGATACAAGCCTTGGTGCAACTCCACATCAGATAAAAACATAAATCACCTCCTGGCAAGCACATCATACTCCGAACTCATGGGCCAAATGTGCAAGTACATTACAAGAAAGTGAATAAAAACATGATATGCAAAACATGTACAGAGTAGGAAAAATAACATTATTATAGGCCTGCCAGGTCTTCTATGATATGCCATTAGGTAAGCTGAAAGCATTTTTGCGCTGTAGAATTACATTGTTTGGATATGACACACAATAGATGTACGGTTGAGACAAAGACAAGAAGGAATGATAGTGTAATGTCACCAGCTGCTATAGGCGGTGTTAAGGCCTACACCTCAGTTAGACACAGACCCACGTCACATGACGTCAAAACACCATGAAATAAAATGTAAAACAGCACATTAATAACGGCAATGGTCGAGTGACACGTATTTGTTACCCAGAAGGATACCAACTGCTTTGGCTCAGACATTATCCTGCCTAATTTATCCCATTAAGATCTGAGGTCGCTTCTAAACATTTTCTAAATCCTAATAGTTTTTCGGAAAAAAAATATCAAAAATGGATTTTCCACGACTTTTCAAAAATAGCAGATCTACAAGCTCATAGCGCGGCACTCGGTGCCGCGCTATGAGCTTGTAGATCTGCTATTTTTGAATAGCCAAAGAAATCTAAAGTGACACCGATGCGTTCCAGGTCTTAATGGGTTATAGGCCTACTCCAATGTAAAACGTTGTTGTAAAAAGGAAAAAAAAAAACCAGCAGATCTACAAGCTCACAAAGCGTTGCCATCGCAACACATTGAGAGCTTGTAGATGCTATTTTCAGCGTTCAGACTAAAGAATGAACCAGGCTTCAGTCCCACGCGACGGAAAGGCCAGTAAAAGCCCAGTAAGAGCTCTCATTCATGTGGTCTGGTAGAGTGGGCTACTTGAGGTCTTGCGTGAAAACTGCATTATCGTCTCTGTCGGGTGGGGGAAACCTTGTTACTGTATGTACAAAAACTCTTTTCAGGAAATGGAAAAAGGAACCGGTGTGTCCGATGGATCCAATAGTTATTATCTAGTCGCAAGCTCTTGTTAATACTTTGTATTGGTTCAATATTTATAAAACTCACTTTCACTTAACCCATTAAGGCCTGAGGTTCCGATTCTACAAAATGTATGAATCCTAACCGAAAAATCAGAAGAAACGTATGTTTCTATATCAATGGTTCTCAAACTTTTTCATGTCAAGGGCCCCAAAATGTATATGTATTTGGCTACTGGACCCGCCCCACCTCAAAATATTTAGTTCCAGGGACCCCCAGAAGCAAAGATTTGAGCTAAAAAACTATATATATATTCAAAGATTTGCACACATTTTCACGTTTTTTTCAAATATAGCAGATCTACAAGCTCATAGCGCTTGTATATCTGCTATTTTTGAATAGCCCAAAGTGTAAAATAATGCTTTTTAGCTCAAATCAAAAAGTGACACATATGCGTTCCAGGTCTTAATGGGTTAATCACTTTCGAAACAATCTAAATGGGAAGAAATTGCAGATCTACAAGCTCACAGCGCGTCGCAGTAGATCTGCAATTTTTTGCTACTTTTGTGTGACACCGCAGTATGACAAAGCAGAGCATTCATTTAACCCATTAAGACCTGGTCACTTTAGATTTCTTTGGGCTATTCAAAAATAGCAGATATACAAGCTCATAGCGCGGCACCGAGTGCCGCGCTATGAACTTGTAGATCTGCTATTTTTGAAAAATCGTGAAAAATATTTTTTTAATATTTTTTTCCGAAAAATTGTTAGGATTTAGATTTTTTTTAGACGCTGCCTCAGGTCTTAATGGGTTAAAAAGTTGAAATACGGAGATACAAGGTTTCTGCCCGGCAGTGACGATATAGTCCTAATGACAGCGCATTACAGTACAGCAGTAAGGCAATTTTTTCCAAATAGCTGTTCCCTTCAAATAGATCAATTGAGAGACAAGACAGGAAGCTCATTTTCCAATTTGACCCGTTTTTCCAATATAGCAGTGGCTTATCGTGTGGAGGGACATACGCAATGGACAAAGGATAGCCCCCCCCCCCGTCTCTACAACGAATACAGCTAGTTGGGCAGGGAAAAGGCGTTTGGAACATCTTTTCTAGCCAAGGTTAGCGTTAGCTAATGGACTTACGGTCAAGGGTCACTGCTTCCCGCGATCGAATGGCCCATAACGTGAGACAGTCTCATCAAATATTTGTTCCCTGGGAATAAAGCAAGCCCTCCGAAATGAAATAGCTTCATCTAAGTGAATGCCCAAACGCGTCTCCCCCTGATAAATGTTGGCATTTTAACCCATTGATACCTGGAACGCATCTGTGTCACTTTAGATGTCTTTGGCTATTCAAAAATAGCAGATATACAAGCTCATAGCCCGGCACCGAGTGCCGTGCTATGAACTTGTAGATCTGCTATTTTTGAAAAATCGTGAAAAATATATATATTTTTTTTTTCCCGAAAAATTGTTAGGATTTTGATTTTTTTAGACGCGGCCTCAGGTCTTAATGGGTTAATGAATCTGAGGCCTTGCGATATGTCACCAAAAAAAAAAAAGACACTGTTGTCACGTAGAAGGGGAGGAGAGCCACGGTGGCCTGGAAACCGGAATATTCCGAGGGACATTTCTTCAAGATAGGATCTAGTCACTCAACCTGACATTGGCAATGTACAGTAATGTGCAATAAGTGATTTTAAAAGGCAGCCCATAATGTCAATGTTCTAGTCTAGAGTATGGCACTGACGCGTTGAGAAAATTAAAATCTTGTGAAATGACGCCAGCCACTAACGACCTGTCTATGGTTTAAATTGTACCATTTACTGCTGTCGAGGGCGGCACTCTGAGGCCATGCAGGAGGGGAATAAACGGACAAAATGAGTTTGGTTTAGAATGCATCGTTCTGCTCCATTTCTTCCAGAAATGTTCATTTTGTTCATTCAAACTGAGGGAAAAGTACGTGAGTTTACGGTTGGATGAGCCAACTCTTCAAGCCTCTGCACAAGCAGGCAGGCAGGCACGCACGCGCACACACACACACACACACACACACACACACACTTAAAATTGAAAGTAGAAAGTTTGGAGGAGAAAATAAAAGATAATAAAAGTAAAAAAAAAAAAAAAAAAGAAGAAAAAGCACAACCGCTGTTCACAGTTTATGGGGCGGAAATGAGATGTAAAATCAGATATGTTTTTTTTTAACTCAGTGATAACAGATAAGCAGACAGACAAAATATAAAAGCTGCTGTCAGCACATCAGGGAATGGGCCACAGATACACAGACAGACAGACAGGATGTTTTGAGACTGTGCTCAAGGCTGTGAGTTGATGGCTGACAATATCAGGAAATGGTTGGTTTACTGTATAAACCTTCCCCAGCACAGCACACAACAATCATAAAGCCGACACTGCAGTTTGCTTTTTCCCCGCACTGAAACACCAAACGGCAGAGTTTCTGATCCCAAACTAGTGAGAGGATAAGGGGTTTGGGGGTCGTTTCGCACAATAATGGCAGAAGACTGATGGATAAAAAGCGATAAAAGAATGGGGGTTTCCCAGGGCGTAGAGCAAGGCTTGGTAGTGAGTCAGCAGTTAAGTCCAGTTACGGATCCTGATATGGATTTGGGAGGCGGACGCGGGTGGTTTTAGGGGATGAAGGAGGAGTGGGGGGGGGGGGGGGGGGTTGCATTGAGTCAATGCCCAGGGTCAGTCCCGGGTCAGTAGGATTGGGGCTTTTGTGGCTGGTTGCGTTTCCCAGATACCTCCCCGCTTCTACCGTCTTGTACATGTGCCTAGAAAGTAGGAAGGTCTCTTTGTTATCCTTGTTCGTTTTTGTGGCATCCATAGAAAAAAAATATTTTATCCATATAAGTTCTCGTCGTCAGTAGTGTGTGCTGCGTATTTGCACGTTGTGGACGCGGTACTGTTTGGCGTTGTCGGCATGTTTGTCTGTAAATACGACCATCTCTTTGTCTGTGTGCGTTTGTGTTGTGTTTTTCATATCCAGACACCATCTGCTTGCTTTCCTTGTTTTAGTTAATTTCGTCCCCCCCCCCCCCCCCACTGTCAATTCTTGGCAGCAGCAGCAGCGGCATTGTGGTCATTGGCAACGTGCTGAGTGGAAGACAGAGCTGTAGCGCCCCCTATCCGTCCTGCCGTGGTCCTGCCGCGAGTCCTTCCGCTCTCGACCGAGTCTCTTTCTCGTCGCGGCGCCTCCCCCGGCAGCGGCGGCACAGGGTCCCCCCCCCCACCCCCCACCCCCCCTAGGGGGCGCCAGTCCTGTCAGAGCCTCTCGATGTCCCTGTATTTCTTGCGGAGGATGGAGACCTGGTCTTTAAACAGAACGGGGTCCAGCCTCATCTGGGAGTGGACCAGGGGCATGGCGCCAAACCAGCTGGCGAACTTGTTCATGCAGGTCTGCCGCTGGGCGAAGTGGTCGGGGTCGGCCCAGCGGGACGCTCTCGATGACTGTCGGGGGGGGGGGGGGGGAGAATGGGAAGAAGTCACGTCGTCAGCATTACATCACAAGGTTTGATCACCGCTTAGAACGGGAACTAACCAACAATCACGTTAAGACACAACACATCCACTGGATAATGAAAATTGACATGTCATGAAACATCATGGGTTGGATCAGAGCTTGTACTGCATGTAACGGCGTCTGGAGGAACAGCCATGATAAAAAGGAAGCTTGACATAACTATGTCATCTCCACGATTCACTGGCTTGATCAAAGCCCTATTTTCGATGGAGCTTAACTAGACCTTCAGATAATTAACCTCAATAGAGCAAACCACTTATGAAGACTGAGATTACCAGCCTGTGTAATTATATTTCTCTAATGTGTGCGATCGTTCTGGTTTATTCACGAGAGCAGCCATGTTTTCGGAGCTTTAATTCGCGCTTTTATCCGATGCCAAAGAGCTATTGCATCAGAAGGCCACCAGACACAGGTGGCTTTTCTGGGAGGTGGTGAGGAGAACTTTTGCCTGCAGCGTTAATAATTAAAGATTCAAAACTAGTTACAGTACGATCGTCTTTTTTCGGTTTCATACAATTTTCTTGATACATTCAGATAGTATGGCAGAGAGGGAAAGGAAAGCAAGGGCAAAGAAGTGAGGACGGCATGCAAAACAGGGGACACCGCAATTACACGGTTGATGTTCTTAACCACTTGACCCATTAGGACCTGAAGCCGATTCTACAAATGTCTTCTAAATCCCAACAGTATTCTGAAAAACGTATGTTTCTATATCAGTGGTATATCAAACTTTTTCATGTCAAGGACCCCCAATATGATATGTATTTGGTCGCCGACTCCCATCTGAAAATATTTTGGTCCAGGGACCCCCCAGAAGCAAAGATTTGAGTAAAAAATGTTCGCTTTAACACACATCTTCAAGATTTTTCAAAAATAGCATATCTACAAGCTCGGGTAGATAACAGATCTACAAGCTCTTAACCGAGTGCCGCACTAAGAGCTTGTACTGTATATCTGCTATTTTTGAATAGCCAGAGTGTAAAATAATGCTTTTTAGCTCAAATCAAAAAATGACACAGATGCGTTCCAGGTCTTATTACTATACCTGTCCCATCATGGTCTCCTTGTACTGTTTCTTCTGGGTGACCTTGATGGGCGGCAGCTTGGTGACGGCAGAGACCAGGAAGTTCATGAGGATGTCCTCGCAGTTGGCCAGCTGGTCCACCATGCTCTTCAGACTGCTAGGCAGGAAGTTGGTATACAGGAAGTGGTAATACCTGCATGACGATGCATGGGGGAGGGAGCGGGGGTTATTATCGTGAACTAAAACCAACAAAATAACACAAACTAGAATTGGCAAACGTATAAAAAATAAGACATAACAAGGCTTAGATAACTACCGTAATAAGCTGTATCGTGTGCTTACAAAAATCTCTAAGACAAACTAAAAGCATAGAAAGCGTTTCCTTAGTTTTATAACCTTTGTATGAATCTTATTACAATTGAAAAGAAGAAAAAAACGAGAGAAAAAAACCCTATCAAACCTGCTTTAAAAACGAATCAAAACTAAACAAGTGAAAAGTAAATACAAATTAAAACTCATGAAAAATACTAAACTATAATAACCTTGAGAGGGAGGAGGGGAAAGTGAGAGAGAGAGAGAGAGAGAGAGAGGAATGGAAAGGGAGGAGTGGAGGAAGGAAGGAAGGGAGTGGGGACATGGGAGGGAAAGGGAATAAAGGAAGGCGGAAATGAGAGGAAGGAAGGGAGAGAGGGAGGAGGGAGGGAGGGAGTGGAAGGGAAAGAGGAGGCGGCGCACGAGAAAGAGAGAGAGAGAGAGAGAGAGAGAGAGAGAGAGAGAGAGAGGCTCAGGTTAGATGGCTAATAATAAACAATGATACACCTGAGAATCCTCCTGAGAGGATTCCACAGCCCTCTGAGACTGTGGCCACTCAAACCTTGGCTTTTCATGTGAAGGACCCCCAAATGAATATGTATTTCACTGCGGACCCCCATTTGAAAATATTTTGTACCAAAGGACCCCGATACAAAATTTGCGTTTGTTAAAATGTTTCCGAAATATTAAAAAAGTTTCACTAAAACGATAATAATTATAGCCTAGTATGTATAGGGTTAAACTGATCTTGAAGCTATATTAACATATTTTGCTGGGGAACCCCCTGGAACTCCCTCATAAGGACCCGACTTTGAGAACCACTGATTTACAGAATGAAAAACATGGTTTTACAGTAAAGCCAGGCTTGGGGTTTGGTCCTTCGCCCCGCTGTACACAAAACCAAATCTGCGTGTATAAAATAATCCAATTAAATGAACAAAGCTCTATCAGTCCGTCCGTCCATTTGTGGGCTGACCAGTCGATCTGTGTATTGACTATTGGTATATGCAGGGAGTTTTCATTTTTACCACACTTTAAGCTGTTTATCCCATTAAGACCCGAGGCGATTCTTCAAAATGTTTTTTCAAGATTTTTTAGAAATAGCAGATCTACAAGCTCATAGCGCGGCACTCGGTGCCGCGCTATGAGCTTGTATATCTGCTATTTTTGAATAGCCAAAGAAATCTTAAGTGACACAGATGCGTCCCAGGTCTTAATGGGTCATTAGCATTTTTGCCATGGGCTATGTGGTTTGTAGTCGCGGGCGCATAGTAATAATAGAACATATATCAGCCATATTTTAGGTTTTAAAATAAGTAATATTGCGCACACAGGTTGCTCGCGGTAGTGCAGGACCACTACTAGTTGACAAGAGGTTTTGCATATGTAGCTCAAATTGGAAATAACTCGCCTTCCTAAAAGTGTTCTCCGTTAGACCAACAGTAGTAGTGTGGCGAACCCCGGGTTCAGTGTCCCAGGTCGGTTGAAAGTTAATGGATCGCAGCTTTAAGTGTGAAAATAAAGTGATGTATTGGTGCAACCAGGTTGCCCTGCCCGGTCACGGAAGGCGACCGACTATGAGCTAGCCGTAATGCAGCCTTTAAGTTAACACATTGACTGCCAAGAACGTAGTCCTACGGTCCATTAAATCCAACTGTTAAGTGCCGAGACCGTAGTGCTACGGTCCGGGTGCTTTTTCCTTTTTTTCGTTTTTTTTTTTTTTTTTCAATTTTCTACACGGACCATTTTCAGTGTAACACCACCGGAACGGAACGGGTTTTGCCGTTCCCGTCGGCCTCCATTCTAAAGCGCACACAAAAACGCCATTTTCTCCCTTGTAGTTTTTTCTCCTCGGTCATCACTGTTTAACATAAACCGTTCTAACTACAACATGGATGCCCCGTTTGACACGTGGTCTGCACTAGTACACACAGGGACATGTGCACGATGTTTACAAACAGTGCATCGCGCATTCTAAAGGATTTTAACGGGGTCTATGGCGACGTGAAAAAAACAAAAAACAACAATAAAATCTTGGCACTGGTGAGTACATTATGAGATTAACCTTTGGCAGTGGATGTGTTAATGGTTAGAGATGCTTGAGAGAACTATGGATTCCACCCCCTTTTCGTTGGCCGATTACTCCGGGTTTCTGGATGGATTGATTGCTTGACTTATTGAAAGTGATTGAGCGTCTGGCTCAAGTGATTGGCTGGCTTTTCCTGCTTAATAGACTGCTCCCAGCTCAGCTCAGCGACGGCGTTATGAGAGCCGACAGGGGTCTTCATGCAAACTAAACCCGGGAAACTATGGAACACCGTCGTGGGGGAAAATGATGTTTGACGTTTTTATAAACCACACGCGCATAACGGGCAAAACCTGGTGAACATCTAGATCAGTGGTTTTCAACCAGTGGTCCGGGGACCACCAGTGGTCCTTGAGGGAGTACCAGGGGGTCCACAGCAAAATGAGTTAATAGCGTCACAAATCATTTTGAACCACTTAGCTTTGGCTATTCAAAAATAGCAGATATACAAGCTCATAGCGCGGCACCGAGTGCCGCGCTATGAGCTTGTAGATCTGCTGTTTTTGAAAAACCTTGAAAAAGGTGTGCATATCTTTGAATATGTATATTTTTTTAAAGAGAAAATTAACTGATATCTTTGCTTCTGGGGGGGTCCCTGGCACAAAACATTTTCAATTGGGGGTCCGTGGCCAAATGTATATCAAATTAGGGGTCCTGGGCATGAAAAAGGTTGAAAACCATTGATCTAGATCCACAGATCAATGAAATGAAGCGCATCGCATGAAAAGGTGGGACAAACGGAGCGTCGGGCAGAACAGAACAGAACAGAACAGAACAGAAAATAACAGACAAGGTACAAACGCACAGCTCGGATCCCCCATAGTATTGAATTGGAACAGAACAAGGTAAGGAGGGAAAAAAAACAAAAAAGGCTACACCGCAGGGTCGAGCTAAATGGAACACAGAAACAAAAGGCAGCCTAAATAGAACACAATAAAATAGAACAGAACAGAGCGAGAGGGCCATTGTGTTTTTTTTACCTGTGGTAAATGGCAGCTCCTGTCAGCACCATGGAGTAGTCATTTGTCCATTTGGACGTGTACCCCCAGCGCTCCTTGTTGCTGTCCCAGAAGTGGCTGCGGGCCGGGTAGCCCACGATGCGCTCGGGGAAACTCTGCCATACCGTGAAGGCAAAGTCAACCTGGAGAGAGAGAGAGGGAGAGAGAGAGAGAGAGGGAGACAAGAGAACGGAAACGTTGAGTGAGGGATGTACAATACGTGTAGTCAGGACACAGAAATGCGCGCACACACACACACAAAGAGAAAAAGAGATCAAGGTGACAAGGGGAGGGAAAAAAAAGAAATCACAAAAGGCCACCAGAGACCCTTAACAATTCCTCTGTGAACTACAGTGTAGCAACAAAGGAAACATCTTATCGCGCATTAAGAGGGAAACATCAAGTAGAGCTCAGATGCGAGGCAAGCCCGGCAAAGAGAAGCCGCTCTTGCACTACAATGCTGCTTACGCAACACGACGCCGCGTTCCTTTAACACGTTCAATCCGGGGGATCCGCATCTCATGTCATTTTTAATTTGATTTCTATTCGAAAATAGCAGATCCACAAGCTCGTAGCGCGGCATCGAGTGCCGCGCTACGAGCTTGCGGATCTGCTATTTTTTTGAAAAATCTTGAAAATGTGTGCAAATCTTTGAATATATATATATATTTTTTTAAAGCGAACATTTTTAACTCAAGTCTTTGCTTCTGGGGGGGGATTCTACAAATGTCTTCTAAATCCTAACAGCTATACCAGTGGTTCTCAAACTTCTTTCATGTCAAGGACCCCCACAATGATATGTATTTGTCCGCGGACCCCCCCCCCTCCCCCCGCCCCCCATCTCAAACTGTTTGAGAAGCAAAGATTTGAGTAAAACATTTATATATATATATTCAAAGATTTGGGAAAATGTTCACGATTTTTCAAACATAGCAGATCTCGCAGCGCGGCACCGAGTGCCGCGCTGCGAGCTTGTAGATCTGCTATTTTTGAATAGCCCCAAAGAAATCTTAAAATGACAAGATGAGATGCGTTCCCGGATTGAATGGGTTAACGCCCGCTGTGAACGCTGCAGCAGTCTGCTCTCTTTTTTTTTCCCATCAGAACTACGGCTGCATTTTCTGATTCAGTATAGCTACTGTGTGTAGCTACTATCCTCGTTGAGCTCAAGCACTTAAGCAGTATGTCGTTTGCTGTCGCCGGGCAGAAACCTCTTATCTTCGTATGTATTTATTTATTTATTTAAATCAACGTCCTAACTTGATCACACTTGCAGCGTCACACAAAAGCATCAAAAAGCAGCAGATCCGCGCGCTCTCAAACGCGGCGCTAAGCGACACGCTTTGTGTAAATTTCAATCCTGAAAAGTTAAGTTTTTGGACATAATTATGAGGTTTCCACCCGACAGAGACCATATACTTAGTTAACCCATTAAGTCCTGAAGCCATTTCTACAAATGTCTTCTAATTGACGGTATTCTGAACAAAAAAAAAACTTATGTTTCTATATCAGTGGTGCTCAAACTTTTTCATGTCAAGGACCCCCAAAATGATATGCATTTGGCCGCCGACCCCCCATCTCAAAATGTGTTGTTCCAGGGACCCCCCCCCCATGAAGCAACGATTTGAGTTCAAAATGTTCGCTTTAAAAATACATATGTTCAAAGATTTGCACACATTTTAAGGTTTTTTCAAAAAGAGCAGATCTACAAGCTCACAGCACGGCACTCTGTGCCACACTATGAGCTTGTATATCTGCTATTTTTGAATAGCCAAAGTGTAAAATAATGCTTTTTTTTAGCTCAAATGAAAAAGTGACACAGATGCGTTCCAGGTCTCAATGGGTTAACCAGAGCCCCCCCCCCCCCCCGGCTCTATAACTACTCCGCTCCTTTTTTCCCTCTACACCAAATGTCTTTGCCGGAAATAGCCCATCTACAAGCTCAGAACACGTTGCGCGTTGTGAGCTTGTAGATCTCCTATTTTTGCTGAATGTTCACCACTTTCTTAAAGGACCAATTCCCCCCCATTTTCAACCTATCTTCATATAATTGGTCCTCACTAATGCTCATTATAAGATGGTGCCATTTTTGTCTACTCGCTCTGTGTCTCAGTGGAGGGCTGTGGAATGTTCCGAAACCCGCCTACCCAGTGACATCATCGGGTAGGCAGGTTTGGTCATTTCAAACAATTATCTTTTATTAATGCGAGAACAATGGCTTCCATTATAGCGCTACAACTTTCCAAGGAGAGAAAAGCCTGCCGTTTCTATTAGCTTTGGGATTCCCCCATCGATGATGTCACTGGTAGGCGGGACTCTGAGCTGACCACAGACTTCCTCTGAGAGACAGACCCGAGTAGAAGAAAATGGTACCATATTATAATGAGGACCAATTACATGCAGATAGGTTGAAAATGGGTGAAGTGGTCCTTTTTTTTTTTTTTTTAATACAATAGTTTTAAAATAACCCATTAAGACCCGAAGAAGCATCTGTGTCACTTTTTATTTGAGTTAAAAAGCATTATTTTACACTTTGGCTATTCAAAAATAGCAGATCTGCAAGCTCATAGCGCGGCACCGAGTGCCGCGCAACGCGCTTGTAGATCTGCTATTTTTTTTAAATCAAGAAAATGTGTGCAAATTAATATATTTATATTCTTTTAAAGCGAACATTTTTAACTCAAATGTTTGCTTCTGGGGGTCCTTGGAACAACATATTTTGAGATGGGGGTCCGCAGCCAAATACGTATCATTTTGGGCGTCCTTGACATGAAAAGGTTTGAGCACCACTGATATAGAAACATACGTTTTTCAGAAAACTGTTGGTATTTAGGAGACACTTTGTAGAAATCGGCTTCAGGTCTTAAAGACAGTACAGTGTAACAGAAAAAAAACACCACAAAAACAAACAAAAAACAAACAAACAAACAAACGCATCGCTAGGTTTACAGATGCAGCTGCCTCTCTAACACCTTCTAGGGTCTTGTTCTCACACCGGTCCATCTGAGAACACGTCAGGAGTCCATATTTGATCATAAATGAAGCGGTCCTTTGAGGTCATTTGGGTTCAGCAGCTCAAACACAACCCTCTCTAACACCCAATAGAAATGGCACAAGAGGCTGTGGACAAAATGCGATTAGGAGAGCTAATTGTAGGAAACAGGAGACGGGGGGGGGGGGGGGAGGGGGGTAAGTTGCGGAGAGAGTGAGCGAGAGAATAATAGAATGAAAGAAACAGACAAGAGAGAGAGAAGGACAGAAAGTCTAAGTGCATTGTGAATTAAAGTTTCAGTGGGGTTTGCGGGATGGAAGTTTGGGGGGAGTTAGTGGAGAGAAACAAAAAGGTATGCTATAGGAAGAATTGAGAGAAAAACACGATCGGCCATGCCTGCGTTTGGGGAGAAAGGAAAGGACAGTTTAAAACACTGTGTTGTCAATAGAGGCCCACACAGGAGAAAAAAAAGAGCCAGAGAAAGAGAAAGAGAGAGAGAGAGAGAGAGAGAGAGAGTAGTCTGCGTTGGTTGCTGATGCAGTGCCACACAGACTGGTGAAGGCCTGGAGGCAGGCCAAACAGTGACATCATCGGTCCCTTCAGTAGCAGAAGAACAGAAAGAGAGAGAGAGAGAGAGAGAGAGAGAGACGACAGAACAGGAAATGAAAACCAAACCAAGGAGTGGAGAGGAGAGGAGCACGTATATGCATTTATTACATGCCTTTGTTGAATATTAAATTGTGATTGGCTAATCAAGGCCTTCGTGGGGTCTGTTATTTAGAAACGACAGGCCGCTGTCCGGCCTCCGTTTACGCCGTTATGGAAGTGTAACCTTGTACGCTAATAATAGCGTCATTTTCAAATCGATATTTCTTCCTCGGCTTTGCGTCAGTCCTGCTTCTACCCTGTCGGGGGGGGTTTGCTTTGCAATAATGACAATGACAAATTGGAGAATACGGTGACGGTGTCCATTCTTAGTCTATATTGTATTTGTGCTGTTCCTGTAGCACAATGGCTTCCTTCCATCGCCCATCGGCCCCCACGGGGGACCGCAGCTACTGTTGGTTTTTCTAGGCTGCAGGTGAAAATCCAATTAACTTCCTGGTAAAGAGAGATAACCAAACAGCACCCAGGACTCTCTCCCATGCAGGACCAGGTTTTGGAAACCCACTGGTCCTATCCTTTATCATGGCAGGTGTGCCTGCCGAGTCCATGTGTGCTTTGTGAGTTTGTGACAACCACACTTATAATAATAATAATAATAAAGCAATATAAAACTATAAACTATATAAGTACTTCGTACAATTTGTGTACTCGTTTCCCAATACAGAGTCAAATTGTATATCCTAAACAAATGTTTGAATCATTTGAACCCATTAAGACCTGGAACGCATCTGTGTGATTTTTTTATTTGAGCTAAAAAGCATTAATTTACACTTTGGCTATTCAAAAATAGCAGATCTACAAGCTCATAGCGCGGCATCGAGTGCAGCGCTATGAGCTTGTAGATCTGCTATTTTCTTTTATCGTGAAAATGTGTGCAAATCTTTGAATATATATTGTTTTAAAGCGAACATTTTGAACTCAAATCTTTGCTTCTGGGGGGTCCCCTGGAACAAAATATTTTGAGATGGGGGGTCAGCGGCCAAATACATAAGTTTGGGGGTCCTTGACATGAAAAAGTTTGAGAACCACTGATATAGAAACATATGTTTTTCAGAATACTGTTGGGATTTAGAGGACATTCGTAGAATCGGCCTCAGGTCTTAATGGGTTAAACAAACAGCAGATGTATGTAGAAGCTCACAACACATTGCATTGCAACGTGTTGAGAGCATGTAGAATTAATTTCGCCATGAACGCAAGTGTGCCTTTAGATATTGCCTTGCCCACTCGTGTGCCTTGGCCACTAAAGGCTTGAAAAGCAGTGGGTGTGTGTGTGTAAGGGCCGTCACGATTACAAATTTAAGTTGACAATTCATTGTCAGTCAAATAATTGCGATTAACGCGATGTTTCTGTCGTTGAAAATCAATGGAACGTCATGAATACAAATGACATTTCTGTTTGGCTTTTAGCTTTCGTAAACAAAAATTGCAAAGGGCAGATATGACAAATAACGCATATATAACTTCTTACTTAACTCATTCAGTGCCAGGCTTTTCAAGCTTGTTGATCCCTGTGCCAAGGAATAGGCTATTATTTTACCTTTTTTGGTCACAGAATGTTTGTCTTCAGTGTGATTGATCCCCTGATGGTTGCTAATCACTGAGTCACTTCAGGTGTGGTTTCACAAATTTCAACGAGGTCATTGTGACCTCGTTGACATTTGTTTTTGATGTTTGAAAGTGCCATGCCTCACTCAGAAATACAGCATTTACAATGGGAGGAAAAATGTGATTTTTTTCTCCGTTTCACTTTTAACATTGTGGGTGGAGCAAAAACTTTTCGAAAATGGTTTTCTCCTAGTTCCTTTGAGATAAAAAAAAATTATATATATACCAAAAAAAAACAGAAAAAAAAATATATTTTTTGCGAGACGTCAAAAGGCGTCATTGGCACTAATGGCACACTGAAAATGGCCGTCAAAAGACGTCATTGGCACTCAATGAGTTAAAAAGGCTGTATCTCGGCTCCTGAGCACTTTTTTTTTTACAATGAATTTTGACTGTGGCACTCAGAGCCAAAATTCCATAAATAAGCTTGGCATTGAATGAGTTAACATGGAATTGATTATGCAAAAATAATTGTGATTATATAAAATAATTGCGATGAGAGGAATATGTAATAACTGTGCCAGGCCTAGGTGTGTGGTTCCGGCATACCTCTGTGGTAGAGAGCACCGTGTCCTCGTCCAGACTCAGGACCGCATCGGTTACAATGGTCTCATAGGGCAGGAACCTGCTGCTCATCACCTGCAGAGGGCGACAGAGAGGGGAGCACATGGTCAACTCTGAAGAGGTGGAATAAACAACCTGTGCGTCCACGTTACCAAAAAAACAAAAGCATTTCAGCGTCATTTCTTAGTTACAAACAGTTCAACAAATAAGGCATAACGTAGAGTGTTTTATTATATTTTTTTACGGAGTGACACTAAATTGCTTGAACACACGTGTACATCCATTGAGGGTGACAGGGTTAGGATGGTAGCAAGGTGTGACCAGCATTTTTCGTCATTTTTCGTCACCAGC
This sequence comes from Gymnoscopelus microlampas, assembly GCF_963454915.1. Taxonomy (NCBI): domain Eukaryota; kingdom Metazoa; phylum Chordata; class Actinopteri; order Myctophiformes; family Myctophidae; genus Gymnoscopelus; species Gymnoscopelus microlampas. Next base: position 17,009,950 of record NC_139952.1, on the reverse strand, counting down.
ATTTTTTCGTCATTTTTCGTCACCAGCATTTTTTCGTCACCAGCATTTTTCGTCATTTTTCGTCACCAGCATTTTTTTCGTCACCAGCATTTTTCGTCATTTTTCGTCACCAGCATTTTTTCGTCACCAGCATTTTTCGTCATTTTTCGTCACCAGCATTTTTCGTCACCAGCATTTTTTCGTCACCAGCATTTTTTCGTCACCAGCATTTTTGGTCATTTTTCGTCACCAGCATTTTTCGTCATTTTTCGTCACCAGCATTTTTTCGTCACCAGCATTTTTCGTCATTTTTCGTCACCAGCATTTTTTGTCATTTTTCGTCACCAGCATTTTTCGTCATTTTTCGTCACCAGCATTTTTTCGTCACCAGCATTTTTCGTCATTTTTCGTCACCAGCATTTTTCGTAATTTTTCGTCACCAGCATTTATCGTCACCAGCATTTTTTCGTCACCAGCATTTTTTGTCATTTTTCGTCACCAGCATTTTTTCGTCATTTTTCGTCACCAGCATTTTTTCGTCACCAGCATTTTTTTCGTCACCAGCATTTAGGTAGCAGGGACAAAAAAGGAGGGAAAACCCTAAATCAAGTTATACAGTCCTCAGCTATGGCAAGAACCCGGATGTGTTCACATGCGACCTTCCAGTGGCGTGCACAGACATTTTGAGGGGCAGGTGCTCAAGTAAATTATACTTTTTTTTTCTTTACTTGGTCTGCTCTTTTTCCCCCTCTACACCTATACCTCTTTGCCAAAAATAGCCGATCTACAAGCCCACAACGCCTCGCAGCGCGAGGCGCTGTGGGCTTGTAGATCGGCTATTTTTGGCTAAAGTTCTCCTCAGAAAAGGGATGCTAGGTTTCGAGTGGTTATGGTAAAAAGAAAAATCATATCACATAAAGGTTTGGCGGACCCCCTGTAGTAACTCTGAGGACCCCCTAGGGGTCCCGGACCCCCTGTTGAAGCCCCTGCTGTAAACTGAAAATGCCCTTTTTCAAAAGGGCACTTCTGGTCAAGAGGGCAAAGGGCAGGCGCTCTAGCTCCACCTAGAGTCTATCTGTGCACGCCCCTGCGGCCTTCCCCTGAAAACCCAAAGAGACTAAAGGTCCTTACATACCGGCGGATATAGCGAATACACGCAAAATTCGGACTCGTTCCGAATAATTAAAAGACGCTTTTTCGCTTCGCTTTTTCGCCTTTTCGCTCCATGTACGGAGCCATTGACTTTATAAGGTTTCAAGAAAAAAAACGCACGAAAAAATCGCCCCGGTGTGTAAGGACCTTAACTCATTGAGTGCCAAAAGACGTCAAAGAAGTCATGTGGCCTGACGCCCTGAGCGCCAACCATTTTCAGTGTAACACCATCGGAAGTGACCCGGAATTTACCCGGAAGTAATTGTTTCCCGTCCGACTCTATTCTAAGGCGCACACTATACCTCCATTTTGACTCGTGTAGTTTTTTCTCCTCGCATTTCCCATGTTAACATAAACGGCCAGAACTCATACATAGCGCCTCCTTATGACACGCGGTCTCGACGAGTACACAAAGGGACATGTGGACGATGTTTACAAACAGTGGATCGCGGATTCTAAAGGATTTTAACGAGGGCTATGGCGACTTGAAAAAAACAAAAAACAACAATAAAAGCTTGGCAGTGGTAAGTACATTATGAGATTAGCCCTTGGCGGTGGATGTGTTAAGTACATTTTGATGCCAATACTTTTGTACTTTTACTCAAGTACATTTTTTATTCTGGACTTTTACTTCAGTATTGGTACTTTTACTTGAGTAAAGAATTTGAGTACTTTTTCCACCACTGCTGAAAATGAAACGACCCCGGAAGCCTCTCAGTGAGAAGAGTCAGAGAATTCACTAGAAGTCAACAACCACCCACAAAACAGCTCTCTCACACACACACACACACACACACACACACACACACACACACACACACACACACACACACACACACACACACACACACACACACACACACACACACACACACACACACACACACACACACACACACACACACACACGCAGCGTTAGAGAGCTAGAAAACCGCTGCCCACAGACTGGTAACCTTTCCTGTTGCATCTCTCAGTGCAGGGCAGGCCACTGGAAGCATCAGCGTCCTTTCAAAGCCCCTGCCAGTTACGTAAAGGAAGACGCGGGTGACCTTCTATTCTCTACCGAGCACATCTCCCATTGACTGCCCCGACGCGACACAATCAACATTCAACAGCTCCTCGCCGTGACTCAGCCTATTGCGGCACATGAATAAATGCATAAGTATGACAAAAGTCATAATTATGATGATTATTATTCGGGGGGAAAAAAAAGCCTGGTCTCTCAATCTCTCAAAAAGTGTCTCTGTTCTGTTTGTCCTGGCTAAACCGGTGATGTCACCGTGTCTGTAACGTAATGACGCACTGTTGATGCAGAGAACATAAACGATGACCGTACGCAGTGCTCAACAACTCACTCTTAACCCATTAAGACCTGAGATAACGATTCGACAAATGTCTTCGAAATCCCAACACTTTTCTGAAAAAACGTATGTTTCTATATCAGTGGTGCTCAAACTTTTTCATGTCAAGGACCCCCAGAATGAAATGTGTTTGGCCGCCGACCCCCAGCTCAAAATATTTTCCAGGGACCCCCAGAAGCAAAGATTTGAGTAATTTGTTTTTGCTTAAAAAAGATATATATATATTCAAAGATTTGCACACATTTTCACGATTTTTCAAAAATAGCAGATCAGCTTGTAGATCTGCTATTTTTGAATAGCCAAAGTGTGAAATAATGCTTTTTAGCTCAAATCAAAAAGTGACACAGATGCGTTCCCGGTCTTAATGGGTTAATATCCCGCCTCTCATATGCTTAACTGTGTACTTCCTCGTATGATGGTGTCCCGCGGCAAAAAAAAACACGAGATCTACAAACTCACAATGCGTCACATCGCAATGCACTGTGAGCTTGTAGAACAGCTATTTTGCGGGACACAGTCGCAAGATGAAATACATAATTCTGACAGTGTTGTGAAAGCTGATGTCGGGGGGTCAGGGGGTCAAGTGCGATCTAATTTTCCCCACTCTCCACAAACCCTCCAAAGGCAACAATGGCTGCTGTGAAGCGTCATGTTTTGACTGCTCGTCATATTCTGACAGACTGGGAAGAGCAGAGTTTGACTGGCTGACAGTTTGTGTTTAGAGATGGGCCGCGCCGGAGAGGATGCCTGCTTGAGAGAGAGAGAGAGAGAGA
>NC_139952.1:16991685-17004185 GCF_963454915.1 Gymnoscopelus microlampas | reverse complement strand
AAAATGCAGTTCATTGGGCTCATTTAAAACAGCCCTAAAAACTCATCTTTCTGGAGGCCATAAGAGGAGTTTCCCGTTAGACAGACGACCCCCCTCCCCTTTTTTTTTGTATATATTTTTTATTTTTCATGCTACATAGTGGTATTTTTTCTCTGTATTTTTATGTTGATTTTTGAACTGTTTGGTTGCTACTATATATGTCTATGAAATTAATTCAAGGACCCCAACGGAAACAAGTCCGCAAGGACTTTTTTGGTCGGACCTTTTAGACAAAAGTATTATAAATGTAACTGTGTTGTTTTACATTATTTTGCCTAATAAAAATGTCACTCAATCAATCAATACCAAACGTAACGTTTTGTTGGATGACAATCACATAGACCAGGGGTCTTCAACAGGGGGTCCGGGACCCCTAGGGGGTCCTCAGAGTTACTACAGGGGGTCCGCCAAATCTTTGAGTGATATGATTTTTTTTTTTACCTGAACCACTTGAACCCTAGCATCCCTTCTCTGAGGAGAACTTTAGCCAAAAATAGCCGATCTACAAGCTCACCACGCCTCGCAGCGAGCTTGTAGATCGGCTATTTTTGGCAAAGAGGTATAGGTGTAGAGTCAAATAACAATTTGAGCAGAAATAATGCAGTATATCTTCCCCTTGAGGGAGATTTAGGGTGTCAGGTTGTCAATGACGACACACGTGTGCACACACACACACACACACACACACACACACACACACACACACACACACACACACACACACACACACACACACACATACACAGTGTTGCCAGATTCTGTGAGAGAAACAAGCCACATGAGCTCTTTAACATATACATCAGCTATCTGAAAATAGCAGATCTACAAGCTCACAACGCGTCGCGATGCGACGCGTTGTGAGCTTGTAGATCTGCTATTTTCAAATAAAATATTGCGGGGAAATTATAATAAGCAGATCTGGCAACCCTGCACACACACACACACACACACACACACACACACGCGCACACAGTAATTGACACCCTCAAAAAATCAAAGGGAGTGAAGAGCAGTGCGATGAGTTAATTAGATCATCTAAATTAGGAATGGATAATGCCATCGTTCTAATCCTATAAGCTGTCTGCTGCATATTTCAATTATAAAACATTTTTCTAATTATGTTTATGCACATTACGTGTTCACACTGCAGTGCATTAGAACTTCAATTGATTTCCCCAGGAGGATTCTTTGCAACAATTCTCCTTTATATTTAGTAAAGCCTTATTCATGCATTCATTCACTTAACACTGGTTCAAAGAATGTACATATGTGTTGTGTATATATATATATATTATGTATAAGTATGTATGTATATTCCTAAATGAGTTCTACGACACTGAGGCTTTCATCCGGGCTTTAATCATACTTAATGATCGTTGAATCATTGTTTTCACTTTGGAGCATTGATTAAAACCCACAGTAATTGTCTTATAATGACGGCAAAGCGAGATCATTCAAATCTCATCAGCTGTCTCTCACTCTCAGACCAAAACAAAGAATGACTCATTTTGGGAGTACGCGGCAACACAAAGACAGTAATAATGATGACGATCTTCATTTAGGCAGATTGAAACCAACAAAGAGTGTCGTGTGTGTGTGTGTGTGTGTCTTAGTGTTGATTTCGTCGACTAAAACTATGACGAAAAATGTTTGTCGACTACCTTTTTTCACCGCCGAAAACTAAATAAAAACGAATTAAAAACCAAGTTACGATGACTAAAACCAAGACTAAATATTCGGACAATTTCGTCAACAAATACAAACTAGGATAAAATGTTTGTGACGGACGAGTGGAGAAGAGATCCAGTAGAACTAGAAGAAAAGTCATTTTATGTTTGGTTGCGCTCAGGTGTTGCGCTCTGAAAATAGCCGATCTACAAGCTCACAACGCGTAGATCTGCTATTTTCAGCATGCAACGAAGTATAAAATCAGCCATTGTGACGCCATCAAGGCACCGCCAAAAAACATTTTAGTCGACTAAATCAACTGTAGATTTAGTCGACTAAAACTAGACAAAAACTAAAACATTTCAGATGACTAAAACTAAATGAAATGTTATTCAGAAGACTACGACTAAAACTAAATCAAAAGTTGCTGTCAAAATCAACACTGGTGTGTCTCACCTTGTTCTCTCCCTCGATGACGATGACGGGCACTGAGGTGGCAGGCCAGCGGTGTTTGGCAGGTAGAGGCTTATCACTGTTCCACAGGACAATGATCTAACAGGTTGGAGAGAGAGAGAGAGAGAGAGAGGGGGTTACAAACAAATAGAAGGTTAATAAGAATGAGTAATAACCCATTAAGAACGGGAACGCATCCATGTGCCGTTTATAGATTTCTTTGAGCTATTCAAAAACAGCAGATCTACGAGCTCGTAGATCTGCTATTTTTGACAAATCGTGAAAATGTGTCATAATCTTGGATTATATCTTTTTTAAAGCGAACATTAAATGTTCGCTTTAAAAAAGATATAATCCAAGATTTTGACACATTTTCACACATTTTCACGATGGAGCTAAATCTTTTACAAATTTTGTAAAAGATTTAGTTCCAGGAACCCCCAGAAGCAAAGATTTGAGTTACAAATGTCTGCCAAAAAAAATAAAAAATAAAAATAAAATTTGCGCAACTTTTCATCGATTTTTCAAAAATAGCAGATCTACAAGCTCACTCGGTGCCGCGCTGTGAGCTTGTAGATCTGCTAGTTTTGAATAGCCAAAGAAATCTAAAATGACACACATTTCTCAATGAAGGAAAAGAAAGGGTTAGGGTTAGGGAAAGACAGATCCTATAGACAGACAGACAGACAGACAGACAGACAGACAGACAGACAGACAGACAGACAGACATAATATAGATAGGGAATACACTTAAATGTAAAATTGTACGGCCGGCCATTATAATGTCAACACACGTTTCATCCTTTATGACGACGTTCAATTCACTTTAATGTGACACTTTGGGGGCCCCAAAGCGAGCAATCGAGGCTGATTGAATGAAGCGCTGGAGGCACGACTGAGACAACAACCTGTCCTTTTGTCTATGGCGTTACGTTACAGGAGCAATGTGTGGTTTTGTAGCCTGAGATGACATTATGGGAGGGCCTGTGATAGATAGACATAGATCATTTTGTTGCAGAACAGGTACTTCTGCCAAACAGCACGATGGTTCATGGATGCCGTTGGGACTGATGTTTGTGTCAGCCATTCGGTTCCCGTTGTACATGTATAACATTTACGTATCGTTTGTTCCAGGGACCCCCCCCCAGAAGAAAAGAATAGGGTTTAAAAATGTTCGCTTTAACCCATTAAGACCTGGAACGCATCTGTGTCACTTTTTCATTTGAGCTAAAAAAGCATCATTTTACACTTTGGCTATTCAAAAATAGCAGATCTACAAGCTCGTAGATCTGCTATTTTTGAAAAATCGTAAAAATGGGTGCAAATCTTTGAATATATATATTCTTTTAAAGCAAATATTAAATCAAATCTTTGCTTCTGGGGGTCCCTGGAAAAGAATATTTTGAGATGGGGGGTCCGCGCCCAAATATTTCTTAGTTTCTCGCAGTTTCTGTAGTTTCTTGACATGAAAACGTTTGAGAACCACCGATACAGAAACATACGTTTTTCAGAAAAAACTGCTGGGATTTGGAAGACGTTAGCCAAGTATCGGCCTGCAGGTCTTAATGGGTTAATGGGTTAATCAGACTAATTGATTTAGTCACTTGTAAAAATCTGTTTTTTATCTTTAGAGTGTTGATAAAATCGCTCTGGAATAATGGCTAAGGCTTGATAGTTGCAGCCCTAGTTCATCACTCTCTCCTCATGCGGGGGGGGGGGGGCGTATATAGAACCAGGCGCTCAATGGGGGGGGGGTTTTGCTCCGTCTCTCAGCCTACAAAGGCTTTGTGTTGCACAGGGCAGGGCTGCTGTAGTGCTGCTGATGGAGGGGAGTACAGAGAGGAGGAAAAAGGAGGAAAGGGATATAAATAAATGAATGGATCGAGAGAGAATGGAGCCGTGTCGAGGGCGGAGGAGAGAAAACGGGGAGCGAGAAAGCTTTTTGAGCACCGCTCTGGTGCTTTTTTTCCAACATGGCGGGGGGAGAACTCCTGCTGTGTGTGTGTGTGTGTGTGTGTGTGTGTGTGTGTGTGTGTGTGTGTGTGTGTGTGTGTGTGTGTGTGTGTGTGCTCGATACATGCAAGATCTGAGAGAAACACTTCCTTCTCCCACTGACATTCTTATTGACATTCACACGAACAACACCACAGCACTTATACAGGCGTGCGCAGGAACACGCGCACACACACACACACACACACACACACACACACACACACACACACACACACACACACACACACACACACACACACACACACACACACACACACACACACACACACACACACACGTCTCTCACACACACACACACACAGCCACCATCAGCGCCCCAAGAAGACTGGTACCCTGACAGGGACACCATCTGTGCCCCTGTAATCAAGCAGGAATAGAAACCTTCAAGAATGGCTTCACATGTCTCTCAGTTGTGTGTGTGCGTGTGCGTGTGCGTGTGTGTGTGTGTGTGTGTGTGTGCGTGCGTGTGCGTGTGCACGCAGGGAAATGAAGGTAAAATGATGTTAATTAGGGGTGTGCCGATACACTATTTTCACGAAACTATACGATATTGGGCTCACAACTTCGATACGATTTCGATACGATACGCACTTTTTTATTATGAAAATATATGGGGGAGAAAAAAAGCAAATGTGCAAACAAATAATTCTGTTTTTGCATTATTCAGACATGTTAGCTTTTCAGCTACAATAGCCGTTTTGAATCCAAATAGGGCAATAGTGTGACACCTGACCCGAAAAAAAAACAACATGTTGTCACCCTTTTCACCTCGAGGCTGTTTGCATGCCTGATTATTATTATCGTTAAAATTTTTTTTTTTTCTTTTTTTTCTTTCAAAACAATTTTTTTTTTTCCCTAAACGATACATATCGTCACGAAAACGTATCGCGATATATCGCGGGCCGATATATCGGCCCACCCCTAACGTTAATGCAGTGCTACAGTATCAATTTGAGCAAATTATGACCATTCAAACCATTGAACAGTGTGAGAGAACCACAGAATGGAAGACAGAGGGAATTAAAGAATTGTGTGTGTGTGTGTGTGTGTGTGTGTGTGTGTGTGTGTGTGTGTGTGTGTGTGTGTGTGTGTGTGTGTGTGTGCGTGTGTGTGTGGTTTGCGTTCCTCGTTAAACATTCATGAGGTCGGCTGTCAGAGTGGAGTAGATGGTGAGGTTTGACCCTCAGGTGTAATTACACCCCCCCCCCCCCCCCCGCCTATATAAGGCCCAGAGAACAGCATGTCAGTCATGTACAACATGATCTCATTCGGGCCACAGATACCACTTCCACATGCAAAACATTGTCTGATTGGCCGCACGGCATCAGTTGTCCGTGTAAAACATGATCTGATTGGTTGCAGTGTATCGGTTGTCCGTGTAAGACATGGATTTGATTGGCTGCGTTGCATCGCGCTCATGCTATTTTTGACACCGTAGTTTGAAGGCATTAATTAGGCCGTGTTTTATACATGGGTTGTATGTTGTGAGAGCTATTTTTTGAAAATCTTTTGAATATAAGTAATTCAATCGATTAGAGTTCGATAATCTGTTTCACCCATAGAGGTTACTCTCTGCCAGAGGTCTCAAACAACCATTATGGGTAAATATTTAGACTTTCAGGGACTAAATTAGTGGTCGGAAACTAGTAACAGTTTTTTTGTTTGTTTCAAATGTGGAGATGCATGCGTGATAAACATATCAGGCAATTAACCCATTGAGACCTGAAGCCGATTCTACATGTCTCCTAAACCTCAACAGTTTTCTGAAAAACGTATGTTTCTATATCAGTGGTGCTCAATCTTTTTCATGTCAAGGACCCCCAAAATGATATGTTTTTGGCCGCGGACCCCCATCAAAATATTTTGTTCCAGGGACCCCCCAGAAGCAAAGATTTGAGTTAAAAATGTTCGCTTTAAAAATATATATATTCAAAGATTTGCACACATTTTCACGATTTTTCAAAAATAGCAGATCTACAAGCTCGTAGCGCGGCACTCGGTGCCGCGCTACGAGCTTGTAGATCTGCTATTTTTGAATAGCCCAAAGTGTAAACTAATGCTTTTTAGCTCAAATCTAAAAATAACACAGTTCCCGGTCTTAATGGGTTAAATATGACCGCGGTACAAAAATGCATTGTCACACGTACACACACACACACATACACTGGTGCCATGTGTGCATGGACAATTCACATATATCTGCACATCTGTGTAAACCTCCTTCATCTGCGCACACATATACAACATCTGTACTGGGCACGGATACAAACACACACACACACACACACACACACACACACACACACACACACACACACACACACACACACACACACACACACACACACACACACACACACACACACACACACACGCACACACACGCACAAACAAAACCCACCCACCAGGGGAGAGAATTCCATTTCATTTCCAGTGCTGGTGAGAAGTGAGCAGTGGAATCAATACACGCTGCCTCCCAGCTGTGCTGAGAGTGGTTTGGCTGCACCATGGAGGTTCAGATGTAGCATGGAGCTCTAATGTAATCCACTGGAGTTAACACGCTACCCGAGGACGAGGAGGAAGATGATGATGATGATGATGATCACTGTTCTGCAGTTATACCAGCAGTATGGGAATAGCACTACAAAGACACTCCACGCTATATAATGTGCAATGTGCAGGGTTGCCAGATCTGCTTACTATAATTTCCCCGCAACGTTTTATTTGAAAATAGCAGATCTACAAGCTCTGCTATTTTCAAATAGCTGATGTATATGTTAACCCATTGAGACCTGAAGCCGATTCTACATGTCTCCTAAATCTTAACAGTTTTCTGAAAAACGTATGTTTCTATGTCAGTGGTGCTCAATATTTTTCATGTCAAGGACCCCCAAAATGATATGTATTTGGCCGCGGACCCCTATCAAAATATGTTGTTCCAGGGACCCCCAGAAGCAAAGATTTGAGTTAAAAATGTTCGCTTTAAAAATATATATATTCAAAGATTTGCACACATTTTTACGATTTTTCAAAAATAGCAGATATACAAGCTCGTAGCACGGCACTCGGTGCCGCGCTATGAGCTTGTATATCTGCTATTTTTGAATAGCCCAAAGTGTAAAATAATGCTTTTTAGCTCAAATCAAAAAATGACACAGTTCCAGGTCTTAATGGGTTAAAGTGCTCATGTCATGTGGCCCATAGGCCCATCGCTTCTTTTGGGCTGGTTTTCCTAGACCTGGTTGCTTGTTTCTCTCACAGAATCTGGCAACACTGGCAATGTGCTGGCAGAAAACGGGGGTACGGGGCGTTGAACACGCCCTGAAAAATTGTCAGCGTTAAAAGCTGATGTTGATAATTGCTGGTCTTATCGAAGAGATGTCTTACCGCGCGACAGAGGTGTTGAGAGTGTGACGTCTAGTGCCGAATGTCGTCTATAGCATTGGTTCTCAGGGGTCCTTGGCTGGGTACCAGGGGGTCCCCAGCAAAATGTGTTAATAAAGCGTCACAATTATTTGAACCCCTTTAGCCATATGTTATACTTTGGCTATTAAAAAATAGCAGATCTGCATTTTTTTTTGAAAAATCGTGAACATTTGGGGGTCCCTGGAACAAAATATCTTGAGATGGGGGTCCGCGGCCAAATACTTATCCTTTTGGGGTTCCTTGACATGAAAAGGTTTGAGAACGACCGGTCTATAGCGCCGTTAAAATCTAACTCTGCACAAGTTGGTCCGTTTAGTCACATTTGTACACCGTCAGTTACAAGTGGATGAATCTAGCCTGATTATCAGACAGAAGCTGCGTGGAGCTTCAGTCTGACATTGGCTGCAGTGTCCGCGATTACCAGAGGGAGGGGATTCGAATTTCCCTAAACCAATCAAAAGAGATTCACGGATCCGCCTACATCTGACGTCATCGTACAGCTTGTTTTAGCAGATATTCACAGATTGGCTTGTCGTTAGACCACTCCCACCTCCGACTCTGATTTGTCAGGTATCTCTTCAATCGCGAAAAGCCATAGGCTGACATTATAATGCCAGACCAAGAGGAGCTCACTCAGAGAGTGGGCGGGGTCTATGGTCAGGAACCAGGCTAGGATAAATCATCACTGAGGATTTGACTGTGCATTCACATGCACAAAGACAGAGAAACACACACACACACACACACACACACACACACACACACACACACACACACACACACACACACACACACACACACACACACACACACACACACACACACACACACACACACACACACACACACACACACACAGTGTCCTTACCTGTGCACAATACTGTGACTTGGCGACTGCCACCAGCAGCTTGAGTATGGGTTGAGACTGGGACACCAGAGGGGAGACGGCGTGGATGACTGCAGTGAACTTGGGGTACGGCTTGATACCTGCAACAACACAGCACGATGTCAGTTACAGTACAACCGTCAGGGCTGCACAAGTAACGCTGTGTATCGTTTCGGCATCAGCCTCACAATGTACACGTGATTTCAACAGTGAAATCACAATGGATAGCTAAGGCAAACTGGGTCAATCAATTAACACATTGGGTGCCAAAACCGTATATATACGTTTTTTTGAAAAAATGTTTTTCAATTTTTTTTTCTCCTTCATAGCAACAGGAGATATCATTTTTTGAAGATTTAGACTTGAATCCACTTCCTGGTTAACTTATGACTTCAAAAGCCTGTATCTCTGCTCCTGCGTACTTTTTTTTTTACAATGTTAATTTGACTATTTTCAACTGGCTGCAACTATGGAACGGATTACCAAATGCTTTTAATTTCCCCCCCCCCCCCCCCGATTGTACGAGACCTCTATCTGTGTAATGAGGGGATCACCGTGAGGACGGTGATCACTGAAAATATTTTGTGACTACTTGAAAAAGGTTCAAAACTGGTTAAAAATCCCAGCACTCAACGTACATTTTTTTAATAAACCTCTGGCACCTCAAGTGTTAAATTGTACTAAAACAGAAAATGAAAAATAAAAAGGTTGGCATTTTTTTCATGACTATGCTGGAAGTAACGCAGTGCAGAGTATGGAACGTCTTCCTTAGTTGACGCACTAGAATCACCCTAATCATTTCTAGAGTGATGAAATATTTCCGAAGGGAGCTATTGAAGTTTAGATAATATGCAGATCTTGAAATATCTGGTGAAAGGATTTAACTTCTGATTCTTTTGATTTCCACCCAATATCGTTTAGTTTAGCCCCAACCCATTAAGACCTGGAACGCATCCGTGTCACTTTTTTTATTTGAGCTAAAAAAGCATTATGTTACACTTTGGCTATTCAAAAATAGCAGATATACAAGCTCATAGCGCGGCACCGAGTGCCGCGCTATGAGCTTGTAGATCTGCTATTTTTGAAAAAACGTGAAAATGTGTGAACATCTTTGAATATATATTATTCTAAAGCAAACACTTTTAACTCAAATCTTTGCTTCTTGGGGTCCCTGGAACAAAAATGTTTTTTGAGATAGAGGTCCGTGGGCAAATACATATCCTTTTGGGGGTCCTTGACATGAAACCGTTTGAGCACCACTGACATAGAAACATTTTTTTTCCAGAAAACTGTTGGGATTTAGAAGACATTTGTAGAATCGGGCCTCGAGGTCTTAAAGGGTCAATGAGGCTGCCTTGTTGGTTGAAAAGTTGTTACTTTGATTCCCAGTGCAGTCAGTGAGCGAGGATACACAAACCCTAATATTTATGTGTGAGAGATTCTGAGAGTGTTGTAAACGTCAACTAAAATGAAACTATGGTTGTAGAGTACAATACAATATACCGTACAGCGGGAGGCAGTAAGTACAGCTGCAATGAACCACTAAAGAATTATGATAGATGCATATGTGTAGACTGAGAGCCTTGGAAAACCTGAATGCCAGGCCATAATAATAAAGAACGGAAGGAACGGATCATCAGTTATCAAGGTAATTGGACAGTCTTTGAAGAAAGAAACGATGTCAGGCGCAAATTGTATCAATAACGCAACGAGCAGACAATTACAGTGGTTACCAAGGAGACTTCAAATGGAATCTAACTTGATGGTTAGCAAAGACTAATAGAGGCCGAAGCAAAAAAATGAGCAGGAAATGAGATCGATTGTGTCTCATGAAGGACATTTTAAGTTTTTCTAATTTAAATCTCGTCTAATCTGGGCCAACGAGGCATGGCGGAGATAAGTTGCATTACTTAACGGTCTCCTTTTTATCATTGAGCTACTCTCACGGTGAGAAAAGGAAAGTCACATTAACACTTTCAAAGATGTGATGATTTGTCATTCTAACTGACTCAGTCTTGTGAATATTAAGGAGAAAGGTATTACAAAGTACAATGAAATAATATGCATAAACTGTATGACCCCAAGGCAGTGGTGGAAAAAGTACTCAAATTCTTTACTTAAGTAAAAGTACCAGTACTGCAATATAAAAATACTCTGTTACAAGTAAAAGTCCAGAATTCAAAATGTACTTGAGTAAAAGTACAAAATTATTGGCATCAAAATGTACTTAAAGTACCAAAAGTAAAAGTACTAAATATTTGAAAGTAGCAGATCGACAAGCTCACAACGCGTCGCGATGCGACGCGTTGTGAGCTTGTCGATCGGCTATTTTCAAATAGCCCATGTATAAAATAGGTTTAAAGTGGTTAATGTATGTTTCATTATATCATAATTTATACCTGAAAAGTAACAAGTAACTAAAGTTTTCAAATAATTGTAGTGGAGTAAAAGTACAATATTTGCCTCTGAGATGTAGTGGAGTAGAAGTACAAAGTATTGGAAATTGGAAATACTCAAGTAAAGTACAAATACCTCAAAATTGTACTTAAGTACAGTACTTAAGTAAATGTACTTAGTTACTTTCACTGCCCCAAGGTACCAGGCTCAGTGGCCTTGTGTGGTTAGCGTGTCCGCCCTAGCCTCCCTGCTTAGCATTCAGCATCAACGGTTGGATTTTAAGTCCCTGCCGACATACTAGCGCCATGTCCATGGGGCGGACTTGTACCCCAACAGGGGATGGGCTCACGGCTCAGAAACTGCTGGTTCCCAAGGCTACTAACTTACTTACTATGACCCCAAAGTGTTCATCAATACAAACAATGGATTGTGTGATGTTTTGTCCAAATACTGAAACATCTTTATAAAATCCTCAGTGTCAATGGACCCATTTGGTTCCATTTGTACACTCTCAGTCCTAAATTAACACTCAGAATTTGAAGTGTACTGTATATTTCAGCCAGCTGTTTTTTTTTTTAACCCATTAAGACCTGAGGCCGATTCTAAAAAATGTCTTCTAAATCCCAACGGTTTTCTGAAAAACACACGTTTCTATGTCAGTGGTTCTCAAACCTTTTGCGTTTGTCCGCCGACCCCCATCTCAAAACATTTTGTTCCAGGGACCCCCCCGGAAGCAAAGATTTGAGTTACAAATGTTCGCTTTAAAACGATATATATATTCAAAGATTTGCACACATTTTCACGATTTTTCAAAAATAGCAGATCTACAAGCTCTCGGTGCCGCGCTACGAGCTTGTAGATCTGCTATTTTTGAATAGCCAAAGTGTAAAATAATGTGTTTTTTTAGCTCAAGTCAAAAAGTGACACAGATGCGTTCCAGGTCTTAACCCATTGATACCTGGAACGCTTCTGTGTCACTTTAGATGTCTTTGGCTAATTCAAAAATAGCAGATCTACAAGCTCATAGCGCGGCACCGAGTGCCGCGCTATGAGCTTGTAGATCTGCTATTTTTGAAAAATCTTGAAAAAATATTTTCCAGATTTTTTTCAAAAAAATGTTGAGATTTAGATTTTTTTTAAAGAATCGCCTCAGGTCTTAATGGGTTAATGGGTTAAGACGCATATGCATGCGGGTCAGTGTGTAAATGATGCTGTAGTAGTTGGTCTATAGCGTGCTGCATCGATACACCAACGATCTCTGTCATCTAGAAACCCTGTGCTGTGCTTATCTGTCCAACTCATTGATTATGGACGCAGAAACAGGCCATAATACCATTGATCCAGCCGTCTCTGGATAATAACAGCACCAATCAAACAGCTATTTCACTGAGCAACAAAAACACATTTGTGTGTGTGTGTGTGTGTGTGTGTGTATGCGTGTGTATATCAATGTACTGTATCAAAGCGCGTTCAACCACATAAGCCCTATACTTCATCGTATGAGGAGGAATTCACATTGTAACATTTACGTTTTAGTTGCTGTCGGGTGTCACCCCCCCATCTCAAAATATGTTGTTCCAGGGACCCCCCCAGAAGCAAAGAATAGATTTAAAAA
>NC_139952.1:16986685-16989185 GCF_963454915.1 Gymnoscopelus microlampas | reverse complement strand
TTTTAAAATCTCTAACTGTTTAAAAAAAAAATATGTTGCTATAATATCAGTGGTTCTTAAAACCTTTTCCATGTCAAGGACCACCCAAAATGATATGTATTTGTCAGCGGACCCCCCATCTCAAAATATTTTGTTCCAGGGACCCCTCAGAAGTTGTAACAGAGTTAAAAATGTGCGGTACAGAAAAAAAAAGATATTCAAAGATTTGCACACATTTTCACGATTTTTCAAAAAAAAATGCGCAATGAGCTTGTGTATCTGCTATTTTTGAATATCCAAAGAATTCTATAAAGATGACAACAGATTCTTTCCCGGTCTTAACGGGTTAAACTAGCCAGTCAGGTGCCAGCCAGCCAGGCACCCAAAAAACAAGACAGAAACAAGAAGGCAAAGCCCCCTATATATATCCCTCTCTCGGTGGCTCGCTCAAACGTCGGGCCAGCAGCCACCCAAACAGATCCAGACAGCTCAGAGACACAAAGTCATCGGCCCGGATCTAAAGCACCAGTCACTCAAGTCTGCTGTGATACTCGGTGAGCCCAAATAGAGCAGTCAGTCAAACGGCGGTTGCCAGACACTGGAAACAGCCACTATTTCCCCCGGCTGTGACTCGTGGAGGTGGAAGCGATTGGCCCCTCCGTGTGCCAGAACAAGAGCAAAGGCAGAGAGAAAAGAGATATTGCTGCTGTGCCCTTGAGCCAAGCTAAATTGCTTCAGTAAAACAGACACACAGGTTTGCGGGCCATGTTTTATAGCCCCGCTATTGGAATGGTGAGGTGAGGCGAGGGGGTGACTCGGCCGTTGGCTTGGTAACACAAAGGAGGGGAAGAGAGAGTGGTGCTTCTGTGTGTGTGCGCGCGCGTGTGCATGTGAGTGTGAGTGTGTGTGTGGGGGTGTATGCATGCGAGCGCTGCAAAATCCTGAGTGTCAATTTACCTTTGAGAGTGAAGTTGACACTCTCAGAGTTTAATTGCCACTCGGGATTTTTACCGCGTGTGTGTGTGTGTGTGTGTGTGTGTGTGTGTGTGTGTGTGTGCATATGTGAAAGAGTGCGCAGTCAGGCGATTTGCAGCAGTGGGCGTTCGGTGAGGTGGAGAGAGTGGTAGACGAGGTTGCTCGCAGCTAATAATATAGCTGGAGGCCCCTACTGTAATAATATTGACAAAGCAACATAAAAATTAACCCATTGAGACCTGAAGCCGATTCTACATGTCTCCTAAATCTCAACAGTTTTCTGAAAAACGTTTGTTTCTATATCAGTGGTGCTCAAACTTTTTCATGTCAAGGACCCCCAAAATGATATGTATTTGGCCACGGACCCCCATCAAAATATTTTGTTCCAGGGACCCCCCAGAAGCAAAGATTTGAGTTAAAAATGTTCGCTTTAGAAATATATATATTCAAAGATTTGCACACATTTTCACGATTTTTCAAAAATAGCAGATCTACAAGCTCATAGCGCGGCACTCGGTGCCGCGCTATGAGCTTGTATATCTGCTATTTTTGAATAGCCCAAAGTATAAAATAATGCGTTTTTAGCTCAAATCTAAAAATGAGACAGTTCCAGGTCTCAATGGGTTAATCACAGGGAGGTGGAGATATTCAGGGAGGGAGGGGACAGACTCGCATACTGTGCCTAAAGATGACTTTGTGTCTATATAGTCTATTGGAATTTTCCATTTTTTCCACCCCTTGAGGCTAGTCAATAACCATTGGCGTCCGCTGAACAGATTAACTTAGAATTCCTCGGAGATCCACTTAAACCTGTGGATCTTGAACCGTTTCATTTCAAGGACCGCCATAACTCTCAGAGAGTTACAGTCCTTTGTAAAGAAGCCTCCATAGCGTCCCTCCCGAACATTCGCCACAAAAAAAATCACAGATCTACAAGCTCACAACAAGTTGCGCTCGTAGATGTGTATTTTCGCAGAAGGATGTTTAGCGTAGAGCAAAAAACAAGAGAGGGCCAAGTATAGAGCCCTGGGGGACTCAAGTAAACCAAGTATAAATGGTTTAAGACCTTTAAGACCTGGAACGCATCTGTGTCAAAAGCATTATTTTACACTTTGGCTATTCAAATAATAGCAGATCTACAAGCTCATAGCAAGCTTGTATATCTGCTATTTTTGAAAAATCGTGAAAATCTTTGAATATATATATTATTTTAACACTTTTAACTCAAATCTTTGCTTCTGGGGGGTCCCTGGAACTAAATATTTTGAGATGGGGGTCTGTGTCCAAATACATATAATAATTTTGGGTGGTCCTTGACACGAAAAAGTTTGAGCACCACCGATCATAGCAACATACGTTTATCAGAAAACCGTTGGGATTTAGAAGACATTTTGTAGAATCGGCTTCAGGTCTTAAATGGGTAAAAGTGGTCACCTTCTCTATAAAAATGCATCTTGCCACGTATAAAAAAAAAAAAGAGAAACCCGGAGCCCTTCAGACCTCACGACGGGTCATTTTTCTCGCTCGGCTGAAACCCCTCCCCCAA
>NC_139952.1:16906685-16984185 GCF_963454915.1 Gymnoscopelus microlampas | reverse complement strand
AGTGTTGTAAAGTAACTAAGTACATTTACTTAAGTACTGTACTTACTGGCTCTAGCGCCTTGAAATATAGGTTATGTTTGAAAAATCGTGAAAAAAAAAAGTTTAGATTTGTTTTACAACAACTGTTTGGGAAACATTTTTTTTTTAGAATCGCCTCAGGTGTTAATGGGTTAAAAAGGGAACGGACGGATGTGACGTCAGCCCACCAAAAAAACGGACGTTCATCCGCCCCAATGATGGGAGCTTGAGAAAAAGGTCCATATCTCCATGTCTTTTTAACAGTGGTCAAAACCAGCCATTCTCCGACGGGCGATCTCTCTGCAATGGCGGATCGCGGTAGAAATGTTATTGTTCCAGTCGTTAGACGGGGCCCTCGGCCATCGCCCAGACAACCTTTGTTTACATCCGGGTCCTCGTGGGGGCTTTTGCAGCTCTAAAACGATCGGCGATAAACGGTAAAAAAAACCACTGGATGTACCCCGTTTAAAAAAAAACTCTGGCACTCAATGTGTTAACATACTTACATTGGGAAAAAGTAGTAGCAGTAATAATAGTAATAAAATACAGTCATTGAAACCACAATAAATACATCAATTAATAAATACACTCATCCTCCCTTAGCCCCTTGTGTAAGAAGAAGAAAAGCGGTAGAGACTAGAACATACGGACCCCCGAAACCGGCATTTCTTTACCTAACGTGGCCAAAAAACAAAGAGCAGGTTCATTGCAAATGGTCGCCGGGGCATGTGCTCTCACACGCCATTTCTGTCTGTCGCAGTCATGAGACGGTGCTTTTAGCACCGAGCCAGTGGCCTGGGAACAGAGAGGAGACTGCAGCGAGGCCGCTGTGACACGGGAGACCTCTGACAGCCAGATTGATGACTGAGAATGAGAGCACGAAGGGAGAGAGAGAGAGGGAGGAGGGAGGGAGAGAGAAAACCTGTGTGCCTGGGGCTGTCAACTTTCCTCAGAAATGATATTCGAATATTGGTCTTAAAAATTTGCAGATATTCGAATATATTCGAATATCTCGGTCTCATGACTGGGACAGACAGAAATGGCGTGTAAGATATGTAAATGATGCTTTTGACCTTTTCAATTCGGGAACGCATCTGTGTCAAATCTTTTGATATATCTTTTTTTTTTTACTCAAATCTTTGCGTCTGGGGATTCTACAAATGTCTTCTAAATCCTAACTTTTTCTTTTGTTTTTTTGTTTTTTACTTATCTTGATATATATATCAGTGGTTCTCAAACTTTTTTCATGTCAAGGACCCCCAAAATTATTTGGATTTGTCCACGGACCCCAATCTCAAAATATTTTGTTCCAGGGACCCCCGGGAAGCAAAGATTTTAGTTAAAAATGATTTGCATAATGTTCATGATTTTTTCAAGGTCTACAAGCTCATATGAGCTTGTACATCTGCTATTTTTGAATAGCCAAAGAAATCTAAAATGACACAGATGCGTTCCCGGTCTTAATGGATTAAATAGCGATTTACAGTGTGCATTACATTCACACACACACACACACACACACACACACACACACACACACACACACATTCACACACCGATGGCAAAGGATGCAAGGCACCAACCTGCTCATCGGGAGCAGTTATTATGGGTCAGTGTTTTGCTCAAGGACACTTCGACAGAAACACAAGGGGAGCCTGGGATCGAACAGGGAAACTTCCCATTCCCAAGCGGCCACTCTACTTCCTGAGCCACTGCCCCCCCCCCCCCAGATGTGTGTGCATGAGTAAGAGAGAGACAGAGACAGAGAGAGAGACAGAGAGAGAGAGAGAGAGAGAGAGAGAGAGAGAGAGAGAGAGAGAGAGAGAGAGAGAGAGAGAGAGAGAATGCGTTGGTTCCTCACCTCCAGTGTGGTCAGGACTATCTTCTCCACAGAGGAAAAGTAAGCCTCCCAGAGGAACTGAGTCTGCTGTCTGAGAGACAGGATCTTGTCTTGGTGGATGGAGCGCACTGTGGATGGAATCTACAGACAGACAGACAGACAGACAGACAGACAGACAGACAGACAGACAGACAGACAGACAGACAGACAGACAGACAGACAGTCACTACATGGTGCAGGGATACATTGGAACACATTAAAGGTAGGGTAAGTGATTTTCTTTGGTTAAAATAAGTGTTAAATATCTCTGTATTCTGAGAGTAACCATTGCTATAGAGTGTTTGTTCAGTAACAGGAATCAGGATAGATAACTCAGACAGAATGCATATTAAACAAGTGAAATTGGAAGTGATGACACTAAGAAATGAGCAGACAAAATTGGAACTGGAACACTATACAATGAAGCTGAAAAAATGGGTACTCTCTCCTGATTGGCTGAGATTTTGTCACCTACCTGAAAATGTATTTTCTGTTTATTAAAGAGCTGGAGAGACGGGGAGACTCCTGTTACTGAACAAACACTCTATAGCAATGATTACTATCAGAATATAAAGCTTTAACCCTTTTTAACAAAAACCTTTTGTTTTAACCAAGAAATATCACTTACCCTACCTTTAAGGGCTCAGTCAGATATCATTTGATGGATAGAAGCACAGTATAACAGGTGTGATTTTCTAAAATTATTTGCAGCTGTGTAGAATTATTAACAAAAACACTCAAAGTCGACTAAAGTATAGTAATTTGATAGTAACAAAATGGTACCGTTCGATGCCCCTTGGAGTGATACACTGTGTGTGTGTCTACTGTGTGTGTGTGTGTGTGTGTGTGTGTGTGTGTGTGTGTGTGTGTGCGCGCATGTGGCCTATTACCTGGAGCAGCAGTCTCTCGTCTCCGATGACAGCGGCCGTGTTCCAGTCGATGATCTCCGAGAAGGGCAGCTCCCAGCCATTACTCAGCATCACAGGCACACAGGCAGCCTACACACACACACACACACACACACACACACACACACACACACACACACACACACACACACACACACACACACACACACACACACACACACACACACACACAGGTTTAGGAACATTAATGTACCTTTCAGTATTCCTGTGCTGCTGGGGGGAAACCTTGTTACATTACGTCCAAAGCTGAGACTTTTCAGGAAATGGGGGAGAAACAAAAGAACCTGTGTTCCAATGTTATTATTTAGTCACAATCTCTTGTTAATTACTTTTCATCGGTTCAATATTTATCACTTTCAAAATGTTTCCAAAATGAGCCTATCTACAAGTTTGTAGATCGGCTACGTTCACTGCTTTTATGCGACACTCTTGCTATGGCAAAGCAGGCCATTAACCCTTTAAGACCGGGAAGGCATCTGTGTGTCATTTTTAGATTTATTTGGCTATTTTTTTGAAAAATCGTGAAAATGCGTGCACATCTTTGAATATATATATTTTTCAGAAGCTCAAACCTTTGCTTCTGTGAGATTCTACAAATGTCTTCTAAATCTCAACAGTTTAAAAAAAAAAACTATGTTGCTACATAAGTGGTGCTCAAACGTTTTCATGTCAAGGACCCCCCAAAATGATATGTATTTGGCCGTTACAAAGATTTGAGTTACAAATGTTCGCTTTAAAAGTATATGTATTCAAAGATGTGCACACATTTTCAAGATTTTTCAAAAATAGCAGATCTACAAGCGAGATCTACGAGCTTGTATATCTGCTATTTTTCAATAGCCAAAGTGTAAAATAATGCTTTTTTAGCTCAAATAAAAAAATGACACAGATGCGTTCCAGGTCTCAATGGTTAATAAATAAAAAAACATAAAAAGTTACAAGAGATACAAGATTTCTGCCCCGAAAGTGACGATTTGGCAGTTTGACACACACACACACACACACACACACACACACATACATACACATACAGTCACAAGAGAGACAGGGGACGATACTAACCTACTTCTAGTCGAGAACACCTTCGTAAACCACGTTACACACTTTCCAATTATGAATGTATTCCTTCACATCGTTCCCTTGAGACGCGTGCATGTATGTGCCCACACCCCACCGCGCGCACATAATAAAACAGCTTGACACCGAGATCAAAAAGAAGTGAGATCAAATATAATCTAGATATGCGGTGATACACAGGGGGTTAACCCTAAATATTCGTTATTCTAACCCATTAAGACCTGGAACGCATCTGTGTCACTTTTTGATTTGAGCAAAAAAAAAAAAAGCATTATTTTTCCACTTTGGGCTATTCAAAAATAGCAGATCTACAAGCTTGTAGATCTGCTATTTTTGAAAAATCGTGAAAATGTGTGAAAATCTTTGAATATATATTCTTTTAAAGCAAACCCTTTAACTCGAATCTTTGCTTCTGGGGGGGTCCCAGGAACAAAATATTTTGAGATGGGGGTCCGCGGCCAAATACATATCATTTTGGGGGTCCTTGACATGAAAAAGTTGGAGCACCACTGATATAGAAACATACCTTTTTTCAGGATAATGTTGGGATTTAGAAGACATTTTATAGAATCGGCTTCAGGTCTCAATGGGCTAAATAAGTACACCGCGAGCCCAATATTCTAATGCACGGAGGCAAAATTATTCATTATCATTTAAATATTCATACCAGCAGTATTAGATATACTGTTTATAGAACAAAGCATGTGTTTGTGTGGGGCATGTTACCAATGCTGAGAGAGTCAGTTTTTTTATAGGTCTAACTTAACAAAAATAAACATTGTTATTCTGCCCGTTTGCTTGTAGCGTCTCTGTGGTTTGCCCACTCCTTGATTAAGTAGCACGCAGGCAGTGTTGCCAGACTCTGTGAGAGAAATAAGCAACCAGGTCTAGGAAAACCAGCCCAAAAGAAGCGACTATGACTAGCGAGGACTTTAACATGTACATCAGCTATTTGAAAATGGCAGATCTACAAGCTCACAACGCGTCGCGATGCGACGCGTTGTGAGCTTGTAGGTCGGCTATTTTCAAATAAAATTTTGCGGAGAAATTATGATAAGCAGATCTGGCAACCCTGCACACAGGCTTGTTCAGGTTTCAGATTAGGTCAAAAACCTCCTATCTCCATATTCATACATATATACAAAAATAGCAGATCTACAAGCTCAAAATGCAGTGTGAAGCGTCGCGTTTTGAGCTTGACCATGTGCTTTTTTTTGCCGTTTTTGAAATTGAATCCTGAAAAGTTAGAGTTTTGGACATTATTTATGAGGTTTCCACCCGACCGAGACGATATGAAGGAATTAACAATAGAGCTGTTCCCATACCAGCATCAGAAATGCCTCTGATACTGCTTTACCCATGCAATCCGGGAACGCATCTGTGTCACTTTAGATTTCTTTGGCTGTTAAAAAATAGCAGATCTACAAGCTTGTAGCGCGGCAATCGGTGCCGCGCTACAAGCTTGTAGATCTGCTATTTTTGTGAAATTTTGTGCAAATCTTTGAATATATATCTGTATATCTTATATCTTTTAAAGCGAACATTTGTAAAAAATATATATATGTTCCCGGGGCCTCCAGAAGCAAAGAT
Source organism: Gymnoscopelus microlampas (assembly GCF_963454915.1). Lineage (NCBI taxonomy): Eukaryota > Metazoa > Chordata > Actinopteri > Myctophiformes > Myctophidae > Gymnoscopelus > Gymnoscopelus microlampas. The sequence continues at coordinate 16,978,692 of NC_139952.1, read as the reverse complement.
TTGAGTTACAAATGTTCGCTTAAAAAATATATATTCAAAGATTTGCAATTAATGTTCAAGCATAAGCAGATCTACAAGCTCGTAGCGTGGCACTTAGTGCCGCGCTACGAGCTTGTAGATCTGATATTTTTGAATAGCCAAAGTATAAAATAATGGTTATAAATAATGTTTTTATAGCTCAAATCTAAAATTACACAGATGCCTTCCCGGTCTTAATGGCTTAAAATGCTGGAACTGGTATCGGCGAGTATGAAAGTCTACGCGCCGATCCCACATCACCTCATTTATCACGTGATGATAGCTCACTTACGCTAAACAATTCTTGTTTACCGTAGTTTGAATGTTTAGTTTTGAAGTTGATGTTGCACTACTGTTTTATACTGTTAATACACCAATTCAGCGTTTTGTTTGACTAAATTGTGGCTGCATTTTAACAATTCCCTAATATATTTATTTTTTAATCGTAGATGCATTTATTTTCAGTTTTCTCCATTGTGTAGGTATGACCATCAAACTAGATAATAAAAGAAAGGTCGAGGCATCAATTCTAAAATGTTTTAAGACAGAGCCAGGCCATAGCAATCATATCACATCAATACATGGTTAGAACCAAATAATGCAGGATGTCCCAGATCTTTCGTGACAGTGCTGCTGACAACGTTGTCAACAAGTTAGCTTATAATGTCTTTTTTGTTTAATCTTTTTGAACGTTTGTTTTTATTTATTTCCATTTGCTTCCGAGAAGCTCAAGAACTACTGCTATTATCGCAAAGTAAAATGTATTCTCAGAATATCTCTTGCCAAGTGAAGGACCTAACAAATATATTTCATTTGAACGCAACTTCCCCAACTCCCACGCTAAGGAAATACAGTAAGCTTATTATGAAGCTAAAGTTTCACGGTTCCTATGGCCTTACGCGAAACTTATGCTATTGTGTCGCTTGACGCTTTCCCCTCTGTGTGAAACGGAGTAACACATAGTAGTTTCCAAGCCTTTGAAGCTGCATTTCCGTTTCTTTATGGTAGCTTCCATCGTATTCGGCCTAAACCTGCATAGCTTGTGAGTTGGTGGCGACTCGCAATTTTCCCTGTTGAGTGCAGCATTAAGCAACGAATACGATGACAGGTTAACCTGCACTTGACCCACGTGTGTGCGGAGTGTGATTGACATCGAACACAGCTCAGTGATAACAGCCTGCCCTGCTTTTCTTGGATAGTCATTGGATAAAAGCCAGGTTTGAGGGAAAAAATGCCTATGCTGTCCAGTGGTTTAAAATGTTTGAAAATAGCCGATCTACAAGCTCACAACACGTCGCATTGCGACGCGTTGTGAGCTTGTAGATCTGCTATTTTCAAATAGCCTAGGTATAAAATAAGGCTAAAGTGGTTAATGTATGTTTTGTAATATAATAACTTATGTCTGCAAAGTAACTAGTACCTAAAGTTTTTAAATAATTGTAGTGGAGTAAAAGTACAATATTTGCCTCTGAGATGTAGTGGAGTAGAAGTAAAGGTACTGAATACTGGAAATACTCCAGTAAAGTAAATAAAATAAAATAAAATACCTCAAAAGTGTACTTACGTACAGTACTTGAGTAAATGTACTTAGTTACTTTACACCTCTGCTAACTGGTTATCTAAGTGGAATAAAGTGTGACTATTAGAGGCCAGGTAGAGGGATTGACAAAGCAAAGACCCCCAATGAGAAAAAGATGAAAGGATAAAGAGGTAAAGCTGGTAAAAAAGAAGACAAGACGTACAAAGACGAAAAGACAAGGAGCCAACGCTGACCTTTGCCAGGGGGGATGGAGGGATAAGAAAAGAAATTGAGGGGAACAGCTGGTGTGTGTGTGTGTGTGTGTGTGTGTGTGTGTGTGTGTGTGTGTGTGTGTGTGTGTGTGTGTGTGTGTGTGTGTGTGTGTGTGTGTGTGTGTATGTGTGTGTGTGTGTGTGTGTGTGTGTGTGTTTGACATAATGACAGTGCTGTCACTCTCGGGTCATAAAGGTGCCAGCTAGAACAGAGCCGCCCCTGAGGCTGCCCCCTCTCTCTCTCTCTCTCTCTCTCTCTCTCTCTCTCTCTCCCTATCTGACACATATTGTACATACAGGAGACATGCAGTGCTGTAGCACTGATTCTCAAGCCTTTTTGTTCAAGGACCCGCGGTTTGATATGCATTATTAGGCCACCGAGCCACGTTTAACCCATTGAGGCCTGAGGTTCCGATTCTGCAAAATGTCTTCTAAATCCTAAAAGGTTTTCTCAATACACATGTTTCTATATCAGTGGTGCTCAAACGTTTTCATGTCAAGGACCCCCAAAATGATATGTATGTATTTGGCGGCGGACCCATAGACTGTATAAATGAGATGGACAAACCCCCACCGCTGCTTTCTACAGACCGAAAATGAAGCCGATTGCTGCAAGACTGTAGGTCCGCCATCTTTCACTACGCGTCAGAATGAGTTCAGACCATTATTGGTTGGGTAACTTGTCAATCAAGAGCGGGGGGCGGGGAATGAATGCTATTGGTTGTGTAGCGTGTCAATCAAATCATCCCGCCCCTCCTAGAGAATAGCCTACTTTATCGTCAATTTTATAATAAATAGAACCATAATTTAGCAAAACGCATATCCTGATGATTGAAAGGAGACTTTAAACTAGCGACTGGAAGCATATAGAATTTATGACAATTTTTATTACAGTAAGAAAATCTAGTCTAAAGTTTGTCAAAAAACCCATTCACTTGCGCTAAAATAAATTCTTTCTGAACTCACAGGTCGGCGCAGGGTAAAACAGCGCCACTCTGGCCATTTTGTCGGCCTCATCGTAAATATCTCAGCCTTGCCCCTTGGGCGGACCCCCCATCTCAAAATATGTTGTTCCAGGGACCCCCCCCCCCCCCCCCCCCCCCCCCCAGAAGCAAAGATTAGAGTTTAAAATGTTCGCTTTACAAATATATAAATGAAAAGATTTGCACACATTTTCAAGTTTTTTCAAAAATAGCAGATCTACAAGCTCGTAGCGCGGCACTCGGTGCCGCGCTACGAGCTTGTAGATCTGCTATTTTTGAATAGCCCAAAGTGTAAAATAATGCTATTTCGCTCAAATAAAAAAATGATTTCGTTCCAGGTCTTTAATGGGTTAATATGATTGTCTCTGGGCCCAAATCTATACTGTTGAGAGTATAGAAATGCTCCATTTGTAAATGTGGTTCCTAACTATCGATAGGTGGGACTGGGGACCCCCTGGAGGCGCCTCCGGGTTCTCAACCAGACCCCCACATTTGAGAACCAGCGCAGTGCAAACACGCGACAAACAAACAAACAATGCCTGGCATACTGTTATACACTCGCTCGCTCGCCCACACAAACACTTCAGAGAGTGCTTTCTCGTGAGAAGGCAAATGCATCTCTCTCTCTCTTTTTCCCATTCACTCACTCCAATATAAGTAGGTGGGTACCAGTGGTGGAAAGTAACTAAGTACATTTACTTAAGTACTGTACTTGAGTACAATTTTGAGGTATTTGTACTCCACTACAATTATTTGAAAACTAGTTGCTAGTTACTTTTCAGATATAAATTATGATATTATGAAACATACATTAACCACTTTAGCCCTATTTTATACATAGGCTAGTTGAAAATAGCAAGCTCACAACGCGTCGCATCGCGACGCGTTGTGAGCTTGTAGATCTGCTATTTTCAAATATTTTAGTACTTTTACTTTTGGTACATTTTGATGCCAATACTTTTGTACTTTTACTCAAGTAAATTTTGAATTCTGGACATGTACTTGCAACAAAGTATTTCTATATTGCAGTATTGGTACTTTTACTTAAGTAAATAATTTGAGTACTTTTTCCACCACTGGTGGGTAACACGAGTCTGACAGACAGGGAAAAGCGTAGAAAAGCAGAGAAGTGAGTTCTTTGACAGGCACAGAGGAGAGGAGAGGATCTCCACTCTCCATGGCGTTTGGTCTGCGGCTGGTTGGCAGAGGGGGCGGGGGGTGAAAGCCGGTAGTTAGCGGTGGTTAACCCTTTTAGCCCTGAAGAAGCATCTGTGTCACTTTTTGATTTGAGCTAAAAAGCATTATTTTACACTTTGGGCTATTCAAAAATAGCAGATATACAAGCTCATAGCGCGGCACTCGGTGCCGCGCTATGAGCTTGTATATCTGCTATTTTTTGAATAGCCAAAGAGTAAAAAAATGCTTTTTAGCTCAAATCAAAAAGTGACACAGATGCTTCTTCAGGGCTTAAAGGGTTAAGTGCACTTATGTAGGTGCACTCGGTGGACAGTAGTGGGCGGTATGAGGGGAGCGAGAGGACTGGAGCCGCGGCGCTAATGCAGTGCAATCACAGAGAGACGGATGAATCGGGGTAAGTGGGAGGTAAAAAGTGAGCTGCGTGTCAAGGGTAGAGAAAGGGTAGAACGTATGGGGCGCAATGCAGGGCACTTCACACAGGGGTCAAACAAGTTTAGTGTTAAAGGAGACATCCGGGCATTTTAAGTGTTATCTTTGATGTGTGGCAAATCACTCACCAACGTAGAAATGCCCATTGAGTTACTCCACAGATCCCCCTGTCGACCCCCACCGTTGGCATAATAGGAGGCGCGTGTATAGCCCAAATTCGCCTATTTTAACAAATGCAAAGTCTGTTTTTTTTCTCCTAGCACTCATTGTGGAGTCCCATGATACCCTTACGGGCGCTGAAAGTCCCGACAAGCTAACCGCTAATAACAGAACGAGCTAACGCTGGCTGCTTGTCTCTCTGCCTGGCAACACCAGGTTACCAGGTTCGGAGAGAAACAAGCAGATTTTAAGTGTTATCAAAGATAACACTTAAAATGCCCGGATGTCTCCTTTAACTTTGAACTGCACAATACAACACAATTCATGGCCGAAACTTTAGATAATTCCAGTCATCTTCTTTGACTGACAGCTTACATTGTGTATACAGAGTGAATTGTCTTTCTTTACACCATCCCCACCCTACGGGGAAGGTTAATTATATGGACATAGGAAGCAAAGACTCTTTGCTTGTAATTTCGGCAGTATGGGAGTTCAAGTTTGCTGCTGTAGCTGTTATATAGAGCAGTGGTTCTCAAACTTTTTCATGTCAAGGACCCCCAAATGGACACTTATTAGCCCGCGGACCCCCATTTGAAAAGATACATTTTAAGGACCCCCAGTTTGACATGCATTAGGGCTACGGATCCCCATTTAATGGCATTTCTATCTCTGGGACCCCAATTCATGTTGTAAAATCAATGTTAACTTAACTCTGAGAGTCTACAAATGGAACCAAATGGACCCGTTAGGGTCCATTTGGTTCCATTTGTACACTCTCAGAGTTACAGACCCATAAGGGTCCATTTGGTTCCTATCCATCATTTAGCTGGGGACCCCCTGGAACCCCCTCAAGTACCCCTGGGGGTCCCCGGACCCCACTTTGAGAACCAATGATATAGAGTACAGAAGTCCTGACGTCACTCGTTCATCCCCAGGTTCGTAAAGTAATTTCTCTATGGAGAATAACATTGGGTCATCATAGAATCGTCTCGTATAAGAATTGTGGTCGAAAAATAAACAAACTGTCTCAGCGATATTGTCAGGGAGGAGGCTCTGTATCGTTTATGATAGTCAGTCACTTATATTTGATACAGTCTGTTTCTGGCGAAAATGTAACTAATTCGGCGGAAGTAACATTATCGTTTTCTCACCGTCAGTTGATGCTTCATATCTAAAGAGTAAAACCGCCGGGATCATTTGTTTATTTTTGGAACACAGTTCTTATTTGACGCGATATTAAATACGTCTATGGGATTCAGAATGGGGGTGGAAAACCGCGAACCAGGTAGACAAACAAAGGATGTGTAAATTACGTCAGACTTTGGTGCTCTACACCAGTGGTTCTCAAACTTTTTCACGTCAAGGACCCCCAAATTGACACTTATTAGCCCGCGGACCCCCATTTCAAAAGATATGCCAGGGACCCCCATAAGAGAAGATTTTTTACTGCTCTAGCAGTGATTCTCAACCATTTTAATTTCAAGGATCACCAGTTTGACATGCATTAGGGCTACGGACCCCCATTTAATAGCATTTCTATCACTTGGACCGCAATTTATATTGTAAAATCAATGTCAATTTAACTCTGAGAGTGTCCAAATGGAACCAAATGGACCTGTTAGGGTCCATTTGGTTCCATTTGTACACTCTCAGAGTTACAGACCCATAAGGGTCCATTTGGTGTCTAATCTATCATTTAGCTGGGGACCCCCTGGAACCCCCTCAAGTACCCCTGGGGGTCCCCGGACCCCACTTTGAGAACCAATGGTCTATGGGATTCAGAATGGGGGTGGAAAACCACGAACCAGGTAGACAAACCTAGGATGTGTAAATGACGTCAGACTTCGGTGCTCTATACGGTACATATACATAATGCCCAACAGCCCAATACAAAATGATCATCCCTGCCCCAAAACAATGCGTGTGTGTGTGTGTGTGTGTGTGTGTGTGTGTGTGTGTGTGTGTGTGTGTCTATGTCCGCCTCACCTGCAGTGCCTCCAGGAAGCGGAAGGAGCCCAATCGTCTGCCACGGGGCACCAGACAGAAGGTGGAGTTATGAAGCATCTCCCTGTAGTCGTACCTGCACACAGACACACACAGAACAGACACAACGTGTGAGTTCATCCTGATCACACAAACACTCAAGTGATTCTCCAACCTTTTTTTCATTTTGAGGACGCCCACCAGAAACGCATCTGTGTCATTTTTTGATTTGAGCTAAAAAGCATTATTTTACACTTTGGGCTATTCAAAAATAGCAGATCTACAAGCTCATAGCGCGGCACCGAGTGCCGCGCTACGAGCTTGTAGATCTGCTATTTTTGAAAAAACTTGAAAATGTGTGCAAATCTTTTCATTTATATATTTTTAAAGCGAACATTTTAAACTCTAATCTTTGCTTCTGGGGGGGTCCCTGGAACAACATATTTTGAGATGGGGGTCCGCCGCCAAATACATATCATTTTGGGGGTCCTTAGATTAGCATTAGGCCACATAGACCCACATTGTGTCATTGTATCTCTGATCTGGTTTCGATGAGTACCAGATGGGTACCCATACCACAGGTACCACTGGTGAAGAAACCAACTGGCTACCACTGTATCCGTATACGGTAGATGTGCATTTAAAGGTGTGTAACTCTGAGAGATTACAAATGGAACCAAATGGACCCGTAAGGGTCCATTTGGTTCCATTTGTACACTCTCAGAGTTAACGGGGGTCGTGGAAACGACTGTGCTACACTAAATGGAACAGAGCCTTCATTAGTATCATTGGTAACACCTGTGAAGGAAGTGATCTCAATTCTCCCTTTTTTCCCTCCCTCCCTCCCTCCTCCCCTTGCCCAGTGAAATGAGCCCACGCATTCCTCCATCTCTTGGCAAGTCTGCCAGTGCAGTGGTTCTCAAACCTTTTCATGTCAAGGACCCCCCAAAATGTATATGTATTTGGCCACGGACCCCCATCTCAAAATATGTTGTTCCAGGGACCCCCCAGAAGCAAAGATTTGAGTTAAAAATGTTGCCTTAAACCTATATATATATATATTCAAAGATTTGCGGAAATTTTCATTATTTTTCAAAAATAGCAGATCTACAAGCTCATAGCGCGGCACTCGGTGTGAGCTTGAGCTTGAGCTATGAGCTTGTAGATCTGCTATTTTTGAATAGCCGAGGTATACAACAAAGTGGTTAAAATTATTGTGACGCTATAACTTATTTAGACCCCTGGGGGTCCCCGGACCCCACTTTGAGAACCAACGAACGTACTAGTGAAGAGCATTCTCCCCCTCTCTCTTTTACAAGGATGCACTTGACCTCTCACACACACACACACACACACACACACACACACACACACTTTCACTTCTGTATCAAAGTCTCTGAGGTTGGTGCTCCCTCTTGTGCCTTCACCTGCACCCAGTCCAGCACCCTTCCTCTTCCTCCGTCTCACTCTGTCTCTCCTCTTTCTGTCTCTGTACTAGGGCTGGTGAATTCATATTCGAATATCGAATATTCCTCGAATATGAGGAAAATATGCATATTTGGATATGAATCTAATTATGATTTTTGTTCTTCTTTTTTAATGTTTATTTCAACAGGGACAATACAAAAAACAATGTATGAAGTTATAAAAACAAAAAAAAAGATATGTTTTATTGGATCCGAGCACTCGATACATTGTTTTTTGTGTTGTTTCTGTCAAATTATCTTAGAAAAAAAATCTTAAAATGTTTTTTTTTATAATAATAATAATAATATTCGAATGTATTCGAATATCTGCCAATTATTAAGACAAATATTCGAATATCATTTCTGGGGAAAGTTGACAGCCCTACTCTGTAGTGCAAGTAGGTTCTCTCTGCCGTCTGTCCAGTGAGCTGAATCCTATTGCTTTCCAAACAGAACCATCAACCCTGCCAGTGGGTAATGAGCTGAGAGTGACACCTGCTTCCACCACACAGCTGGCTCTGTGTGCGCGCACGTGTGTGTGTGTGTGTGTGTATACAGTATGTGTGCGCGTGTGCGTGCGTGCGTGTGCGTGTGCGTGTGCGTGTGCGTGTGTGTGTGTGTGTGTGTGTGTATGTGTGCGCGCGTGTGTGTGTGATCTGAGCATTTGCGGCTTCCGTGTGCACTCATTCATGTGATCACAGGTGCACGATAACCCTTGTGTGACTTTGTTTTCTGTGTGTGTACATATATACGTCTACTGTACATCCGTGTTTGTTTTTATGTCTGGATCTGTGTGTGTGTGTGTGTGTGTGTGTGTGTGTGTGTGTGTGGGACGGGGAAGGACAGTCTAAAGTACCCATCTGTCTCTGTGTAATGATGTGTGCACGTGAGGCGGTGTGTGTTAGTGTGTGTGTGTGTTAGTGTGTGTGTGTGTGTGTGTAGTCTTTGAGGTACACAGATGGGGAAGGGATGTTATTAAGATATTTACCATATGAAAGAGACAGGCACTAGGTTGCTTAAACCTTCAGTCATTTATGTTCTCTCAGTCTCTCTCTCTACCCCCCCCCCCCCCCCCCCCACTCCTCTCCCTTTCCACTTTCTCTCTTCTCTCTCTCTCTCTTTCCTTCTCTCTGCCAGGCCTGACAGTCTCCCTCCCTTTTATCATCTTTCTCTTGAGTTTCTTTCATGTGCCCTCCGGTCTCTCCTTTTCCAGCTGGTTCTCGCAGATACATGCAGGAATGTGGACATGGAGATGTCACACACACACACACACACACACACACACACACACACACACACACACACACACACACACACACACACACACACACACACACACGCGCCCCAACACACACACACACACACACAGACACCACAAGCTAACAGTGCAGAACTACAGTTGTGTGAGGTTGTTGGGTTGAGGTTAACCCATTAAGACCTGAGGCCGCGTCTAAAAAAAATCAAAATCCTAAAAAAATTTCGGAAAAAAATATAAAAAAATAATTTTCACGATTTTTCAAAAATAGCAGATCTACAAGCTCATAGCGCGGCACTCGGTGCCGCGCTATGAGCTTGTATATCTGCTATTTTTGAATAGCCAAAGACATCTAAAGTGACACAGATGCGTTCCAGGTATCAATGGGTTAAGGGAGTGGTGAGGCAGAAAATCATTTCTCATTTAGCTCTATAGGAGATGAAGGTTACAGGACATGGATGGATGGACGGACACACACACACACACACACACACACACACACACACACACGATTGTATTATTGACGATAAAGTAGGTTATTCTCTAGGAGGGGCGGGATGATTTGATTGACAAGCTACACAACCAATAGCATTCATTCCCCCCCCCCCTCTTGATTGACAAGCTACCCAACCAATAGCATTCATTTCCGGTAGCAAAGGATATGACGTGATATTGAAAGATGGCGGATTGCACACAGCTGAACAATCGGCTTCATTTCCGGTCTGTATAGAAACCAATGGCGTGACGCTGTCCATTAATTTTATACAGTCTATGGTAATGACCTTTAGCCTAAAATCTGCTTTATCAACCACAAAACAACCACTTCTCCTCTGAGGACCAGGAAAATTGTCCAAACAATGTCCATTTTCTCAAATTCTACTATACATTTGGACCTTACAAGTATACTGTAGTAATACAAGTACACACACACACGGCATGAAAGTCAATAATAAAAATTATACCTCCATAAATCAAATTCATGACATTGCGTTTGCATAACGTGATTATGATTAGCGCACACATGCACACACAGTACTTGTACACAGACTGCATGCATACACACACACACACACACACACACACACACACACACACGCACACACAGCATGAGCAGGCAACAGATGCAGCCACTCACATTGACATTCTGTCATCTAGCGATGGAGAAAAAGGAGCTATACAACCTCATTTTTCTATACCAGCTGTCTGCCTGGCCACTGTGTGTGTGTGTGTGTGTGTGTGTTGTGTGTGTGTGTGTGTGTGTGTGTGTGTGTGTGTGTGTGTGTGTGTGTGTGTGTGTGTGTGTGTGTGTGCGCGTGTGTGTGCGTACATGTGTCACAGTCAACTGAACAGATGAGCATCATGACAGTGAATATCAATTTCAGAGCAACAGGGCCAGGATTTAATACAAAACAGGCCTGCAACATGCCTGTGTGTGTGTGTGTGTGTGTGTGTGTGTGTGTGTGTGTGTGTGTGTGTGTGTGTGTGTGTGTGTGTGTGGGGGTACGTTAAGCATCATCCATTTCTCAGCTCTGAGATTCTTCAGATTAGCATATAAACAGCAGGGGTGAGCTGGGCCTGGCCTGACCCTGACCCCCCGCAACATAAGCACAGAATGAGTCAATAATTTAACAACAATAATAAAGGTAAGTTGACTTCTGACTATCAAGGTAGAAAGGTTTATTATTTTTTTATAATTTTTATCCCACGATTTTGTAACCCTTTTTTCACCCGGTGCCAATTTGCTAAGTGATCCTGGGCACTACACTCCCCCCACCAGCCTAGGGAGGCCAGGGCCGAGCTCATGCCTCCTTCAATGCATGAGAGCCAACTGACCTTCTTGTCACCTGACAGCGGGAGTTTCCCTGGTTGGACGTAGCGCGTGGAAGGAACACGTTATTCCAACCAGTAAGGTAGAAAGGTTTATTAACATTAAATAATGGTTAATGTTTTTATATATAACTTAATTTATCCTTTCAATAGCCCAATCTGATCATCTGGTAGATGAAAAACAGGTGGTTGCTCATATAGACTATCCACAGTGGATAGTCTATATAGCCTAATTCATACTTTGTTGCAAGACTGTGTCGCTCAGTTAAACTCATTGAGTGCCATTGACGTGTTTCACATGTTTTTGAAAAAAATGTAAAAAAATGTTCAGAACCCAAGATATCATTATCTGCAGATTTGCAGCTCCATCCACTCCTTGTTTAACGTATAACTGAAAAAGGCTTCCTAAGCACTTTTTTTTTACTTTGAAAAAATCTCTGGCACTGGGACAACATAGCCAAGAATAATTCTGGCACTCTGTGAGTTAAGAAAAACTATTGTTTTAATGAAAATGTGTTTTCATTGAGTGGGGAGGGACGTGGACATATAGTGCCTTACATTAACGGTTTATTAAACTGCCATACCCATTCCACGGAGGTACAGTACATAGGACCCTGACCCCTACTATGTCCGCCCCCCCCCCCCCCCCCCCCCCCCCCCTGCTTTGAAAACTTAACAGGGTCAGGGGTCACCCAAGCTCACTTTTGGCTCTTCCACTTCTTTTTCCATTACAAGAACCTAGTAAACCGTGCTGTGCGCCATATTTCACGAGTTCTGGATTGGTTCCGTTCTGGATTGGTTCCCATACGCTGCGGCTGGGTTTCAGATAAGTTCCTCGGTACCTAAAAAGGGCCCTGCTCAAGAGGTACAGTAGTACAAACCCTGAGTTCTGGGAACCCCAGCTGAGCTTGTACATCAGCTATTTGGGGGTTTTAATTAGTGTTTTTTTTAACCCATTAAGACCTGGAACTGTGTCATTTTTAGATTTGAGCTAAAAAGCATTATTTTACACTTTTGGCTATTCAAAAATAGCAGATATACAAGCTCATAGCGCGGCACCGAGTGCCGCGCTATGAGCTTGTAGATCTGCTATTTTTGAAAAATCGTGAAAATGTGTGCAAATCTTTGAAATATATATATTTTTGAAGCGAACATTTTTAACTAAAATCTTTGTTTCTGGGGGTCCCTGGAACAAAATATTTTGATGGGGGTCCGCGGTCAAATACAAATAATTGTGGGGGTCCTTGACATGAAAAAGATTGAGCACCACTGATAGAAACAAACGTTTTTCAGAATACCGTTGGGATTAGGAGACATGTAGAATCGGCTTCAGGTCTTAATGGGTTAATTAAGCGCCTCCCTGGTTCTGATTATAATGGAAACCTCAAACAAACTAAAAAACTATCACAGAACTTCACGGGCTCCGGAAAGTTCCGGTTATGGAAGGCTCTGGGTTACCCTTCGTAGTCCAAACGTGTCCATAATATGTCCCCTCGCTGCTTTATAACACTTAGCGGGGGGGTCAGGGTCAGCCCGGGCCCAGCTCACTCTGTTTCACTTCCACCTTGTCTTGTCTTTCTCTCCCCGTTGTCTCCTGTGACTCGTTTCTCCTCTAACAAAAGCACAGCTTCTCTCACCATTCTGTTTGGACGACCTTGAGCCGCGAGGAACCCACCGCGGAGCTGTTTCCATGTTCTGTGTGTGTGTGCGTGCGTGCGTGTGTGTGTGTGTGTGTGTGTTTGAGAGAGTGAGAGTGCGCGTGTGTGTGTGCGAGCGCGCAGGTTTGTGTGTGTCTGTGTGTATTTTCTAGTGCCCTTATACGTGTGCGCGAAGGTATTTTTGTGTGAGTGGGAGTTTGTACTGTTTGTACTTGTAACTTATTGTGTGCATGTGCGTGCGCGCGCGTGTGTGTGTGTGTGTGTGTTCCTCTGAGAGCATGAAGGAGAGATAAACACACCGTACACCAATGGACCCAGTAGATTAACTTAACCCATTAAGACCTGAGGCAGCGTCTAAAAAAAATCAAAATCCTAAAAAAAAAATCGGAAAAAAAGATTAAAAAATAATTTTCACAATTTTTCAAAAATAGCAGATATACAAGCTCATAGCGCGGCACTCGGTGCCGCGCTATGAGCTTGTATATCTGCTATTTTTGAATAGCCAAAGACATCTAAAGTGACACAGATGCGTTCCAGGTATCAATGGGTTAAATACATTTTGGAGTGCAATACAATATAGAGGGCGTATTAGAATGTTTAATTAACAGCATACTGGAGAAGTGCTCGTTGTCACACTATAAAAAGGACATGAAGTTAACACAATGCAAACAGCCAGCAAAAAGGAGAAAATGAACAGAAACTGGTAGAAAATAGGAATGTCTTTTTTAGTTTGCATACACGTATATACTGAATATATGCTGCGCTGCCTGCGCATGCGTTTGTGTCTGGTGCGTTTGCAAGCACACTTCTGAGAGCCTCTGAAGTAGTCTGATGCAATTAGGAGACTTCCTCTTCCCAACCAAACCCACCATCAGCCTTCAACACCGTTACCCCGGCAACGTGTCATTAACCCCCCCTCAACTGCAACTTAATTACACAACGATTTTCCGCACGTCATCTACATTGGATAGTGCAGACGTGGTTAAAATAATGTGTGTGTGTGTGTACATTTAAAATAATGTTTTTTCTTGAAAGCAACTTTTCAATTTACCCTTTCACTCTCACTCAAGTCTCTCTCCCTCCCACTCTCTCTCTCTCTCTCTCTCTCTCTCTCTCTGCCAGTCAAATACAGGGTAAACAGAACTGAGAACAGTGGCTTCAAGGTGAAGGATCTCTTTACCGAGTTGACGGTTCGATCCTCACAGGATCTTCTTCAGGTCCGTTTAAAATGCACACCTCTACATTTTGTTTTAAAGTAGCCACTGTTGATGTGCGTGCAATTAGGTTTCCCCTGAGAACACTGGACACCATTTAAAATGTGCCGCGCTATGAGCTTGTAGATCTGCTATTTTTGAAAAATCTTTTAAAAAAAAAACTGTTAGGATTTAGAATCGCCTCAGGTTTTAATGGGTTAATTATTGTTAAAGGCCTACATGCGCTTGCGCCAGCCTATATATATATATATATATATATATATATATGAGTTACTCGGCCCCCTCAACACCACTAGGTCACTTACTGTAGACCAACTGACCAGATGCTCCTCACAGTCCCGCCTGAAGCTAAAAGGTGACCCTGCCTTTTCGGGCGCTGCTCCAAAACTGTGGAACAGCCAACCTCTACTCATTAAGCCTGCACCTTCCTTTGGACATTTTTCAATCCAGACTTAAAACGCAGTGTTATCCCTGCTCTTTTAACCCATTGAGACCTGAAGCCGGTTCTACACGTCTCCTAAATCCCAACAGTGTTCTGAAAAACGTATGTTTCTATATCAGTGGTGCTCAATCTTTTTCATGTCAAGGACCCCCAAAAGTATATGTATTTGGCCACGGACCCCATCTCAAAATATGTCGATCCAGGGACCCCCAGAAGCAAAGATTTGAGTAAAAAAAAATCGCTTTAAAACAATATGATATATTCAAAGATTTGCACACATTTTCATGATTTTTCAAAAATAGCCAAAGTGTAAAATAATGCCTTTTTAGGTCAAATCAAAAAATGACACAGATGCTTCTTCTCCCGGTCGTAAAGGGTTAAAAAAAAAAGGCCAATGCCTCCGTGGAGGTTTTCATGATGTGTATACTCTGTACAGTATGTTGATTAACCCATTAAGACCTGGAACTGTGTCATTTTTAGATTTGAGCTAAAAAGCATTATTTTACACTTTGGGCTATTCAAAAATAGCAGATATACAAGCTCATAGCGCGGCACCGAGTGCCGCGCTATGAGCTTGTAGATCTGCTATTTTTGAAAAATCGTGAAAATGTGTGCAAATCTCTGAATATACATATATTTTTAAAGCGAACATTTTTAACTCAAATCTTTGCTTCTGGGGGTCCCTGGAACAAAATATTTTGACGGGGGTCCGCGGCCAAATACATATCATTTTGGGGGTCCTTGACACGAAAAAGATTGAGCACCACTGATATAGAAACATACGTTTTTCAGAATACTGTTGAGATTTAGGAGACGTGTAGAATCGGCTTCAGGTCTCAATGGGTTAAACGTGCTCTATGAATAAAATCGCCTCGACTTTGTCAATCCCCACCCAATCCACCAGATTCCCAAAGGTGGTCTTGATGGCGGAGGGCCTGGGCATGGCGTGGCGCCGGCAGGTATTTTTTTGGTGGCGTAAAAAAGGCACCCAAAGCAGCAGACGCCCTCCCCGGTGTCCCTCCTCCTCCTCCCCACGGACAAAAAGCTCCGGCGTGACGACAGCCAGCCCCCCGAGTGTCTTCCAGCGAGCGACGAGAAAAGAGATCCGATTTAACTGCCTTTATGAGACTATTGTCACATTAGCTTCCTGAGTATTTCGCCATCTCCCTCTTGTCTCTACCTCTCTCGCTCATTCCTTTGTCTCTTCCCCTCTCTCTCTGCTTTGTGTGTCTGTGTGTGCCTGTCTGTGTGTGTGTGTGTGTGTGTGTGTGTGTGTGTCTGTGTGTCTGTGTGTCTGTGTGTGTGTGTGTGTGTGTGTGTGTGTGTGTGTGCGTGCGCGCGTGTGTGTGTGTCCGTCTAAGAAAACGGACTGTGGCTGCTTTTGTCAGTGTGTGTCTGTGTGGATGTATTATGAACCAATAAGAGTTTCTATGCAAGATGTGATGTGCTCACACGTGTGTGTGTGTGTGTGTGTGTGTGTGTGTGTGTGTGTGTGTGTGTGTGTGTGTGTGTGTGTACGAGTGCGTGTAGGTATAACATGATGAGATGCAGTCAGTGTGAGTGTGTGAGTGTGTGTGTGTGTGTGTGTGTGTGTGTGTGTGTGTGTGTGTGTGTGTGTGTGTGTGTGTGTGTGTGTGTGTGTGTACGAGTGCGTGTAGGTATAACATGATGAGATGCAGTCAGTGTGAGTGTGTGAGTGTGTGTGTGTGTGTGTGTGTGTGTGTGTGTGTGTGTGTGTGTGTGTGTGTGTGTGTGTGTGTGTGTGTGTGTGTGTGTGTGTGTGTGTGTGTGTGTGTGTGTGTGTGTGCACAGACAGAAAGGCGAGTAGGCCTGTGGCTGGATGGATTAGCAGGCACAATGAGAGGAGCTGAAAATAACACCACACACACACTAGGAGCTCAGAACACAACCCGATCCACTGACAGCCCCACCTGGGAGACACACACACACACACACACACACACACACACACACACACACACACACACACACACACACACACACACACACACACAGTTAGTTTTAACTCTGAGAGAATGCAAAAATGGATCCTCCATGGGGTCATGCAAAGTGCTTACTATAACCACTTAACCCATTGAGACCTGAAGCCGATTCTACATGTCTCCTAAATCCCAACAGTTTTCTGAAAAACGTACGTTTCTATATCAGTGGTGCTCAATCTTTTTCATGTCAAGGACCCCCAAAATGATATGTATTTGGCCGTGGACCCCCATCACAATATTTTGTTCCAGGGACCCCCCAGAAGCAAAGTTTTGAGTTAAAAATGTTCGCTTTAAAAATATATATTCAGAAGATTTGCACACATGTTCACGATTTTTCAAAAATAGCAGATCTACAAGCTCGTAGCGCGGCACTCGGTGCCGCGCTATGAGCTTGTATATCTGCAATTTTTGAATAGCCCAAAGTGTAAAATAATGCTTTTTAGCTCAAATCTAAAAATGACACAGTTCCAGGTCTTAATGGGTTAAGCCCTATATACTTCATTGTATCCTAGCAAGCAAATAGTGTATTTTCGCTATTTTGAAAATATTACAAATGACAATCGAAAAAAGGTATTTGATCTGATTAGCTAAGGTGGTTATGACTGATGACTTTTCAATGTATTATGGAATAACAGTGGTGGAAAAAGTACTCAGATATTTTACTTAAGTAGAAGCGTCAATACTGCAATATAGAAATACTCCATTACAAGTAAAAGTCCGGAATTAAAAATGTCCTTGAGTAAAAGTACAAAGGTATTGGTATCAAAATGTACTTAAGGTACCAAAAGTAAAAGTACTAAAATGTTTTAAAGTAGCAGATCTACAAGCTCACAACGCGGTGCGATGCGACGCGTTGTGAGCTTGTAGATCGGCTCTGAGATGTAGTGGAGTAGAAGCAAAAGTACCGAAAATTGGAAATACCCAAGTAAAGTATAAATACCTCAAAATTGCACTCAAGTACAGTACTTACGCAAATGTACTCATGTTACTTTACACCACTGTAGAATAGACAATGCGTTCCACATCAATGCATTGCAGATCAATGAGGGGGTAGCAGCACTTCAGGGTGTCTGCTCAGAGCAATATTTACATACAATCGCCGTCGATACATATATATAAATAAATAAATAATGCCGTTTTTCTTTTGTTACTGTCAGGTGGAAACCTCACACAGCGTTGCCAGGTCTGCTTATTATAATCCCCCCCCCAAGATTTTTGTTCGAAAATAGCAGATCTACAAGCTCACAACGCGTCGTTTGAGCTTGTAGATCTGCTAATTTTTTATACTCATGCGTGACACTGTTATAATCAAGTCGGGCATCAATTTTACGAAAACATTTCTTTTACAATTTTGGAGATAAGAGGATCCTGCCCGACGATAGTGACGATATGTTGACAATTAACCCATTGAGACCTGAAACAAATTCTACATGTCTCCTAAATCTCAACAGTATTCTGAAAAACCTATGTTTCTATATCAGTGGTGCTCAGTCTTTTTCATGTCAAGGACCCCCAAAATGATATGTATTTGGCCGCGGACCCCCATTAAAATATTTTGTTCCAGGGAACCCAATAAGCAAAGATTTGAGTTACAAATGTTTGCTTTAAAAATATATATATTCAAAGATTTACACACATTTTCACGAATTTTCAAAAATAGCAGATCTACAAGCTCGTAGCGCGGCACTCGGTGCCGCGCTATGAGCTTGTAGATCTGCTATTTTTGAATAGCCCAAAGTGTAAAATAATGCTTTTTAGCTCAAATCTAAAAATGACACAGTTCCAGGTCTTAATGGGTTAAGCATGGTGGTGCTTGACAGAGTAACAGATGTGCAGTGGAAGCAGGTCTGTGGTTAATGCTTGATTTATAACATATATATACTGAGGGAAATGTTTATGTCTCGTGTAAAAAAAAAAAATGTATAGCCAATCTTCAAGGTTACAATTACAACGCAATCACACAACACATTGTGAACGTGTAAATCGGCTATTTTCCGACACGTGACACAATGAAGTATAGGCTAAATCAAGCTTTAGGATGGAGCATGTATCAATTCTCTCTAAGTGATAGTATTAACCCATTCAATCCGCATTCGAAACGCATGTGTGTCATTTTAGAATGACGACAATGACACAAATGTCTTCTAAATCCTAACAGTTTTTTTTTTTAAATGTATGTTGCAATACCAGTGGTTCTCAAACCTTTTTCATGTCAAGGACCCCGCAAAATGATACGTATTTGGCCGCGGACCCCCATCTCAAAATATGTTGTTCCAGGGACCCCCCAGAAGCAAAGATTTGAGTTACAAATGTTCGCATTAAACATATATATATATATATATATTCAAAGATTTGCACAAATTTTCACGATTTCTCAAAAAATAGCAGATCTACAACGCGCGGCACCGTTGTAGATCTGCTATTTTTTGAATAGCTAAAGTATAAAATGACACGGACGCGCTCCCGGATTGAATGCATTAAAGGGGAGAGAGGGGTATCAACCTACAGTGTGTGTGTGTGTGTGTGTGTGTGTGTGTGTGTGTGTGTGTGTGTGTGTGTGTGGGGAATGATAATGTGTGCACACATGCGTATAGCGATAAATAGGAGAGGGGACAGAACAAGTCACTGGGCTGTGACTGAACTGTGTGTGTGTGTGTGTGTGTGTGTGTGTGTGTGTGTGTGTGTGTGTGTGTGTGTGTGTGTGTGTGTGTGTGTGTGTGTGTGTGTGTGTGTGTGTGTATACCCTCGCCTCCTTAACTCTAGCCCTCTCTACTTCCCACTCATTTTGCCCTGTGGCTGTGCACTCTGTTAGCCCTGTGCGGCGCGCGTCTCTCTCTGTGTGTGTGTGTGTGTGTGTGTGTGTGTGTGTGTGTGTGTGTGTGTGTGTCTGTCCATTTCATTCCTGTCTTCACCCCTCTCTCTCTCTCTCTCTCTCGTCGCGGCTGCCTGCCGTACGTGCTCCAACAACTAATTCATTAGCCTAATTAGCGCTCATTAGCCAGCTTATGCTACTTCCAATTAGCTTCCTAGCATAGAATAACCCTAGAGGTCTGCCCGCCCCCCAAACAAACAAGGCTTACTGTGCACTATCCCATGACGGCCCCGAGAGGTCCAGTGTGTGAGGCAAATCTGATTATGCTCACTTACAGACTTTAACCAAGTTTATGGAGTTTCCATAGTGCAGCCATACGGGTTTCTCCGCCGAGACTGAACCCTTAACCCATTGATACCTGGAACGCATCTGTGTCACTTTAGATGTCTTTGGCTATTCAAAAATAGCAGATATACAAGCTCATAGCGCGGCACCGAGTGCCGCGCTACGAGCTTGTAGATCTGCTATTTTTGAAAAATCTTGGAAAAAAAAAAAGTTTGTTTTTTCCCCAAAAACTGTTACGGATTTAGATTTTTTTTAAAGAATCGACTCAGGTTTTAAAGGGTTAAGTCATTCACGAGACTGGGCTGACCTGCCATTGAATGCCATTGACCTGCCCGGGCAACATGGACAAAAGTATTTTTGACCAAATACCTCAATATCAATATTGTGACGAATCCGTTTTCTTTTACATTTTTCCAAAAATAATGAAAAATAGATGATCAGATTATAGATTACATAACAAGTTCACAACACGCCACGGTGCAATGCGTCTATATCAGACATCCCACCTCTACCAGGGAGTTGCAAGGAGTCTCCCGGAAATCAGTGTCCGCTCCCGGAGACACCCGCGCGTGGTAATAAATCTGCCGCAAATGCCGGATCTGGTCTAGAGCCCGCCAGCTAAATGTATGAACCTATATGCCAATATATGGCAAATATATGCAGAATATATGCTGCATATTGCCAGGTTCATACAGTATATGTGCATATACTGTATGTGGATTTATAGGAAACATATGTGTCATATATAGCTCATACTGTATATATCCACATATGTTAAACATATATGTGGAATATATATAAAAAAAATATATGTTTCATATATTTTCTTGACCTCCCTGAAATG
Source organism: Gymnoscopelus microlampas (assembly GCF_963454915.1). NCBI lineage: Eukaryota > Metazoa > Chordata > Actinopteri > Myctophiformes > Myctophidae > Gymnoscopelus > Gymnoscopelus microlampas. The sequence continues at coordinate 16,958,266 of NC_139952.1, read as the reverse complement.
AAAAATTCCATTTTTTTATTGTGATGATATTGTGGGGATGACTATTGGCCATAAATAATATAATAATCAGTAATGGCTATAACTAATTGGGTAAAAGACAAATAATAAAATAGTTAGGACAGTCAGCATCACGTTACTGTAATGCAGCCTTTAGTAGCAGGAAAAGAAACCGTCACATCACCGTATTATGATATCCAAAATCGCAGATAACTAGTCCTATATCACGATATCAATATAGTAACCATATATCGCCCAGCCCAGCACTACACTTAATCTTCACAAAATCATAGTGACATGAATGTACATACATATGCAACTGTGCATGCAAATGTGGGCATTGAAACATTAGCCACGGGCCGTGCAGAGTATATACGCCTCTGAATCCCCATCCCCACACACACGCCTGAGCCTGAATATTTTACTAGTACTACATTACATTACATTAACCCATTGAGACCTGAAGCCGATTCTACATGTCTCCTAAATCTCAACAGTTTTCTGAAAAACGTATGTTTCTGTATCAGTGGTGCTCAATCTTTTTCATGTCAAGGACCCCCAAAATTATATGTATTTGGTGGCGGACCCCCATCAAAATATGTTGTTCCAGGGACCCCCCAGAAGCAACGATTTGAGTTAAAAATGTTCGCTTTAAAAATATATATATTCAAAGATTTGCACACATTTTCACGATTTTTCAAAAATAGCAGATCTACAAGCTCGTAGCGCGGCACTCGGTGCCGCGCTACGAGCTTGTATATCTGCTATTTTTGAATAGCCCAAAGTGTAAAATAATGCTTTTTAGCTCAAATAAAAAAATGACACAGTTCCAGGTCTTAATGGGTTAATGACCTGGGCTATCAGTGTAAAAGATAGCTGCCGCAACCTTTCCATTACACGGTCTCATTATTGTGACTTCCAGTGGAGAGTTTCAGTGCCCACTGGACATTTCCCACACCATCAAGCAACCTTTCTGGAGAGAAACGCATACTGATGGGTCTAGTAGTGAATCTCTCCGCGTCTTTCTCTATCACGCGCCTGTTCTCTCTCTCTCTCTCACATGCACACACACACGCACAGGATCAGCTGAGAGTTTTTCTTCGCTACAGTACCTTTCTCTCAAACTTTTTCATGTCAAGGACCCCCAAAATGATATGTATTTAACCACGGACCCCCATCTCATTTTTTTTTTGTCCCAGGGACCCCCCAGAAGCAAAGATTTGAGTTACAAATATTCGCTTTAAAGAATATATATATTCAAAGATTTGCAAAAAATGTTCTCAATTTTTCAAAAATAGCAGATCTACAAGCTCGTAGCGCGGCACTCGGTGCCGCGCTACGAGCTTGTAGATCTGCTATTTTTGAATAGCCAAAGTGTAAAATAATGTTTTTTTTTAAAAACCACCTTTCTCTCAATCTCAAGTAATCAAAGAATTAATAATTTCACAAATGGCCGTGGTTTTGTGAATCTGTGTTTTTTTTCTTTTTACTGACAAACCATCTTGCGTAGCTTCCACATAACCAATGAAGAACTGCACGAGTGACAAGATATTTCTATGATTTTTGCCTTGGAAAGCCCCAGCAGTAACTCAAAGTATATATAACGGCCTGGCAAAGCCAATTTGGCAAATCGCAAAGCAAGGGGCTACAGAAGTTGGGGGAAATTTTTGGAGACGCTACACTGGTTTGCATACTTCTTGTAGCAAAAAAATTCCCATTACCATTCAAATGAGGGCTCTTCAAGAGTGGCGGCTTGGCCCGAGCATATAGCTGCAGGGGACAGGAGACAGCAACACCCGTTTTAACTCTTTAAGACCGGGAAGGCGTCGGTGTGTCATTTATTTTAGATTTCGTTGGGCTATTAAAAAAAAAGGCAAATATACAAGCTCATAGCGCGGCACCACGCTATGAGCTTGTAGATCTGCTGTTTTTGAAAAATCATGAAAAGTTGTGCAAATATTTGTTTTTCTTTTGTTTGTTTTTGGCGGACATTCCTGGAACAAAATATTTTACAAATATATAAAAAAATATATAATCAAAGATTTTGCCCACGAATTTTCACGATTTTTCAAAAATAGCAGATCTGCAAGCTCAATGCGCGGCACTCGGTGCCGCGCATTGAGCTTGTAGATCTGCTATTTTTGAATAGCCCAAAGAAATCTAAAAATGACACACAGATGCGTTCCCGGTCTTAAAGGGTTAAAGGCAGTGCACACACACACAAATGTACGTACATAGCACACACACATGCAATGCATTCCAATTTGATTTGCACGTACAACACACACACACACACACACACACCTGGATCAGTGCAAGAAGACAGTCAGGAGCATATTTTACCTGCAGCTATACCCTCTCTTTCCCAGCCATTCCCCACACCTCACATGTGCGAGCCTGAATATTTAACGAAACGCCTCGGATATAACAGGCGGTCGGTCGTCCTGCCTCTCACTGCGACACTAACTCACAGTGACGGCTTTATCCTTGCAATCTTTTCAATTTGTCCTCTTGTATTCTTCCCAGTGCCAACAGATGGAGGCAATTTTTCAGTTACGTTTAGTGTCTGCGCGGAAAGCCGCACAAATCACACACACGCGTACTGTACGCACACACGTACTGTACGCACGGACATACGCGCGTGCTCCCCGCCGAGAGAGAGAGAGAGAGAGAGAGAGAGAGAGAGAGAACATCAGTTGACTACTCCGAGGTAAAATTTTGAACTTGACGACCTCTACTTCACATGAGTGTTTAAGAATATGCCCTTTTTCAAGGACACACACACTTATTACAAGTACAGGCGTACTCACACACCACAGACACATCACAAGCACTCATTCACTCTCCCACACACACACACACACACACACACACACACACACACACACACACACACACACACTCTCCTCAGCTGCTGCTTGATTGGTGGCTCTGCATAGCCTGAAGATGAGGTTCTGGATGCTGGCTGGAGACCAGCTGTTCTTCACTCAGTTCTGCACTCCACTTCCAGATGGCCCTCGGGACATCTCACTCTCTGTGTGTGTGTGTGCATGCGTGCGTGCGTGCGTGCGTGCGTGCGTGCGTGTGTGTGTCGGCGTGTACATGTGAGACAGTCTCAGATTCAGACATGTCAGCACATGCCATGCCGCGGCCCCCCTTTAAAAAAAATCTGACACATTTTGTCATCAGAGCCGCAGGAATGAGGAATAAGAGGAGTGAGAGAGGCCACAATTATACCCTGCAGTGAGTTGTTCTTTTATCTGACACGCACGTACAGTACACACACACACACACACACACACACACACACACACACAGGAACTTGAGCTCTTTAGAAATAAAACGATTTAGGAACACACACACACACACACACACTCACACACACACACACACACACACACACACACACACACACACACATTAGGTACTGCACTGCACAGTTAAGCTAATTGAAAGTAATCTGATTTTATGCTTCACAATTGTGATATTGTGAAACAAGTCAATTCATTCCAGCATCTTATTTGGCCAGCTGTTGTTCCTTACCCTCGTCTCTTCATTGTTACAAGGGCAGTGGGTGGGAAAAGTACTCAAATTCTTTACTTAAGTAAAAGTACCCAATACTGCAATCTAAAAATACTCTGTTACTAGTAAAAGTCCATAACTCAAAATTGACTTGAGTAAAAGTACAAAAGTATTGGCATCAAAATGTACTTAAAGGAGGAGTTCACCCAAAGAATTACTTATTTTCTATCAATTACACACTCGATGAAGCCTTGAATTCATGGATTTATTTTTGTTTTTGTGGCATTCCTAAGACAATAATTTGATGACCGGGTGTGTATCCGGTAGGAGACACAAATAATCTACTTTGTGTCTCCTACCGGATACATTAGCCGGTAGGAGACGGGAATCAAATTATTAGTTTAGGAATGCGACAAAAACAAAAAAGAATCCATGGATTCAAGGCTTCATAGGGTGTGCAATTGATAGAAAATAAGTCATTTTTTGGGTGAACTCCTCCTTTAAAGTACCAAAAGTAAAAGTACTAAATATTTGAAAATAGCCGATCTACAAGCTCACAACGCGTCGCATCGCGACGTGTTGTGAGCTTGTAGATCTGCTATTTTCAAATAGCCTTGGTATAAAATAGGGTTAAAGTGGTTAATGTGTGTTTCATAATATCATAATTTATATCTGAAGAGTAACTAAAGTTTTCAAATAATTGTAGTAGAGTAAAAGTACAATATTTGCCTCTGAGATGTAGTGGAGTAGAAGTAAAAGTATTGGAAATTGGAAATACTCAAGTAAAGTACAAATACCTCAAAATCGTACTTAAGTAAATGTACTTCGTTACTTTCCACCACGAGGGTTAATAACCACACCTTTGTACAGCCCACCTCCCCATCCAGCAGGCTCACAGAGAGACTAAATCACAAATGAGATTACATATCAGTTATCCAAAGATAGAGGCCTGATATGACTGGGAAACAAGGGGGGACAAATCTACTTAAAATAACAATCGTAGGCCTAGCGGTCCGGGCACATAGGCTCTAATGTAGCCTGACAGCGCGTCGCGGGTTCGAGTCCCGATCCCGACGACCTTTGCTGCGCGTCTCTCCCCGTCTCTCACTCGATCTTTCCTGTCCATCTTCACTTAACACTTGGGGTGCCAGAGTTTTATTAAAAAAGTGTACGTTGAGTGCCTGGATTTTTAATAGGGATGCACCGATGTGACATTTTGGCCGATATCGATATCCGATATAATATATTGCTGTTATGGCCGATAACCGATATAACCGATGTCGATATGATTGATAAAAAAAACATGTTTTATCCATTCTGAAAAACATGTGAAAACACTGAATTTGAAAAAGCAATCCCTGTTTATTCCAAATTATTTTATATAATCATTTGGATAATCCCCAGAGCAAAAAAACATTTGTGTCAACTGCAAAAAGCACCAGTGACAGCAGCTTAGAAACTTGGCAAATATCATTGATGTAAAGAATAAAACGTTTGGGCCCCAATACTGACCCCTGGGAGACGCCACAAGCAATGGCCAAATGATTTGAGCTGTATTTGCCCAGCTTCACAAACTGTTGACGTCTGTCCAAATAACTTTGTTTTAATCCAGTCTACTGCAATGCCTCTTAATACCAATTTTCTCCCGTTTGTTTATTAATATGTTGTGATAGATAGTGTCAAAAGCTTTTTTGAGGTAAATTAATATTCCAATTGCATGAGTAGGCTACATTAAATCTTTCCAAAAAAGAATCTAGTCTGCTATTGAAAAGTTTCTCCAGTAGGCCTATCTTTGAAAATTGTGAACAATTGGTTCCATTTGGACACTGAATTACAGACCCATAAGGGTCCATTTGGTTTGTATTGTACACTCCGAGTTACAGACCCATATAAGGGTCCATTTGGTTCGATTTGTACACTCTGAGTTACAGACCCATAAGGGTGCAGCTGCAGCAGCGAGACACAGAGGCAATCATCGGCTGTTCACATCGGCGCAATTTTTATATCGGACCGATACCGATTAATAAAAAAAAGACTATATCGGCCGATATATATCGGTTGGCCGATATATCGCGCATCCCTAATTTTTAACCATTTTTTAACCTTTTTCAAGTAGTCACAAAATATTTTCAGTGATCACCGTCCTCACGGTGATACCCTCATTACACACATAGAGGTCTCGTACAATCGGGGGAAAAAAATTAAAAACATTCGGTAATCCGTTCCATAGTTGCAGCCAGTTGAAAATAGTCAAAAATACATTGTAAAAAAAAAAAGTACACAGGAGCAGAGATACAGGTTTTTGAAGTCATAAGTTAACCAGGAAGTGGATTAAAGTCTAAATCTTCGAAAAATCATATCTCCTGGTGCTGTGAAGGAAAAAAAAAATGTTTTGATTTTTTTTTCTCAAAAAACGTATATACATGGTTTGGCATCGACCCCCCTCTTCCGAGCATCCACCCAGGCTCAGCTGTGACACCACCGACCAAAATGCCAGCAGTGCACATTACCAAACGGCCCCATCTGCTTGAAAAAGCTCCATCCTGCTTTGCACCAATAGGTGGACTGAAGACTTAATCAGGTCTAATTTCTTATCTGTCTATCAATCTTCTTAACATATTCTAATGTATTCCATCTGAAGGTGAAACGAAGCACTCTTCCCCGAGTCCCCGTGCCATCTGGGTCCCATCTGAAGAACATCACCAAAAGCCATCAGCCACGCCGCCATAAATACAATTTTAACCCATTGAGACCTGAAGCCGATTCTACATGTCAACTAAATCTCAACAGTATTCTGAAAATCCTATATTTCTATATCAGTGGTGCTCAATCTTTTTCATGTCAAGGACCCCCAAAATTATATGTATTTGGCCGCGGACCCCCATCAAAACATTTTGTTCCAGGGACCCCCAGAAGCAAAGATTTGAGTTAAAAATGTACGCTTTAAAAATATATATATTTGAAAGATTTGCACACATTTTCAGGATTTTTCAAAAATAGCAGATCTACAAGCTCGTAGCGCGGCACTCGGTGCCGCGCTATGAGCTTGTATATCTGCTATTTTTGAATAGCCCAAAGTGTAAAATAATGCTTTTTAGCTCAAATCTAAAAATGACACAGTTCCAGGTCTTAATGGGTTAAACTGACGGCTAATAGTAAATACACAGACAGAGGGAGTCACACGCGCTCACCTTGAATGCATAACTCAAGGCTTCAAACTCACCCTTTACAAATGTAATAGCCTCATTTCTGACTGAAGGCCAGGCTGACTTAAATTCCTTTATGGCTTCTGAATGGCTGTCATTTAAGGGTCATTGGTAAACCTTCAGCTCAGGTAAGAACAACTATGAGGTCTATGTACAACTACCATAAGCAATAGCTGAGTATGGCGCGTGTGTGTGTGTGTGTGTGTGTGTGTGTGTGTGTGGGGCGTCTGTCCTTGTTGCGGCTGCTGCTATGACACTTGAATTTCCCTCCGGGGATCAATAAAGGTTTGGTTTATCTTATCGCTTCCCTGAAAAGCTGTAGGAGAGTGAGACCGCACTGACGCACAAAAAAAACCAACACGTTATTATAAATAAGTCTATACCACGGCCCTGCAGAGTATTAAACGTTGGATAAGTGATACAGGTGGGGTAATGCACTCCACGCCGCACTTCGTGACGGGGGTTAATTAGCCTCTGTGGCGTGTGATTTTCCGATAAGGACATGGTTTGTCCCATACAAAAATGCTCAGGCAAATAATGTACTTTTACTCCACTACAGTTATTTGAAAACTTTAGTTACTAGTTACTTTGCAGATTACGTTATAAAACATACATTAACCACTTTAGCCCTATTTCATACCTAGGCTATTTTCAAACATTCTGTTACTTTTGGTACTTTAAGTACATTTTGATACCAATACTTTTGTACTTTTACTCGAGTAAATTTTGAATTGTCTACTTTTCACACTCAATTCAACTCTCTTCTCTCTGTCACACACACACACACACACACACACACACACACACACACACACACACACACACACACACACACACACACACACACACACACACACACACACACACACACACACACACACACACACACAGAGTAACACTCCCTCTGACATATACTCTTGAGCTGATGGGCTCTATTCACAGCAGCCATATTAAGAAGACATTCACAGGTGCTACCAATGATACTAATGAAGGTTCCATTTGTACACTCTCAGAGTTATGGGGATCGTGGAAATCTGAAATTCAAAAATGTGAGAACCACTGTGCTACACTAAATGGAACAGAGCCTTCATTAGTATCATTGGTAACACCTGTGAATGTCTTACAATATGGCTGTTGTGCATAGAGCCTATTGTAACTCTTGACATTGCGCCCTGTCTTCCAATGGAGGCTACTACATCAACCACACACTGCACATATCAAATGACACTGGAAAGGAGAATGACACGTACGCGTGTGTGTGTGTGTGTGTGTGTGTGTGTGTGTGTGTGTGTGTGTGTGTGTGTGTGTGTGTGTGTGTGTGTGTGTGAGAGAGGGGAGGCACAGCTGTCAGTCAGTCCAGAGAGGCGAGCGAAGCGATCCACTGCCCAGCAGGTTCATCAAAACCATGTGTCAGTCACACCACAAGATCACATTGATTGGCTGTCGGCACCCTGGGTGTCTGTGTGTGTGTGCGTGTGTGTGTGTGTGTGTGTGTGTGTGTGCGTGTGTGTGTGTGTCAGTCAGTGAGTGTGAGAGAAAAAAAGAGATAGAGTGAGAGACAGTTGGCGAGAGGGGGTATAATTGGTCGAGAGAGAAATATCAATGGGAGTGGCATATAAAGGACAAGGAAAAGAATAGGAGTAGCGACACAGTCTAGCTGCAAAGCTAGACGATTCAGGGGTTCAAGGAATATTCAAAGTTGAGAGGGATTTCTAGACCCTTTGAAAATGTCCAACACCTGTTGGTTCACAGCGACAGGTTCTATGACGACCGGACAGACGCTCATTCATTCAGTTACAGACACATTTGTGACCAGGCCACTGTCGTCCACCCCCTACAGTTCCAATTTCAAAAACATTTTTGGGGACATGTTTCAGCAACTTAATTAACCCATTAAACGCATCTAAAAAATCTAAATCCTAAAAAAAAAATCGGAAAAAAATATTAAAAAAAAAAAATCATGATTTTTCAAAAATAGCAGATCTACTGTACAAGCTCATAGCGCGGCACTCGGTGCCGCGCTATGAGCTTGTATATCTGCTATTTTTGAATAGCCAAAGACATCTAAAGTGACACAGATGCGTTCCAGGTATCAATGGGTTAAACACATCTACTGTAGCTATTTTGAAACGTATGTACAGTATGACAAAGTTCATTGGTCAACTTGCATGCGTATGTCTTTGTAACTGGTGGCGTTATTTAACGATTGGATAAACATTTTTTCTGTATTTATCTCTAGACAATAAATGGGCATGGCTGATATGGATCTTCGGATAGATTCATCTGGACCCACACAGACGAAACAAAAAATGCTGTTTGTGAGACTTGCGTTTCAAAGGTTATGGGGCCAAAATTGGGTCGTATTTGTTGTGCTGGTAATACACATTTTATTAACCGGTTCATTAATCGATTAAGGAAACCGTTAAGGAAAAATGTGTGTAATAAAAAAATATATATATATTTTTTAAGGGACAAAATACATTTTATTTTGAAGGGCCAAGTCTACACAGTTTGTTTTGTGTCTCCAGCAGAGTTTCTAGTGTCTCTATCTCTCTCTGGAAGAGGTTGCACATGAACTCTGCAGCCGCACTGAGGCGCTCCAACACAAACAATACCAATACAAAGACGAGGACGAAGGAGAATACAGTGGAAGTCACGTGTGGTTGCAGGTGTAGACTTGGCCAAAAAACAATTTAAAAACATTTTGGCCCTTAAAAAAAATAAATAATAATAATTAACGATTAATTTTAATCGTTAGTATTTAATTAACCGGTTGCCGATTTCTTAACGGTTAACGGTTATCGGTTGGCCATCCCTAATACACACAACTTCCAATCATTTGTGAAAATTACATGTTTCTACCATTTGCCATCTCACAGGAATTTGTGAAACCGCGGCATGGAGAGAGAGAGGGAGAGAGAGAGAGAGAGAGAGAGAGAGAGAGAGAGAGAGAGAGAGAGAGAGAGAGAGAGAGAGAGAGAGAGAGAGAGAGAGAGAGAGAGAGAGAGAGAGACACACACACACACACACACACACAGAGGGGGGTGGTTGGATGGGTGGATGGATGGATAGATGGGTGAAGGAGGAAACGGAGAGAGGGGGAAAGGGAGCAAAATGTCCGCAATGATGCAATTATGATTCAATTTAGATCCGCGCATCAATTATGCAAACATATTCAGGGATCATGTCAAATATTGATAGGCTCTTCAACTTCTCAAACTGTGTTCATTAAGGAGCCAAAACTTAACCCAGACTCTCTCATTAATCATGGATAGATGTCAGCAGGAGGGCCCTGCATTCCAATTCTACCAACACTGCCAAAGACACCACATGAAGCGTGCTCTGTGTGCACCGTGTGTGGGTGTGTGCGTGACTGGTGTGTGCGTGCACGTTCCCACCTATACTCTTTTGTTTACTCTATTGTTTGTTTATATCAGCCGCGTGCTTGTCGATGCGCACACGCTAACGTATCGACAAGGATGCATGCATGAGTGTGAGTGCGATTCGACGTCACTGTTTCATAATGGTTAAGAAACAAACAGCATAATTACAGGGGGTCCATGTGAAAATGTAAAAAATAAAAAAATAAAAAAATAAAAAAGGGTCAGGGTTAGACATATAGACCCTCCAGAAAAATGCGATTATGCGACCGCATAATTTACCGCATAATGGCACATAAATATGCGGGGGTAATGTTTTTTCAAAAAGGCTGCATCGCATAATTTGCGCATCGCATAATATGCGCTTGACATCGCATATTTCACCGCATAAAATTGCAAAACCCCCCCCGCATATTTCATCGCATAATCAAGGATTTTAGCTCGCATAATCAACAGTTTTAGCTCGCAAAATCAAGAATTTTAGGCCGCATAATCAAGAGTTTTAGCTCGCATAATCAAGAGTTTTAGCCCGCATAATCAAGGATTTTAGCCCGCATAATCAACAGTTTTAGCTCGCATAATCAAGGATTTTAGCCCGCATAATCAACAGTTTTAGCTCGCATAATCAAGGATTTTAGCCCGCATAATCAACAGTTTTAGCTCGCATAATCAAGAGTTTTAGCTCGCATAATCAAGAGTTTTAGCTCGCATAATCAAGAGTTTTAGCCCGCATAATCAAGGATTTTAGCCCGCATAATCAAGAGTTTTAGCTCGCATAATCAAGAGTTTTAGCTCGCATAATAAACAGTTTTAGCTCGCATAATCAAGAGTTTTAGCTCGCATAATCAAGGATTTTAGCCCGCATAATCAAGAGTTTTAGCTCGCATAATCAAGAGTTTTAGCTCGCATAATCAAGAGTTTTAGCTCGCATAATCAAGGATTTTAGCCCGCATAATCAACAGTTTTAGCTCGCATAATCAAGGATTTTAGCCCGCATAATCAACAGTTTTAGCCCGCATAATCAAGAGTTTTAGCTCGCATAATCAACAGTTTTAGCTCGCATAATCAACAGTTTTAGCTCGCATAATCAACAGTTTTAGCCCGCATAATCAACAGTTTTAGCCCACATAATCAACAGTTTTAGCCCGCATAATCAACAGTTTTAGCCCGCATAATCAACAGTTTTAGCTCGCATAATCAACAGTTTTAGCTCGCATAATCAAGGATTTTTGCCCGTGTTTTTCTGGAGGGTCTAGACATATAATACCAACTTTGACCCCTTGCTAAATGTTTCAAAAAACATGTTGAAATTAAATCCATACTATATATTGTTTGCTAACGGGCTTAGTGTAGGAAAAACACGAGAACCACGGCTCTACGTAGAGCATGTGTTGCAATGCCGTCTCTGTGTTATGACTCTAACCAGAGGCCTGTGTCTGCGGCCAGTGGTGAGCTGTGGATTTTTGAACTATGGGTACTCTATTTTATGACGTCACGTGCGCGCGCACGCGCGCGGGCACGTGCGTGCGCAAGCATGTGCACATAGCCACTCAGCTCAGTGCTAGTTGAAATACTGTATTCAACATGTGATTATTAATGTATTTATATTTCTTATTATTTTGTTGCATTGTTAATTTGTTGTTTTTATTTTTGTTTCAATTAATTAATTATTTTATTTTCCTTTTAGTTTTATATAAATGCCCTTCACATAGATTCACCCACACATAAGTGCTTAAAATAATCAGTCAACTTGTCTTTACTTGAATTACTTTTTTTTAAGACTTACATTGCTTTCAAAACAGTGTTTTTTAAAACAAGTTAAAAAAAATAAAAAAATACCCTTTTGCTACTCACCAAAACAAAGACGGTTTTATGGAGTTGAAAGCCTACTTTACTAAATGGGAACACTGTGAGCCCCCACCTCACGTCTAAAATACACTTTTTGGACAGAAAAGAAAATATTTCACCGGAATTAAAACCTGTTTTTGGTTACTCCACAGTGCCCTCTACAGATCTGGTCAATGGAATTTTCCTATTGACCAGATTCTTCCTTCCGGTGAAATATTTTCTTTTGGCCAAAAAGTGTATTTTATACGTGAGGTGGGGGCTCAGAGTGTTCCCACTTAATAGAATAGGCTTTCAACTCCATTAAACCGTCTTTGTTTTGGTGAGTACCAAAAGCGTTTTTTTTAATTTTACTACAGACGAGAGGCTGCGCTACCGCGGTACGAGGGGAAAGAATCTAAAGTACCATAGCGTTAAGGAGAACTCCTTCTAACGCTATGGACCAGAGCTAGATAAGGATACATTTGTGAGTGTCTGGTAGGCTACCAGCTCTTGTTATGCAAAGCAGCCAGGTTGAGGCCATTGTTTGAGGTGTTAAAAACGGCTCGCCCCTGAAGGTGCGTTGTTGTGTTAATGATTGACTTCTCGCGGGCGGCTGACGTGTGTGCTCGCGAGTCCAGCCCCCACAGTCTCAGAACTAAGGGTACGCCGTACCCCCCCGTACCCCCTACAGCTCAACCCTGTCTGCGGCCATGAACCCATACATGTCACTCATATGACATGACACCCCCTCACATGAAGGGTTGCCAGATCTGCTTATTATAATTTCCCCGCACGATTTTATTTGAAAATAGCAGATCTACAAGCTCACAACGCGTCGCATCGCGACGCGTTGTGAGCTTGTAGATCTGCTATTTTCAAATAGCTGATGTACGTGTTAAAGTGCTCATGTGGGCATCATAGTCGCTTCTTTTCGGGCTGGTTTTCCTAGACCTGGTTGCTTGTTTCTCTCACAGAATCTGGCAACGCACCTCGACATGGACCAGGTCTGCTCTCATATGACCCCAACGTAGGCTCTGAGCTGAGCCGGGGTCAGAGGTCATGCCGGTCCCCACCCTGATGAACAAAAGGCAGGGCTGAGCGTTTCAGCATCAAGCCCGTTGGTGGCTTAGCTTTGAGACGGACTGTGTGATGTGTGTGTGTGTGTGTGTGTAAAGTCACTAAGTACATGTACTCAAGTACTGTACTTAAGTACAATTTTGAGGTGCTTTTACTTTACTGGAGAATTTCCAATTGTCTATACTTTTACTTCTACTCCACTACATCTCAGAGACAAATGTTGTACTTTTACTCCACTACAATTATTTGAAAACTTTAGTTACTAGTTACTTTGCAGATATAAATTATTATAATATAAAACATACATTAACCACTTTAGCCCTATTTTATACATAGGCTATTTGAAAATAGCAGATCTACAAGCTCACAACGCGCCGCGATGCGACGCGTTGTGAGCTTGTAGATCTGCTATGTTTAAACATTTTAGTACTTTTACTTTTGGTGCTTTAAGCACATTTTGACACTAACACTTTTGTGCTTTTACTCAAGTAAATTTTTAATTCCGTACCATTACTTGTGACGGAGTACTTCTGTACTCCTAAGTACTTCTAAGTAAAACAGTTGAGAACTTTTCCCACCACACTGTGTGTGTGTGTGTGTGTGTGTGTGTGTGTGTGTGTGTGTGTGTGTGTGTGTGTGTGTGTGTGTGCGTGTGTGTGTGTGTGTGTGTGTGTGTGTGTGTGTGTGTGTGTGTGTGTGTGTGTGTGTGTGTGTGTGTGTGTGTGTGTGTGTGTGTGTGTGTGTGTGTGTGTGTGTGGACGGAGGAGAGGGTGAGGCATCCACACATGGCACTCACGTGTCAGGCTCATGCATGTGGGGGGGCGTGCGCATATGCCTTGGTGTGTTTGTGTGGCACGGCCTAACTGTGATCCTATACATCCCCTCTGTGCCCCGAGGCGGCGCAACAACCCCGTCCCCCCTCGCCCCTGGCAGCCTCCCCAGGAGCTGTAGTGTGTGTGCTAGTGTGTGCACGTGTCTCTCTCTGTGTATGTGTGTGTGTGTGCCTGTGTGTGTGTGTGTGTGAACAGCTGTTCCCCAGTGCTACGTGGGGAGGTCAGGGTATAGAGACAGACGACCGCGCGGCAGCAGCAGCAGCTGTGGCCCCGGGGTCTTGTGGGAACTGTGGCTGATCACAACGCGGGGGGGGGATGGGGATGTGGAGGAGTGGGGGGGGGCGGTGGAAAAAGTACTCAAACGTTTTACTTGAGTAAAAGTATCGATACTGCAATGTAGAAGTATACTCCGTTACGAGTAAAAGTTCGGAATTCAAAATTTTCTTGAGTGAAAGTACGAAAATATTGGTATCAAAATGTACTTAAAAGTGCCAAAAGTAAAAGTACTAAAATGTTTGAAAATAGCAGATCTACAAGCTCGCAACGTGTCGCGTCGTGACGCGTTGTGAGCTTGTAGATCTGCTATTTTCAAATAGCCTAGGTATAAAATAGGGCTGAAGTGGTTAATGTGTGTTTTATAATGTAATAATTTATATCTGCAAAGTAACTAGTAACTAAAGTTTTCAAATCATTGTAGTGGAGTAAAAGTACAACACTTGCCTCTTGAGATGTAGTGGAATGGAAGTAAAAGTAATGACAACTGGAAATACTCAAGTGAAGTAAAAAAAGACATCACAATCGTACCTAAGTACAGTACTTGAGTAAATGTACTTAGTTACTTTACACCACTGGGATGTGGGGGGGTGGGGGGGGGAGGGGAGGACAGGACAGGGCCCGGAGGCGAAAAGAGGAGGAGGAGGAGAGGGGTTGGTTGGATGGGAGAGAGCAGAGAGGAGGGGAGAGGAGGAGGACAGGACAGGAGAAAAGAGGGACAAGAGGAGAATACAGATGTGCGCTGACACGAGACGAGGAGGAAAAAAGACGATGCCGGGGTTGAGACGTAACGAGACGAGAGAGAGGAACAAGAGAGAGAGCGGAGAGAAGCCCCAATGCAAGAGAATATAGAGCACAGTAACATCCAAGAGTGTTGATTTAGACCATTAAGACCTGGAACTGTGTCATTTTTAGATTTGAGCTAAAAAGCATTATTTTACACTTTGGGCTATTCAAAAATAGCAGATATAGAAGCTCATAGCGCGGCACCGAGTGCCGCGCTATGAGCTTGTAGATCTGCTATTTTTGAAAATTTGTGAAAATGTGTGCAAATCTTTGAATACATATATTTTTTAAAGCGAACATTTTTAACTCAAATCTTTGCCTCTGGGGGTCCCTAGAACAAAATATTTTGCCGGGGGTCCGCGGCCAAATACATATCATTACATATCATTTTGGGGGTCCTTGACATCTCCTAAATCCCAACAGTTTTCTGAACAAAAAGACGTATGTTTCTATATCAGTGGTGCTCAAACTTTTTCATGTCAAGGACCCCCAAAATGATATGTATTTGGCCGCCGACCCCCATCTCGAAAAACACATTTTCACGATTTTTCAAAAATAGCAGATCTACAAGCTCATAGCGCAGCACCGAGTGCCGCTCTACGAGCTTGTATAGCTGCTATTTTTTGAATAGCCAAAGTGTAAAATAATGCTTTTTAGCTCAAATGAAAAAGTGACACAGATGCGTTCCAGGTCTTAATGGGTTAAGCACTTTCAACTCATTATTGTCATTATAGTCAAAGATTGTCAAAAACAGTACCAAGAAAAAAGTAAAGTAGATTGGCTATTTTCACTATTCGTCATAAGAGGACGTACTGTACTATAGGTCTTAAGGGGTTAACTCTTAAAGTGTGCAAAATTGACCAGCACAGAGCCTTATGTAATCCTAACAACCAGACATGAGTTTGCAATGGGCGCCCTCAACAGATTTTCAATGTTTTTTTAATAACCATGCACAGGGTTTCTATTTCCTTACCGAAAATAATAATGTGGTCAACATGAACGGAAGAGTTTCACGTTTTCATCTATGACATCATTTCTGTTCCATTAATATCACAACAGTGAATGTCTGTTATGCGTTTTTTTTAACTTACATTAATTGTGTGTGGTAAAAGAAAAACGTGTAATGATTTGTGTTGATTATATAGATGTATCCAAAACTCTATGCAAAAATCCTATGGTTCAACACGTGGCTGAGGTAACTTCTGGGTTGGTGTACAAATGCAACGTCATCCCCCTCGCACAGAGGTTCCCCACCCTTTCTGGATCAGGGCCCACGTGAAAATCTCAGAAGTGTTCGCGGCCCACCCATCTGACCACTTAACACTGGCAGGTGCATTTTCAGATCATGTATTGATCAACCAACCGGTTGTGTTTCGGCTCGGATCAATGGAATGAACCCAGTACAGCGTATAAGTTGTTATTTATCAGCATCACACCCAAAACTCCCTTTTAAAAAGGTTTTCGAGACAACAATCCCACGACATTTGTATTCATCATTAACCCATTCAGTCCGGGAAACGCATCTACAAATGTCTTCTAAATCCTAACAGTTTCCTGAAAACCGTATGTTGCTATAAATATCAGCGGTTCTCAAACTTTTTCATGTCAAGGACCGCCAAAGTCATATGTATTTGGGGACCCCCCAGAAGCAAAGATTTGAGTTACAAATGTTCGCTTTAAAAATATATATATATACATATTTTCAAAGATTTGCACAAATTCTCATGATTTTTCAAAAAATAGCAGATCTACAAGCTCGTAGCGCGGCACTCGGTGCCGCGCTACGAGCTTGTAGATCTGCTATTTTTGAATAGCCAAAGAAACCTAAAATGACTTGCAATGTCCTCACAGGTTGAGAACCAGTGCCCTAAGCACTCTATATGCACAACAACCAGAACAAAAAAAGTCGACGAGTGAAAGGACGAGTCTCTCATCCTGCGAAAGGATGTCTGGAGCAGAGCTCAGAGCAGACAGCCTTTAGACCACAGCCTGTGGACATGAAGCAGCATGGTCCACATCACACACAGGGTCAGCAGAGAGACACACACACACACACACACACACACACACACACACACACACACACACACACACACACACACACACACACACACACACACACACACACACACACACACACACACACACACACACACACACACACACACACACACACACACACACACACACACACACACACACACACACACGCACACACACACACAGTGTGGTGGAAAAAGTACTCCAAAAGTAAAAGTACTAATATGTTTGAAAATAGCAGATCTACGCGATGGAACGCGTTGTGAGCTTGTAGATCGGCTATTTTCAAATAGCCTCGGTTTAAAATAAGGCTAAAGTGGACAATGTATGTTTTATAACATAATCATTTATAGCTGCAGAGTAACTAGTAACTAAAGTTTTCAAATCCTTGTAGTGGAGTAAAAGTACAATATTTGCCCCTGAGATGTAGTGGAGTAGAAGTAAAAGTATAGACAATGGACCCTTCGCTAAGCCCCACCCACTCCACTCCCCACACACACACACACACACACACACACACACACACAGTCTGTAGCCACTAAGTATTATGAATAAGGCCCTTCTGTTAAAAATAAAATGAATCATGGTTTTCATACTCACAAACAAGCCGTCTTTCCCCAGTAGGGGCTGAAGGAGGCCCCTGCCTGGGTCCAAACTCTACAGTGTAACCGGAATAAAAGACCCCGCTGCTGGAAATAATGCTTTATTTTCAGGACGGGGAGCATAATATAATAAGTCTGGGAGAATCACTTTATAGTGTTTTGCGCAGACAATCATCAGCGGCGGTGTAGGGGAGCAAAGGAGCCCCCTAATCCATTAGGACCTGGAACGCATCTGTGTCATTTTTTGATTTGAGCTAAAAAAAGCATTATTTTACACTTTAGGCTATTCAAAAATAGCAGATATACAAGCTTGTAGCGCGGCACCGAGTGCCGCGCTACGAGCTTGTATATCTGCTATTTTTTGAAAAATCAAGAAAAGGGTGTGCAAATGAATATATTTATATTCTTTTCAAGCGAACATTTTTAACTCAAATCTTTGATTCCTGGAACAAAATATTTTGAGATGGGAGTCGGCGGCCAAATGCATATCATTTTGGGGGGTCCTTGATATGAAAAGGTTCGAGAACCACTGATATAGAAACGTGCGTTTTTTCCAGAGAACTGTTAGGCTTTAGAAGACATGAGTGAGAAGGTCTTAATGGGCTAATCCAACAGAGAGGAGTAGAGAAACGAGCTGACAGAGAAAACTAATAAGCCTCACGAAAAAATGCAAGAGAAATGGGCCTCATCTCTCCCAGGCTAAGCAACATCCAACAATGCTATATTTATCCAACAATGAAACAAAAAAACCCCCCCGTCTCATTTACAGCGTGCTGAAAAAGCCAACACTAATTCCCCGTCCTGTCCACAGAATCGGTGTAAACTGGAGAAATAACCACTAAGGATGTCACAGTGTGAGAAGAACGGTGTCTTGTTTGGGGGTGAAGAAACTCATATTTGTAGCCTCCAAATGGGGGAAAAACAAAACACCTACATACTGCTTAATTTGTACTCGGTCAAATGACCGAGTCGGGTGCCAAAAAATAGCAGATATAAAAAGCTCACAACGCGTCGCATCGCGGCGTGGTGTGAGCTTTTAGATCTGCAATTTTTGGGTCACGGCATAGTATAGATCAGGCTTGAACACGGGGTGAGACTCAGTAAAGCATAGCAAAGCAAAGTTTGTTGTTTACCCAGGGTGTCGGACTAAGCACGAAGCTTGTTTCCAGCCGGACCCTGCATGGAAGCCTTGCTCAAGGGCTATTCAGCGGTGATTCATGATCGATGTGATGAATTGGGGAATCGAACTAGGGACCTTCCGGTATCAAGGCCGCCCCTCTAACCACTAGGCCACCGCTGCCAGTCAGAAGCCTGTTAACCCATTGAATCCGGGAACGCATCTGTGTCATTTTAGATTTGAGCCATAACCGTTATTTTATACTTTGGCTATTCAAAAATAGCAGATATACAAGCTCGTAGCGCGGCACTCGAGATCTGCTTTTTTTTTTTGAAAAATCGTGAAAACGTGTGCAAATCTTTGAAGATGGATTTGTACACAAAAAAAGGGAAAATATTCTACAAATGTTCGCCGTGCTATGAGCTTGTATATCTGCTATTTTTTGAATAGCCAAAAGAAATCTTTAAATGACAAAGATGCGTACCCGGTCTTGATGGATTAATTAATGTGTTATTCTTGTTGCTTGTAGACGCTGGGTCCCGTCTGCCTATATAACGAGAGAGTGGTTCAAGTTACTCGAGGTGCGACTTCAAACAATCAGCCCTCTTCTGAGAGAACGCTCCCTTCCCTCATACCACAGCCTCAATTAACCCATTTAGACCTGGAACGCATCTGTGTCACTTTAGAATTATTTAGCTATTCAAAAATAGCAGATATACAAGCTCATGGCGCGGCACCGAGTGCCGCGCCATGAGCTTGTAGATCTGCTATTTTTGAAAAAACGTGAAAAAAAAATGACATTCTTTTTGAAAAACTGTTAGGATTTAGATTTTTTTTTAAGAATGGCCTTAGGTCTCAATGGGTTAAAAAGTACCTGCCGCCATCTGGGAAAACTGTGGGGAGTTAAAATCATTAGAAAGTCTGCCGAGATTACGGGCGGTGGTCGAAAGCATGTGAGTGGGAGCGCAAAAAAAAGAAGAAGGAAAAAAAAGAAAAATGAAAGGATAAGAAGGAGAGAGAGAGCGAGAGAGAGAGAGAATGTTTTTCCAGATGAATGGTGGGTTGAGTGCCAAGCATGTGCCTTGACTTCTGGTAACAAGGTAAATCCATTAACACTATACAAGTATCCGCTAAAGAATGGGAAGTACTGTACTGTACGGTGTGTGTGTGTGTGTGTGTGTGTGTGTGTGTGTGTGTGTGTGTGTGTGTGTGTGTGTGTGTGTGTGTGCGTGCGCGCGACACACACAGAGAGAGAGAGAGTGAATAAAGATAGTTTGTCTTTCCACAATGCCTTGATGTATGTGAGTATGTGTGTCTGTATCGGGTACATTCTGCCTGTAACACAGCAGTGTGTCTCCATTTGCGTGCACGTGTGTGTGTGTGTGTGTGTGTGTGTGTGTGTGTGTGTGTGTGTGTGTGTGTGTTGGTGCGGAGTGTCTGAGTCAATACACGTGCTAAATAGTATCCTAGCAACATGCTCCACCAGCGCAGAGGGTAGATTTGCTGTGACTGATTGAGAAAGCGCCCAACAGTGACACGGGTTTGGTGTGCCGTGGTGGCTGACTGTGTGTGCGTGTGTGCGTGTGTGTGTGTGTGTGTGTGTGTGTGTGTGTGTGTGAGACATGGCCCCGTTAAGATCGTACGCGCTAGATAATACGTCTTCTTCGAGACACAAGACAAGCCATCACCGAAACACCTGCTGTGAGATGGAGGGGCCCATGGGTGTTTGGACAACAGTGCGATTGAGTATCTGTACCTCTGCATGTGGACTGCACCTCTCCTTGCTTCACGCATGTCAGTGTGTGTGTGGCCAGTCAGACTGTCTAGGCCTCTATATACACACGTGTTCATTTAACCCATTGAGACCTGAAGCTGATTCTACATGTCTCCTAAATCTCAACAGTTTTCTGTATCAGTGGTGCTCAATCTTTTTCATGTCAAAATGATATGTATTTGGCCGCGGACCCCCATCAAAATGTCTTGTTCCAGGGACCCCCAAAAGCAAAGATTTGAGTTAAAAATGTTCGCTTTAAAAATATATATATATTCAAAGATTTGCACACATTTTCACGATTTTTCAAAAATAGCAGATCTACAAGCTCATAGCGCGGCACTCGGTGCCGCGCTATGAGCTTGTAGATCTGCTATTTTTGAATAGCCCAAAGTGTGAAATAATGCTTTTTAGCTCAAATCTAAAAATGACACAGTTCCAGGTCTTAATGGGTTAAAGGAGAGATCCGGACCAAAATACATATATATTGTGTCTGCCTATAATCATTCACAAACATTACATTACAGTCATTTAGCAGACGCTTTTATCCAAAGCGACTTACAATAAGTGCATTCAACATAGGTAGGGAACGAAACTACTAAATCACCAGAAGTCCAAAGTGCATTTTCTGCTAAAACAAGCAACTAATAATCCTAATTCGTCAATTTTCGTCGCTCCAAACTTTTTTTTTTTTTTCCATGAATCCTCTCTATGTAGTGTCCTGGCACTCACACATGCACTGTTTGTCACTCATGAGGGGGAGGGGGAGCGCCACACGCGAAATCCCGCGGGACGCGAGAATCTCACGAGAGTTTGCGCATCATCAAAGTTTGGAGCGACGAAAATAGACGAATTAGGATTACGCTCTAGGCTCCATTCTAGCTGTGGGAGGGGTCTGCAGAATGGAGCACGGGGGCCTCTATGAAAAAAAGTCAACTGCATCAGGTATGTTTGTGAAGGATTATAGGCAGACACAATATATATATGTATTTTGGTCCGGATCTCTCCTTTAAAGCCGCAATCCTGACACCTACTGCAGGTGAGACACCTACTGCTTGGCAAGTAGTACTGCCTGGAGCTCGTACGCGCCGCAACATCCCCCCTGGCATGCAGGGAGTGGCTCTCTTAAGAGCGGTAGAACCCAGGTCTCTCACACACAGGAGACCTGGGTTCAAAGTCCTGGGTAAGACATGAAACTAGCACGAGTGAGACATGATAGGAGCTTTATCTCTTTAAGTGCAAAACAATCCACCCTACACACCTTCAGAGTAGCTGTCAACAAGTGCACCTGATTCTGACACGCAAAGCAGCCTGACCATCTCATAAAAATAACGGCCTTTCAGACATACAAGTTATAAAAACAACTTAATGTTTGTGTGGTACAAAACCTGAAACTACAGCAGGAGTCTTTTGAATCGATAGATCTCCAGCCAGAATTTAAATCAGGCATGGGGCGGCGATATGATTATGTGGTCCAAGCACGGCGGTCGGCTCTCACCTACTACTGGCGCGCCCTGTGAAAAGGAGAATCTTGAAGCAAGAGAGAACATGATGAGATGGTTCCTCTTGAGTGCTACCGGCTCAAAATTTGAAATCTAAAGACACAACCCCAGAGTACTAACGGATTCCTTTCTCTTTCACATTATACCAGTCTGTCTGCCTTTTTCACATGCTCTTTTTTTTCTCATATTCTCTCAGCGCAACGTGAAGAAAATAATATTAAATTACACTTTTATTGTCAGATTCCTCAGAATTGTTTTTTTTTTGTACCTGAATGAGTGTAACATATTTTTGCACAAAAAACAGCTCCCGGTGCCAAGAAACCACCCTGGGATAAAAAATTGCGGTGAAAAATAACTCGCAACAGAAATCAATGCCAGAGTTCGATCCGACAACCTTGAAGATTCTGAGAACCCCGCGCTCTATCTCCATTTACAACCTGGCATTCACATGGGCCTGGGCTAGGTTAAGAGCAATCCGACATCTAATGCGCAGCTAAGGACGGGGGACACATCACTAATGCCACCAGGTCTAAATGGGGAATGCGGATTAAACCTATCTGGATACAGTCTGGGACCAATTTGTAATGCAAGGCGTATAGAGACTCTCTCTGTTATTCCACTCCATCTCTCTCCGAGGCTCTCGCTCCCTCTCTCCGTCTCTCTCTCTCTCTCTCTCTCTCAATGACACCTTCCAATTTCTCCATGGCTGCTTCCTGAACCTCCTCTCTAGCCTTTTTTTTTGTTTTTTCTCCCTCCCTTCCAGCTTCTCTCTCTTTCTCTTGCTCTCTGTTCGCAGGCATTTCTGCAGTGCACTGAAGCAGATAGTCAGCCTCTTTCTCTCGTACCTGTAACAGTCGAGATATTGTTGCCCCCATAGAGCCGCGTGACTTCAGTTACCAAGAATTCCAGCTCCTTCATTACAAAAGAAAGAGCACGCTGAAAGGTAAGGTTTGAAGTTGTGAGAGAGAGAGAGTAAGGGAGGGAGAGACAAATACTTAAACGAAAGAATGAGAGGGAGAGGAGAAAATATTAGCAGTGCCAATTACGGTAAGATCATCTCAGCTTGCGAAAGCTGAAAAAACATTCAAAAGTATTCAACAGAGGCATAATGGTCAAGGACGAGAACGTCTTTTCAAGGACACATAGACGTGCGGACGCGCACAAACACACACACACACACACACACACACACACACACACACACACACACACACACACACACACACACACACACGCGTCCAATCACAGTAAAATATGTTCGTTTATCCTCTTGTAACTCCAAAAGTGTACAAATGTAACCAGACATTGGTTCCATTTGTTCACTCTCTTGAGTAAAATTCACGCTCAGGATTTTACAGCGAAAACACTTGGTGACGTGAGTGACCTTTTTTTGAGTGCAATTACAAATCGTGTTTTCCTCATTCCAAAAATGGAAGAAGAGTAATCTGTTCCTTTCAACTGCCACTCACTCGGGCGTCCATTATCTCCGATCCAAGCATGTCATTGTCTCCAATGACAACCCCAGAATAACTTTGGACTGTTAAAAGTCACCTGCTTTTTGACAACGCATGAGATCACACCTCTGAAAGTCACCGCAAATCCCCACAGTACTGCCACGCCAACCGTCCGTGACAAATGAGACTCGGGCAATATGGCAAAAGTTAACCCATTGAGACCTGAAGCCGATTCTACATGTCTCCTAAATCTCAACAGTTTTCTGAAAAACCTATGTTTCTATATCAGTGGTGCTCAATCTTTTTCATGTCAAGGACCCCCCAAAATGATATGTATTTGGCCGCGGACCCCCATCAAAATATGTTGTTCCAGCGACCCCCCAGAAGCAAAGATTTGAGTTAAAAATGTTCGCTTTAAAAATATATATATTCAGAAGATTTGCACACATTTTCATGATTTTTCAAAAATAGCAGATCTACAAGCTCGTAGCGCGGCACTCGGTGCCGCGCTACGAGCTTGTATATCTGCTATTTTTGAATAGCCCAAAGTGTAAAATAATGCTTTTTAGCTCAAATCTAAAAATGACACAGTTCCAGGTCTTAATGGGTTAACACACACGCAAGCGCACACACACGGAAATAGAGGCGCGCGCACACACACACACACACACACACACACACACACACACACACACACACACACACACACACACACACACACACACACACACACACACACACACACACACACACACACACACACACACACACACACACACACACACACACACACACACACACACACACACCACTGTATCTAGTTTAGTTTTTTGTAATCATTCAGGTGAAACATTTCATGTACAGGGGGGGGCGCTTGAGTGGCGCGGGGGTAAAGTTCCTGCCCACCACCGCAGAGACTAGGGGTTTGAATCCTCAACAATGCCTCCAGGCTTGGACCAGGCGTCCCGAACCAACGCAACTGGCCGTGTTTCAGAGTGGGAAGCCGAGCGGGAAGGGCAGGGATCTCTGTCGCCGCGCTAGCGCTTCCTAAAGGCTGGTCAGGGAGCTGAACCAGGAGACAATACTGTGTACTTTGGGCATGATGCGTTAGGTTCTCCCAGGGAAACTCCTGCACTGTCGGGTGGAAAAGCGGGCCGGCAGGCGCCGCGTGTGTCGGGGGGAGACATGTCCTCTCCTACACCCTTCCTAGGACCAACCAGTAGCAGTGACAAAGGGGACTTGGGAATTGACAGAACAACTAAATATGGAGAAAAATGGGAGCAAAAATGTAAAAAGAAAAAATAAATTAACCCATTAAGACCTGGAACTGTGTCATTTTTTTATTTGAGCTAAAAAGCATTATTTTACACTTTGGCTATTCAAAAATAGCAGATCTACAAGCTCATAGCGCGGCACCGAGTGCCGCGCTATGAGCTTGTAGATCTGCTATTTAAAAAAAAAAAAATTCTATAATTTTTATCCCGCGATTTTTGTAACCCATTTTTTTCACCCGGTGCCAATTTCCTAAGTGATCCTGGGCGCTACACCAGCCCTACACCAGCGCTACACCAGTCCCCCACAGCCTAGGGAGGCCAGGGCCGAGCTCATGCTTCCTTCAGTGCATGAGAGCCAACTGACCTTCTTGTCACCTGACAGGGGGGAGTTTCCCTGGTTGGACGTAGCGCGTGGAAGGAACACGTTATTCTAACCAGTTCCCTTCCCCTCCATCAGGCGCCCCGGCTGTCATGGGGGAGGCGGTATAGCGACCAGGATTACTACATGTTTTTGTGAGGGTATTAACTACCCTAGGAGACACGGGGAGAACATGCAAACTCCACACAGAGTAGGCCCTTTCGCCAACCCCAGATCTGCTATTTTTTTTAAATCGAGAAAATTTGTGCAAATCTTTGAATATGTATATTTTTAAAGCGAACATTTTTAACTCAAATCTTCGCTTCTGGGGGGTCCCTGGAACAAAATATTTTGATGGGGGTCCGCGGTCAAATACATATAATTCTGGGGGTCCTTGACATGAAAAAGTTTGAGCACCACTGATATAGAAACATACGTTTTTCAGAATACTGTTGAGATTTAGGAGACATGTAGAATCGGCTTCAGGTCTCAATGGGTTAAGAAGAATTTCATGTACACTCACAAGTAGACACACATACAGTAGACATAGGTAAGATGACGAGCCCATACACATTTTTTTGTAAAGATTTAAAATGGAAGTAATTAACACCACTATAAAAGCGTCACCTCTGACTGCTAGTCTAATTACTGATGCTCTGAATAATAATAACGTCGTGCTAATCATATCAATAGCGGCACTGATCGTTTTAAAGCTGCTAGCTATGGCCTGGCAGTTAGCTTGTCGCTGGAATGGTGCTGCACAACTGGAGCTTAAGGAATGGGCCAAGCTGCTTCGACTGATACAATCTGTTATCACAGCAACCCCCCCCCCCCCAAACCCCCCAAACCCCCAGGCCCATTGCCACTTTTTTTCTTTTTTTCTGTCTCCCCATGGCTTCTCTCACTGTCGCTCTGCGTTTCCAAACAACTCAGTCTGCTGATGCCGTTTGAGTATCCCATGGTACTTTGCTGCTCAAGTCGTTGCTTTGGTTTTTCCCCTTTCTCTTCTTCAATACGTCTTTCCCTTTTGGTCTCTTCTGTTTCTTTCCCTGTCTTTCTCTCTCTCTCTTATTACCCCCCCCCCCCCCCTCCCCCCTTATTTGACTTTCTCTCCCATAATAATCACCAGAAAACAGGTTTGTTTGATGGCAAAAAAATTATAATACTGACATCTGGAGGGAATGAAGCAAGTGTTGTGCGTGTGTGTGTGTGTGTGTGTGTGTGTGTGTGTGTGTGTGTGTGTGTGTGTGTGTGTGTGTGTGTGTGTGTGTGTGTGTGTGTGTGTGTGTGTGTGTGTGTGTGTGTGCGCGTGTGTGTGTGGGATGCAGAAAGGGCTCAGGTGGACAGCTGGATGAGCTGGCTTTAAAAAAAAAAAGATGCTGTCATTTACGACACAGAACCATGGCAGCTGGACATTTAGAGGAAACAATTCCAAGAAAAGACACACACACACACACACACACACACACACACACACACACACACACACACACACACACACACACACACACACACACACACACACACACACACACACACACACACACACACACACACACACTATGAACTGCTGTCATGTCCATTTCCCTCTTGTAATGAATCCGGAGCAACCCGTTAAATGTTTTTTTGTTTTATTAAAGACTCAATTTCAGACCCAAAAAAAGCACAGACTATGTTCTGCTGCCAAAAGCCCTCCCTGGACCTCGTTTGGCAGGGTAAATAAAATACAGTAGGCAGGAACGATAAGTGGTCTAAAAAGCAGGGCAAATTCAGCTCAATTAACCCACCCAGTTAAAATCCTCACTGTGTTAATTTGACTCAGAGAGTGTAAATAATATTGACCCAAATGGACCCGTGAATCTCTTAAATTAATTAACACAGAGGATTTGACTGTATTATCAACAGGATATAAAATCCACTTTTGGGCTGTGTGAAAACGTTTTGTGTCCAATGATTGCTGAGCTTTTAAAGCCACTAATGTATTTCAAGTAAGCTGCTAGTCTGCGTGCCCTCTGATCCATAGGATATCTGACGCCTCACTGATATCGCCCATCCTCATTTCAACCATTTAACCCTTTAAGACCTGAGGCGATTCTTTAAAAAAATCTAAATCTCAACAGTTTTTTGAAAAAAAATCTGGAAAATATTTTTTCGAGATTTTTCAAAAATAGCAGATCTACAAGCTCGTAGCGCGGCACTCGGTGCCGCGCTATGAGCTTGTATATCTGCTATTTTTGAATAGCCAAAGACATCTAAAGTGACACAGATGCGTTCCAGGTATCAATGGGTTAAGCCTGATTTCATACTCGTCGTGCGATGGCGTTGTGCCGCAGGAAATAGCCACTACGTGAGCTTGTAAATTGTTTTTTTTTTTCAAATTGTTACAACAATTAGAAATTTCTTGGAAAATGTGGCCTATAATGACATGCCCAAAATAGGGACGTCAGTTTAAAAGTGCTTTTAACTGGGTCATCCATGGGAGAGGTATGCTGATCACCCCAGGTTCTACAGACTCTTACAAACACATGCACGCTCACGCACACACACACACACACACACACACACACACACACACACACACACACACACGTACATGCCTTCAGCTCCGGTGGTGGTTCAAAGGGGGCCCAATAAAACATTAACAGCATGGTGAAGCCATGTCTTTTCCCCCCCTCACGCTCAATCACACTCTCTCACAGTCAGGCTTAGCTTTGAATCTCTCGTACTCGCTGCATCTCTCCTCCATTCTGCCTCCCTCTCTCTCTCTCTCTCTCTCTCTCTCTCTATTTCTCTCTCTCTCTGATGTTATGGGTATAGATTGCTCTCTGTCTTTCTCCGTTTCTTTAATTCCCATCTCCAAACGACCTTGGGTTAAACGCATTTAATTAGCGCTCGCAGAATATGAACGTCACCTCCCACTAGGAGCTCAAAGACAAGGCCCCTGGACTGCCATCTCTCTTACACTGTGTGCGACTGCGTGTGTGTGTGTGTGTGTGTGTGCGTGCGTGCGTGTGCGTGTAGGTACTGCAGTACTGTAGGCCCTTATGTGTAGAGAATATGTTTATCAGTTTATAATTACACATGGCCTGGAACCGCCTAAAAGCTTCACCTGCCTAACACACAGAGAGAGAATCAAGGGGTCGCTTGTGACAATAAAGAGCAGGGAAATGTAGTCCCAATAAATAGAATAAAATACCTTTTCTCCTCTACCTTCAACTGAAGCTGCATTCAATTCTCTGTCCACATATTAAAATTCATCCTATATTAAAATTGGCCGGTTCTTAGCCGAGATACAGCCTTTTTCAGTAATAAGTTATACAAGAAGTGAATGGAGCAGCAAATCTTCAAATGATGATACCTTGGGTTCTGAACTTTTTTTCCCCCAATTTTTCTTTTTCCATATTTTTTCAAAAACACGTCAAACACTTCATTGGCACCCAGCGCCATTGCGGTAAAACACGTGAAACACGCCTATGGCACTCAGCGAGTTAACATACTACCTTCAACGGTGTTACCCCTGCCACTTACCCTTCCTTTATCGTGACCCTAACTGCCCTCCGTGCATGCACACACACACACGCGCATACTCGTGGAAACGGACCCACACAAACGCGAGCACTCCACAAACACAAACACACTTCAAAAGTGTGCATCGGCTCAACCTGGCGGACGAGTCCCTCACCTGCCTCAAGGCCTTCATCGCTCCATACCTTCACACTCGGCTTTCTGCTATGCAAGTCGGGGCAACACATTTCACACAGTGGGAGGTCAACAGGGTCAGTATAAACAACCACGCCGTGGTCTTTCATGTTTTTGAACCTTGAAAGTAGGAACAGTTAGAGAGAGAGGTCTGAAATGCTTACAGGGAAGACAACTCCAGGCAGGAGGGGTGTGCCTGGATAATCCACTCATATAATAGCATATGTACGGAGCTGTTGGTAACTCCCCAGAGCAACTCCCAAAGCACAGGATCTCAACAGTTCTTGCGACAACAGTACAGCAAGCTGTGTTCTTTTCAGGACAAGCATGAGCCAAAAAAACAAAACAAAAATGAAATTCAGCCTCCACTAGAAGAAGGTATTCGAATATTTCTAAAATAACCTGACTTGACATTTTAGGGAGGAAAACAAAAAAACCTGCCGTTGCTATAGGAATCGACACAGCAAAAATAAACCACATTGCGTTTGGTTTCGTGATGCCATTTTTATGTTTTAGAGGCGGCGAGAGTACGCTTTTATCGAGACACGCCTAATATACATACACAGATTACACACAGAAACGTACGCTAACAAGGTTTCCTACAGAAACATATTTTTGCCTAGACCGGATGAGTACTGTAAGCCAGGGGTTGCCAGATCTGCTTATTATAATTTCCCCGCAAGATTTTTTTTTAAAATAGCCGATCTACAAGCTCACAACGCGTCGCATCGCGACGCGTTGTGAGCTTGTAGATCGGCTATTTTCAAATAGCTGACGTATATGTTAAAGTGCTCGCGTGGCCCACAGTCGCTTCTTTTGGGCTGGTTTTCCTAGACCTGGTTGCTTGTTTCTCTCACAGAATCTGGCAACGCTGCCGAGAAGAGGGATAAGTTGAACGAGACGGGGAAAACAACAATCTTTGAAAAATGAATGGGGTTCGGAAAACAGAGGATAATTCACAGCCCCCTGCCTTCACCAGAAGCCAACGTCGAGTCAAACAAACCACCTACACTCTCAGTTTCAAAAATGGGGGGGGGGGGGAGCAATTTAATAGATGGAAAGAGAGGGAAGATAAAGCTGTGGTGCTCCGTTTGAAGGCTGATGCAATCTACTTTGCAGTGGAACATCTGGGGAAATAAAAAGGTCACACAGATTTATATTTAGATGCCTGGGGAAGAGAATGCTCCTGCTCAGCCCTCCTCGCACCGAGCAGCAGCTGACAATGCACTGCCATGATAAACACGGTTAACGCAGCGTTATGGCACGATATAATAAGTGCTAGTCTCTTGTAAGGGCTCCAATGTTGGCGGAACGTTAATCTAGCGGTGATGGCATTGTGTTTCGCCTGGAACCCAATACGTCTTTTGTGGTAACAATAACATCCTTTGCTGGTGTTAAGATCTCAATCTCAGCAATTGCCAGAATCTCAGCAATCTGGGAACCCATCCCCAAATAAAAAGGAAAAACAGCGCCCTGTTTTTTACCCTTTCACTTGGCTCTGGGACGAGCTGAACGGAGCACCCGTGCGCAAGGAAACCGGGGTTTTTGGTCTGCCCTCGGCGCTCCACTTCCGGTGGTGCGCGTATGCTTTCATTCCCACTAACAATATTTCTACACGGAACACTAACACCACTTCTCCCAGAGAACATGGATGGTTTTGGTTATAAGCCCACTTGTTTCTACGATGAAAGAGCAAGTTAAAATGTGAATATCTTTCCGTGGTTTTGTCGGCTCCGAGGACGCTGTTGTTAAATGAGTTTCGGTTTGTTTTCAGTGTGAAGGGAGCGGACAGAAAGTAAATCCCGCCCACTACATTTGATTGGGTAAAGCGTGGCCTGCTTCCTGATCCGAAGGCACGCCCACTTGTAAGCTAACGCGCACACGTTCTGAACGGGGCTCTCGACAGATTCAGTAGCAAAGCTCTGAATCTGTTTTTGAGAGATTATAATCTCGGTGACTGGCATTAGTATAGCCAAGTATTGCTTTTTTTTTTTTTTTGCCCTATGTGCTAATGTTGGTCTAAGACTCGTCTAATGTTTCTTGGTGCTGATGGTAATGGCAGCTTGGTTGATGGGACAGTGTTAACCCATTGATACCTGGAACGCATCTGTGTCACTTTAGATTTCTTTGGCTATTCAAAAATAGCAGATATACAAGCTCATAGCGCGGCACCGAGTGCCGCGCTACGAGCTTGTATATCTGCTATTTTTGAAAAATCGTGAAAATTATTTTTAAAATATTTTTTCCCATTTTTTTTTTTAGGATTTAGATTTTTTTTTGACGCGGCCTCAGGTCTTAATGGGTTAAAACCGTGTTCAGATTCAGATCTCTGTGCTAGCATTAGCCATTTAGCTAATAGCCGTGCCTTTTGTTTGGGTCTATTCTCTTCCTCAGGCAGCTCAGAGCTCATTAAGTCTTAGTTATGACTGCGTTGGAAATCCAACTCCCTCGGGGGGGCATAGTTTCACAGTGGCGCTTGAGAGAAGAGGAAAAAAAACATCTATGTATTCAATGAATGGATTGTCTTTTCCACAATATGGCGAGGGGAGGAGAAGAAGAAGATAGAGATACAGCGGATAGATGGATAACAGTATACAGACACGTACGGAGATTAAATAAGAATATGAAAAGTGTGGGTGGAGTGGTGTCAAGGGGTCGGGGCTAGAAGCAAAGCTACAGATACATTCAGAAAAAAATATTTCGGAATATTTTTCTGAAACGTCCGCTCAGGCTTGTAGGCATTACGCCAGTGGTTCTCAAACTTTTTCCTGTCAAGGACCCCCAAATTGACACTTATTAGCCTGCCCTGCGGACCCCCATTTGAAAAGATAAGCCAGGGACCCCCCATAAGAGAAGATTTTTACGGCTCTCTAGCAGTGATTCTCATCCATTTTAATTTCAAGGACCCCCAGTTTGACATGCATTAGGCTTACGGACCCCCATTTAATGGCATTTATATCTCTGGGACCCCAATTCATATTGTAAAATCAATGTTCATTTAACTCTGAGAGTGTACAAATGGAACCAAATGGACCCTAACGGGTCCATTTGGTTCCATTTGTACACTCTCAGAGTTACAGACCCATAAGGGTCCATTTGGTTCCTATCCATCATTTAGCTGGGGACCCCCTGGAACCCCCTCAAGTACCCCTGGGGGTCCCCGGACCCCACTTTGAGAACCAATGCATTACGCCATCCTGGAGTATAGACCACAGACAGCCTCACAGACAGACCAGAACCCATTAATGCTCAAGACGTTCTATTCAGTCTCTCATCCACTAACGTTCCACTTTTAACCCCGTAAATGAGCCGCGCGGATTCACCTCTAATACTGTTGAGTGAAGGGAGGCATTTCTCCACCTCCTCCGGGGGGCTTCGGTGCGAGCGAAACGCATCGACTGCTATCAGTCTGGGGGATGCTAGCTAAAGCGCTAACCCTGTCAAAAGCACCATCTGTCACCTGTATGTTATACTGTGGGGAAGGCAGCCTCCGCACACACAGGCAGAGAGAGAGGCGTAATCTCAAACATGTAAGATAACAAATATAGGAATGGGTAAGGAATGGTTCACAGTAATATTGCGATACGTAATTCATATGTGGATTCCTGGAGAGTGATAGGGAAATTAGGTTAACATTTACGGATTTACAAAAATACTTAAAATACTTAAAATGAGCAAAAATGCTTAAAAGATGTTAAATTACTGATTTACTGAGAAGATATAAGTATGCAACAGGATGGTTTTTTTTTTACAGACTTGGTTAATTATCGTACTGACCGCAGTAAATTGTGTAGCACACGTTACGGATATTACATTTTAGAGCGATAAATATTTTTGCATCACTCCGTGAAAAGTATAATTACATAGTTATTTGTAGGACTAATTCAAATTGAACATTTTCATTGTAATCTGATGATTCAATGAAATGCAGCCACTCTCACAACCGTTTGCCCTTATTAAGTAGACATAAGAGGCTCTTCCAGTGAATGTGACCAGCCACTATCCTGCCTCCATTTGACAGGCAACATGGGACACGCGTGACCCATTCAAATCGACATTTCCCAATGTGTAAACCAATTCACTGCCATCTAATTGGCAACTAAAATATTGCATTTTCATTAAGTGGTGTTAAAATACCTACTTTAAAGATTTGTTCATGCTTTGTTCGTCGCAAACCAAAATGTATGAAATGGCTTTATGTTATGGAGTATGGGGATGCCTGCGGGCAATGCTGTAAAAGGTTCAACTCGTGTGAACAAAACGAGTGTGTGTGTGCGTGTGTGTGTGTGTGTGTG
Organism: Gymnoscopelus microlampas; assembly: GCF_963454915.1. Classification (NCBI taxonomy): domain Eukaryota; kingdom Metazoa; phylum Chordata; class Actinopteri; order Myctophiformes; family Myctophidae; genus Gymnoscopelus; species Gymnoscopelus microlampas. Next base: position 16,925,253 of record NC_139952.1, on the reverse strand, counting down.
TGTGTGTGTGTGTGTGTGTGTGTGTGTGTGTGTGTGTGTGTGTGTGTGTGTGTGTGTGTGTGTGTGTGTGTGTGTGTGTGTGTGTGTGTGTCTCGGTCTCTGCGTATGCTGTACACGTCAGATTCCCTGCATCTGCAATTATTCCCTAAAAAACCCGTGGTTTGGACATTAAACAATGCTCCTAGTCAGTTTTTCCAGACATACTTTCAACATCCCCGCTGTGAGCACAGCCCCGTTTCATGATTCACCGTGTTATGACAATAACAATGACTTTCTAAGAGTGAACATTGACTTTGTATGGGCTTGGCAGAGGCCACACGTTTGCCCCTTTTCTCCCAAAAAAACGCTACACCAAATGAGCTCATGTCTTTAACCCATTAAGACCTGAGGCCGATGTCTTCCAAAACCTTAACGTTTTTTTCTGAAAAACGTATGTTGCTATATCAGTGGTGCTCAAACTTTCATGTCAAGGAACCCCCAAAATTGGCCCGCCGACCCCCCCCATCTCAAAATATTTTGTTCCAGGGCAGGGACCCCCAGAAGCAAAGATTTGAGTAAGAAAGTTTTTCGCTTTAAACAAATTTTCATGATTTTCCAAAAAAAAGCAGATCTACAAGCTCATAGCGCGGCTCGAAGTGACACGCTATGAGCTTGTAGATCTGCTATTTTTGGATAGCGAAAGTATAAAATAAAAGGTTACACAGACGCTTTCCCTGGTTTTAACGGGATAAGCAGGGCCTTGGACTGGGAGTGCTGCTTAAGCGAGTCGCGGCGACTCATTTTCCAGTTGAAAAATATGTTGTTTTTTGTCAAGTGACGGAGGTCGTGCAACAAAGTATAAATTACCCATAACTACCCTCCACGGCCACACTCATTACGGAGGAATTAGGCCATATTGTAACGGTGGGCTCTGGCAATCAAGACTACCTCAGCGTCTGCTCCTAATTGGCTCATCACTCAGTCCATACTGAGCTCCTGAACAGCGAGAGGGAGGGGGGGGGGGGTGTGCTCGCCTTGTTTTTGTACTTTGGGTGTTTAGAATAACATTTTTTGTCGAGACGAGAGCAATTCAGTCACAGGGGAAAAAACAAAACATATTGGGGTTTTCCAGTCTCATTATGTGTAGGCACATTTCAAGTTGTCATCGAGAAAATGACTTGGTCACAGCGATATCAAACATAAGAAGGGATTAACCATTCACTGCACTATATAATTAACGTAAAAAAAATATATTGATGCCTTTATTGATAGTTTTTTCAGCAAAGATTGACAGGAAAGAGGGAGAGAGAGAGAGAGACGGGGAGAGTCACGCAGCGAAGGTCGTCGGGAACGGGACTCGAAATGTCAGGCTACATTGAGCCTACAGTAGGTGCCCGGACCGCTAGGCCAGCGGATCCACTTAAATTTTACGTTAATTGGCCCGGATCGGGCCAATTAACGTAAAATTTAAGTGGATTCGCGAAAGTCATATTAATTGATTGATTTAAGCAGGCAATATTGCTTGTCTGCAGTAGTCAGAAACCTGAAAATATCACACATTCACATCTGCCTGTGGACACACACACCTCCTCATTTTATACATGGGCTATTTGAAAATAGCAGATCTACAAGCTCACAACGCGTCGCGATATTTTCAAACATTTTAGTACTTTTGCTTTTGGTACTTTAAGTACTTTTTGATGCCAATACCTTTGTACTTTTACTCAAGTAAAGAGAGAGAGAGGGAGGGGGAGAGAGAGCGAGAGAGAGAGAGAGAGTGAGGAGAGCGAAAACAAGCACAGAGTGAACGTGAAAGTCATACATGAGATATAGAGAGACAAAGCAGGAAACGGAGACGACTAGAAAGAGTCAAAAGTCCAGAAAAGGAGAGAGAGAGCGGCGTGCATAGCAGCAGCAGCAGCGAGAGAGAGAGAGAGGCCAGTAAGCACTTGTTGAGCCCTATGTTGGGGCCTCTCTCACAGATATCCATCAGGCCTTGCCCCTCACTGGGCCTGACAGTAGGTCCACAGAGGGCTCATTCTCTCCTACTGCTGCCTGGCACCGCTCCAGATAAAAGGCCCATTCTGAGGGGGGGGGGGGGGTGGATTCCCTGACCCAAGCCCCCCCCCCTACTGTTCAACAGCTAAACCATCATTTATGCAATATAATAGCATGCGTCGCGTTTTTTTTTTTTCAGTCGAACATCCGTTCTTTTTTTCCGGCTGCGCGACTTCCGCCGTCACGCAAAACAAGGTATCTCGGCTTACTTACCGCCTACTATTAAGGTTTTTTTTTTTTGCGGATGGAAGACGAAGGGGATGACGGTCGAGGACTGACATGGAGAGAAAGAGAGAAATCAAAAATGAAGGAGGGAGGGGGTGGCGACGCTAGCTCACACGTTAACCCATTGAGACCTGAAGCCGATTCTACGAGTCTCCTAAATCTCAACAGTTTTCTGAAAAACATATGTTTCTATATCAGTGGTGCTCAATCTTTTTCAGGTCAAGGACCCCCAAAATTATATGTATTTGGCCGCGGACCCCCATCAAAATATTTTGTTCCAGGGACCCCCCAGAGGCAAAGATTTGAGTTAAAAATGTTTGCTTTAAAAATATATATATATTCAAAGATTTGCACACATTTTCACGATTTTTCAAAAATAGCAGATCTACAAGCTCGTAGCGCGGCACTCGGTGCCGCGCTATGAGCTTGTAGATCTGCTATTTTTGAATAGCCCAAAGTGTAAAATAATGCTTTTTAGCTCAAATCTAAAAATGACGCAGTTCCAGGTCTCAATGGGTTAAGCGCACACACACACACACACACATATTCACCCGATGCTAACAATAACAGCCACCCAAACACAAGCTCGATAGGGGGTCCCTATGGGGACCTATTCGACATTTGTCCAACGGATCCTATAGACATTTTGTGCCACATTTCTCAATAGGTTCCCCTCCTCCTCCTCCTCCTCCTCCTCCGTAGGGGCGATAGGGCTAACACCAGCATCCGTGACGTGATTACATAAAAGGCTGCAGCCACGCATTGATTACAGAGAGAGAGAGACAGAGAGAGAGAGAGAGAGAGAGAGAGAGAAAAGACTCTGGATCTGTGATCTGATTATCAATGAAGAAGAGAGTTAACAACAACAACTAGTTGTTGATATGCTGCAGGCCTGTCATCGTCCATTTTCTCAATTGGTTATTTGGTGTAATTGACACCTGACCAGTATTGCTAATTGCTAAACGAAATATTCCAACGAGCCTTGGATGAAATTAACCCATTAAGACCTGGAGGTTTCCGGTTCTACAAAAATATTTAGAGTTTTTGTTTTTTATTTAAAAACAAATATCTATATGTATTTTCGAAGATCTACGACATTTTCCAAAAATAGCAGATCTACAAGCTCATAGCGCGGCACTCGGTGCCACGCCATGAGCTTGTAGATCTGCTATTTTTTAATGGCCAAAGAAATCTAAAAATGACACACAGATGCGTTCCCGGTCATAAAGAGTTAAACCGAACAACATAGAAAAATGTAAAAAAAATGAAACAAAAAAAACCAGACACATCAGGATAAGATTTGTTTTTTTCCTCCAACTTCTGAAACGCTGACTGTCGGGGGACAGAAAATATCATTTCTCACGCTGGGAAACAGATAAATTGGAGAACTGGAGAATTCAGTTAATATCACGCCTTTGGTAGAAAATACTATCTTTTCAAAAAAGGGAAAGTGCACCGTTTGTTTTGCATAATCGCTTTGCACGACCATTTATCAAGATGGTAAGAGAGCAGAACACGGGGTTTAACACCATGAAGGGGATCCACATGCAAAGGAAGATAGCATGAATAGCAGCCGTAACCCCGGCCCCAGACTCATAGATTCATGCCGTGGGCTATTTTTTTTTTTAAAGCAAATGTAGCAAAATGCTGTTGCAGCGCAAGCTATTTTGGGAACCATGGCACTCCGCGCACTTATATCTAATTTAAAAATGAACACGCCAGTGATACCGGATAGTCACTCACTCCTAGTCTAGAGGTTGACAAACAGCGGTTGTTTGCCCAGGCTAAACAGCCTTCAGTTTGCAGCATGGCTGCTTTAACCCATTAAGACCTGGAACTGTGTCATTTTTAGATTTGAGCTAAAAAGCATTATTTTACAACTTTAGGCTATTCAAAAATAGCAGATATACAAGCTCATAGCGCGGCACCGAGTGCCGCGCTACGAGCTTGTAGATCTGCTATTTTTGAATAGCCTAAAGTTGTAAAATAATGCTTTTTAGCTCAAAAAAAGCTCCAAAAAAAATTGTGAAAATGTTTGCAAATGTTTGAATATATATTGTTTTAAAGCGAACATTTTTAACTCAAATATTTGCTTCTGGGGGTCCCTGGAACAAAATATGTTGATGGGGGTCTGTGGCCAAATACATATAATTTTGGGGGTCCTTGGGGGACATGAAAAAGATTCAGCACCACTGATATAGAAACATACGTTTTTCAGAATACTGTTGAGATTTAGGAGACATGTAGAATGGGCTTCAGGTCTCAATGGGTTAAAAGGGACCCCTTAATATCCAAGCCGCCAACATACCTCTCTAGGATTTGGTCTGGTTATCTCACGTCATAGACCAACAGACAGACGGTTATTGCCGAGTTAGCTTGACAACACGACAGAGGGGAATATTTACCAGCGTTTCCCCCTCATAAGCCCCCGGAGAGTGTTTACTTATCAGCAGGCACACACCCCTATCAACAGCCTCTCTCTCTCTCTCTCTCCTCCGTCACGCCCTGCGCCGAGTAGTGGAGGGAGAAGAGGAAGAAAGGCGAGAGAACGAATGGGAGATGGAAACGAGAGAGCGAGGGAAATACACAGAGAGAGAGAGAGAGAGAGAAAGAGAGAGAGAAATGGGCTCCCTGGAACACTCTGATATGCACTGAAGAACGGTACATGGCTGCTCCTGCAGCTTAACCCATTGAGGCCTGAGGTTCCGATTCTGCAAAATGTCTACTAAAACGTTTTTTTTTTTTTGATAAACGTATGTTTCTAAATCAGTGGTTTTCAAACCGTTTCATGTCAAGGACCCCCAACATGATATGAATTTGGCCGCGGACCCCCATCTCAAAACATGTTGTTCCAGGGACCCCCCCCAGAAGCAAAGATTTGAGTTAATGTTTGCTTTAAAATAATATATATATTCAGATTTGCACACATTTTCACGATTTTTCAAAAATAGCAGATCTACAAGCTCGTAGCACGGCACTCGGTGCCGCGCTACGAGCTTGTATATCTGCTATTTTTCAATAGCCAAAGTGTAAAATAATGCTTTTTAGCTCAGATCAAAAAGTGACAGAGATGCGTCCAGGTCTTAATGGGTTAATGCTGTGCTTGTTGAACGCTCGCTGTATGAGGAGAGGCTTGCGAGAGAGAGAGAGGCGAAAAGGAAAGAATTCCTCGTTCCTTGCTTCCTTGGGCCCTTGAGGTCCCATTCTGGTGCTGGCAGATAAGTGTAGAAAAAAAAGAATTCAGCCTCAGGTGCAGTTGCCGGGCGGGCGGGCGGGCGGGCGGGCGGGCGCTGGTGAAATGGATGCTGTGGCGGGCCCCGGTGAGATGCACACGGAAACATCTGCCAGCGCCGAAACCTGCTGGGTTGGGTCAGCAGTGTGGAAAACAACAACACACGCGCACAGCCAGTACCTCTTAAAAAAAAAAAAACAACACCAGCCTTCGCTAAAGAACAGACCACATGATGGGATATACAGTGGGCCAATATAAGGCTTCGATTTTAAGCCGTCGTTATATATCGCCCCAAACTGGTGGACGGGCGGACATCATTAACCCATTAAGACCTGGAACTGTGTCATTTTTAGATTTGAACTAAAAAGCATTATTTTACACTTTGGGCTATTCAAAAATAGCAGATATACAAGCTCATAGCGCGGCACCGAGTGCCGCGCTACGAGCTTGTAGATCTGCTATTTTTGAAAAATCGTGAAAATGTGTGCAAATCTTTGAATATATATATATTTTTAAAGCGAACATTTTTAACTCAAATCGTTGCTTTTGGGGGGTCCCTGGAACAAAATATGTTGATGGGGTCCGCGGCCAAATACATATCATTTTGGGGGTCCTTGACATGAAAAAGATTGAGCACCACTGATATAGAAACATACGTTTTTCAGAATACTGTTGAGATTTAGGAGACATGTAGAATCGGCTTCAGGTCTCAATGGGTTAAAGCCCCTGCCATACAGTGCCATTAGGAAAAAAAAGACACTTCAGGCTCTATCTGCTCTGTTGCTTCTCTTTGCCTAGCGTACTATAGCACCGATGAAATCCCCTCCCAGCCTTCCCGAACGCAAGGAAACCACCTACTAGTGACGGCTGTCTCCCTTCCGCACACCTCAAACCAAAGCATAAGTCAGGTCTAATCAAGTTTACAGGGGCCTATGTAGTGCAGCCCGACAGTACACTCTCTCTCTCTCTGTGTGTGTGTGTGTGTGTGTGTGTGTGTGTGTGTGTGTGTGTGTGTGTGTGTGTGTGTGTGTGTGTGTGTGTGTGTGTGTGTGTGTGTGTGTGTGGGGTACAGTGGGACAGGAGGAGAGAGAAGAGAAGAGCACAGCACAGAATAGGACCTGACAGCATTCTCCCTTAGCGACGTAGCGCACTGAGGAGTTCAGACGAGCTGAGGCGTATATAAAAAAGAAGAGGAAAGCCTCTTCCTTTTCTTCCTTCCTGTACACACCGATCGCCACGAGCCACAAACTACTACACACCACCCACCACCCAGCAAACACTTCCTCTCCTCCTCCTCACGCAGGTTGATAATAACGGCTACTCTTCCAGGGAAAGCGGGTGGAGACGGTTCCTCCCGACCGTGCATCAATTCGGTTGAGTGGCTAATCCACAGTACTTAAGTAAAAGTACCAATACTGCAATTCGGTTCTTAAGTCTGACGTAATTTTGTAGTCCGATGTCACGTCCGGTCCAAAAGGCACCAGCGCCGTCCACTCTTCATTGTAAACAACATGTTGGAACCCGTAAATCTTTTTACAATAACCTCCTTTTTCAGAAATGAACCATTGAGGGTTAATAAGGGTCTTAATGCTAATATCATAGAAGTACAAAGTATTTATTTATTATTATGATTTAACATTATTATTATTAACATTAAAACACTTGGACCCGGAAGTTATTCTAGCGGGGCGCAACGTCACGTCTTAACAATCGAATACAGAAAAACTCTGTTACAAGTTACAAGTCCAGAATTCAAAATTGACTTGAGTAAAAAGTACAAAAGCATCGCTAACGAAATGTACTGAAAGTACCAAAGGTGAAAGTAGTAAAATGTTTGAAAATAGCAGATCTACAAGCTCACAACGCGTCGCGATGCGACGCGTTGTGAGCTTGTAGATCGCTATTCTCAAATAGCCTATAGGTATAAAGTGCTTCTGATGCCCGTTTGCGTGTTCTCTCTCCAGCGCGCGGTTGTGCAGGTGTTTCACAGCTAGCGATTACACAGCTAGCGATTACACCGCTAGCGTGCTAAGCTACACGGTATCGGCGAGATGAGCCTATAGCTAACCACCCCAAACCCTGGCGGCCCCGCGTATCATCAGAGAACCTGGGCTTGAAAGTAACCTTAACTGGCTTAAGTGGCTAATGTGAATGAAAGCAAAGAAGCGTGGGAGACCTCCTGCTTTTACCCATGCCCACGTGGGTAAAAGCAGCGACGGCGCTGTGTGTAGTGGGGGGGGGGGGGCGCGTCCAGGCCCGGCAGAGGCTAGCGACCGCCCCGTCGCCCACTACCACCACCACCACCTCCTCCTCCTCCTCCTCGGCCACTTTCTCTTGACTGATGAGTTCAAACAGCTCATGGTAATAGCCTGTCTCCAACATTCCCCTCACCATAAATCTTTGCGGCACAGAAAAAAAAATGGGAAAGCAATCAGGTGGGGAGAGGGGGGCTTGTGTGTGTGTGTGCATGCGCGTGTGCGTGTGCGCGTGTGTGTGTGTGTGTGTGTGTGCGTGCGTGTGAAATGAGAAGCAAGGCCACTGACAATGAATGAGCATGTACCATATGTGCACAACGCTTCCTAGCGGGAGGAGTGAGTGTACAGTGCATGCCTGTGTGTATATTTTGACGTCATGTAGTATGTGTTTGAAATGATTGTCTGTATGAGCGTATGTGTATATATTTGTAGGTGTATGACTTGCGTGTGTGCGTGTGAAAAGGAAGCGGGGCGATATCGAGTATATGCGCGTTTAGCGCCGCGCGTCAAAAGATAAAGCCGTGATTCCCGCCTACCACTTAATATGATTAAAGAGGAGTAGACAATGGGAAAGCCTTGCCCCTTTTCTTAACCCATTGATACCTGGAATGCATCTGTGTCACTTTAGATGTCTTTGACTATTCAAAAATAGCAGATATACAAGCTCATAGCGCGGCACCGAGTGCCGCGCTATGAGCTTGCCGCGCTATGAGCTTGTAGATCTGCTATTTTTGAAAAATCGTGAAAATTATTTTTTAATCTTTTTTTCCGAAAAACTGTTACGATTTAGAATTGTTTTAGAAGCGGCCTCAGGTCTTAATGGGTTAAAGTAATCAAAGCATTACAGCGAGCATGGCTGGGAGAGCCATTTAGCAGAGACTTTTTGGCTGTCAGACAGGGGGAGAGCGGCCAAAAGATTTCACCGAGACCGAAAGAGTGAGAGACGGAGGGGTAACGAATGGGTTTGTGTTAGAGAGAGAGACATAGAGAGAGAGAGAGAGAGAGAGACAGAGAGAGAGACAGAGAGAGAGACAGACAGAGAGAGAGACAGAGAGAGAGAGAGAGACACACAGAGAGAGAGACAGAGAGAGAGAGACAGAGAGAGAGAGACAGAGAGAGAGAGAGAGACAGAGAGAGAGACAGACAGAGAGAGAGGAGAGAGAGAGACAGACAGAGAGAGAGGAGAGAGAGACAGACAGAGAGAGAGGAGAGAGAGAGAGAGAGAGGGGTAACGAATGGGTTTGTGTTAGAGAGAGAGAGAGAGAGACAGAGAGAGGATGAGAGAAACACAGAGACAGAGAGAGACAGAGAGACAGAGAGACAGAGAGACAGAGAGACAGAGAGACAGAGAGACAGACAGAGAGAGAGAGAGAGAGAGAGAGAGAGAGAGAGAGAGAGAGACAGAGAGACAGCGAGAGGATGAGAGAAACACAGAGACAGAGAGAGACAGAGAGACAGAGACAGAGAGAGAGAGAGAGAGAGAGAGAGGGGTGTGAGACGTAAGCTTAGTGTATACTCCATCGCATGCTGACAATAACTGATTTTCAAGCTAACTGAAAATCAGTTATGGTCAGTAAGATGAATACACAACGTCATGCTACCGACGGAAGCGGTTGTCGGCACACAACACCGGCACGCCACTAAGCATAGATCAGGCCTTAGGCATTAGTTACAAAGAGAGACAGGCCAAAAACAGTGGTCTATTATTGTGTGTACGCCCTGAGCGTTGATCAGGAGATGACCTCCCTCTAACTCTTTAGCATTCAGATACTCACAGACAGCTATGATGAACACCAAGTCAACCAGTGGTGGAAAAAGTACTCAAATGTTTTACTTAAGTAAAAGTATCAATACTGTAATGTAGAAGTACTCCTGTTACAAGTAAAAGTCCGGAATTCAAAATGTACTTGAGTAAAAGTACAAAAGTATTGGTATCAAAATGTACTTACAAGTACCAAAAGTAAAAGTACTAAAATATTTGAAAATAGCAGATCTACAAGCTCACAACGCGTCGCGATGCGACGCGTTGTGAGCTTGTAGATCTGCTATTTTCAAATAGCCTAGGTATGAAATAGGGCTAAAGTGGTTAATGTACAGTATGTTTTATAATGTAAAATATGTATATCTGCAAAGTAACTAAAGTTTTCAAATAATTGTAGTGGAGTAAAAGTACAATATTTGCCTCTGAGATGCAGTGGAGTAGAAGTAAAAGTATAGACAATTGGAAATACTCCAGTAAAGTAAAAGCACCTCAAAATCGTACTTAAGTACAGCAACTTGAGTACATGTACTTAGTTACTATACACCACTGCATTCGACACATAATCACAACAATGATGCAGCTACAATGAACGTCATGCACAGGCTAGCTGCTTTGGCTCCTGAGAAGCTAACTCTAGCACTGCTGCTACTAGAGCGCAAGTCTGTATGTCTTTGCTGCTCGTTTACTGCATGGCATTTTCTGGGTTGAGCATTCTGTGCATGTCGTCGTGTGTAGCTGTTAGCGAAGGAGGTGCATGTCCCCCGACACACACACACACACACACACACACACAGTAAACACACAACCAAACACGGGCCCTCGAGTGACTAAGATGTAGGGCCTAATCAAAGGCACAATGCGGCCTGTGTACTCGACGCGTTGCATTCAAGCCATCGGCCCTGTGTGTGACAGGGCTCCTCAGGTCTGCCAAACAGCCTGCCTGCAACACTGAGGGCAATGAAGTCACAGTTTACTGGAGAGGGAGGGCGAGAGAGAGAGAGAGAGAGAGAGAGAGAGAGAGACAGAGAGCAGTGGTGGAAAGTAACTAAGTACATTTACTTAACCCATTGAGACCTGAAGCCGATTCTACATGTCTCCTAAATCCCAACAGTTTTCTGAAAAACGTATGTTTCTATATCAGTGGTGCTCAATCTTTTTCAAGTCAAGGACCCCCAAAATTATATGTATTTTGCCGCGGACCCCCATCAAAATATGTTGTTCCAGGGACCCCCAGAAGCAAAGATTTGAGTTAAAAATGTTCGCTTTAAAAATATATATAGCGTATTCAAAGATTTGCACACATTTTCACGAAATTTCAAAAATAGCAGATCTACAAGCTCGTAGCGCGGCACCGAGTGCCGCGCTACGAGCTTGTATATCTGCTATTTTTGAATAGCCCAAATAATGCTTTTTAGCTCAAATCTAAAAATGACAGTTCCAGGTCTTAAAGGGTTATGTGCCGTACTTGAGTAAGATTTTGAGGTATTTGTACTTTACTTGAGTATTTCCAAATTCCCAATACTTTTACTTCTACTCCACTACATCTCAGAGAGGCAAATATTGTACTTTTACTCAAGTGGGGGGAGGGAGAGAGAGAGAGAGCGAGAGAGAGAGAGAGAGAGAGAGAGAGAGAGAGAGAGAGAGATGAACCAGGAGGGAAGAGGGAGGGAGAAAAGGAAGGAATGGAGAGATGGGAGTCAGAGAGTGAAACGAGGAGGAAAAACAAAAGTGACAGAGTGGCTGTTTATCCATGAGAAGAAAGCAAGAAAGCAGAGGAACGTGAGAAAAACAAGAGTTACAGTGAAACCTTACCCATTTTCAACCTAAATGCCATTGTTCCGGTATTAACTCATTCAGTGCCTGACTTATTTCTGGCAGTTTGGCTCTGAGTGCCAGAGCCAAAATTCATTGTAAAAAAAAAAGTGCTTAGGAGCCGAGATACAGCCTTTTTCAGTAAGAAGTTAAACAAGAAGTGAATGGAGCAGAACATTTTCAAATCATGATATCTTGGGTTCTGAACATTTTTTTTAAATTTTGTTTTTTGACGTCTTAAGACGTCCAGTGGCACAGGGCTTATGATACAACGGACGTCTTAGATGTCCAGTGGCACTGAATGAGTTAAGGACATCAATAAATGTAGTGTGGTAACAAAATACCCTGTGTGTTCTGTGTATTTCTCAGCAAAACGATGGCATATCGAACGAGTTGTTTCACGTCATTGGGCAAACATTCTGTAAGCTCGGTCACGTGAAACCACACGACGGATGTTGTCGTTTCGCGACATCAACGTTTTGCAGAGAACTACATAAAATACCATGTCGCCAGACTGTATAAAACGACTCACATCAAAACAATTAGATTTAGGTTGAAAATAGGCATGAGCTTGAAGATCTGCTATTTTTGAAAAATAGTGAAAATGTGTGCAAATCTGTGAATATATATTTTTTTAAAGCGAACATTTTTAACTCCGTTACAACTTCTGGGGGTCCCTGGAACAAAATATTTTGAGATGGGGGGTCCACGGCCTAATAGATTTTTTTTTTTAAACGTAGGATTTAGAAGACCCAGAACCAAAGATTTGAGTTACAAACGTTCACTTTAAAAAATATATATATTCAAAGATTTGCACACATTTTCACGTTTTTATTTCCAAAAAATAGCAGATCTACAAGCTCATAGCGCGGCACTCGGTGCCGCGCTATGAGCTTGTAGATCTGCTATTTTTGAATAGCCAAAGAAATCTTAAAATGACACACAGATGCGTTCCCCGGTCTTAATGGGTTAAGAAGTAAGGAAGGAGGGAGTAAGGCATATAATATCTGAGGGGTGGAACGAGGGAGGAAAAAGGCGGAGCGGAGAGATGGAAGACGATTCCACAAGCATGTAAATGACCACGCCCCCCATCACCTCCAACCTAGCGTCCTCCCCTCCTATGTGGGCTGAGGATGAGGATGGGCCGTTCCGGGCGAATAAAAAACCCACGACACAGGACCGTACCATTGTGACAGCAGGGGTGCTGGAATCGTATCATGGCTGTTGGTCTGCAAACAGCCTCCTGAGAGAGAGCAAACAACAATAGCCTCCCACGGACATAAATAACCACCGCCAGGCCACACAGGAGAGAAGGAAGAGAAGGAGAGAGAGAGGACAGATAAGATAAGATAGACTTTATTGTCCCGAAGAAAATGTGTCCTGCTATGAAAAACTACGACATGACACGCAGTCAGTGGTGGGAAAAGTACTCAAATTCTTTACTTAAGTAACAGTACCAATACTGCAGTATAGAAATACTCTGTGGCAAGTAAAAGTCCAGAATTCAAATGTTACTTGAGTAAAAGTACAAAAGTATTGGCATCAAAATGTACTTAAAGTACCAAAAGTAAATGTACTAAAATATTTGAAAATGGCAGATCTACTCAGCTCGAGCTTGTAGATCTGCTATTCTAAAATACCCTATGTATAAAGTAGGGCTAAAGTGGTTAATGTATGTTTTATGTAATAATGTATATCTGAAAAGAAACTAGTAGCTCAAGTTTTCAAATCATTGTAGTGAAGTAAAAGTACAAAATTTGCCTCTGAGATGTCGTGGAGTACCGTAGAAGTAAAAGTATTGGAAATTGGAAAAATACTCAAGTAAAGTACGATCAACTCAAAATTGTACTTAAGTACAGTACTCAAGTAAATGTACTTAAGTTACTTTCCACCACTGCATACAGCTCATATGTACAGTAGAGAGATAGAGACGCAGAGAGAGAGTGGGACGGAGGAAGCGAAGGGGGCGGGCGGGAGAGAGAGAGAGAGAGAGCGGAAAAGACGGATGACGCGATAAAGTGGAAGAGAGGGACGACAGAATAATTGGAGAGAACGAACAGTCAGAGAGAGAGAGAGAGAGAGAGAGAGATAGAGAGAGAGAGGACTTTTTGATCTCTAAGCAGCTGTGGCTCCACCTATGAAATATTGAAGCCATTAGCTTAGTGAAATGCTTGCCCTCCTGGCGCATTATCCTGTTTTACTGCATCACTTCACTCGTGTAGTAAGTGGAAACTAAGTGTAAAAGAAGCACGCCTGTGTGTGATGCTTAATAATAACTATTATTGTGGCGCGTGCGTTCGGATAAATATGCATGCTAGTCTCTCTGCGCGCTCCGCAGGGTCATTAATCTGCAATAAGCAGCCCACACACACACAATCCCCTTGTAGTGACATGCAGCACCCAACGCGACTAGCCTGCCCACACACACACACACACACACAAAGAGACAGGAACACTAAAAGTACATGTAATGTCCCTATAAACTAAGGCAGTGGTTCTCAAACTTTTTCATGTCAAGGACCCCCTAATTGACACTTATTAGCCCGCGGACCCCCATTTGAAAAGATAAGCCAGGGACCACAATAAGAGAAGGTTTTATGGCTCTCTAGCAGTGATTCTCAACCATTTTAATTTCAAGGACCCCCAGTTTGACATGCATTAGGCTACGGACCCCCATTTAATGGCATTTATACCTCTGGGACCCCAATTCACATTGTAAAACGAATGTTAATTTAACTCTGAGAGTGTACAAATGGAACCAAATGGACCCGTTAGGGTCCATTTGGTTCCATTTGTACACTCTCAGAGTTACAGACCCATAAGGGTCCATTTGGTTCCTGTCCATCATCTAGCTGGGGACCCCCTGGAACCCCCTCAAGTACCCCTGGAGGTCCCCGGACCCCACTTTGAGAACCAATGAACTAAGGCATACATGAACACATGCACCCACGCACACGCCAATAGGCTCTATCCACAGCAGCCATATTGGAAAGAAATCGGGCCTCTTCTTACTTCCTTCAGAGGTGTTACCAATGATACTAAACAAAGGCTCTGTTCCATTCTGGTCAGGGTGCTGATATCGTGCACGTTGGCTCACTAGAAACACTCCATTTTTTGGTTCCCGAATGACCCCTTATGGTTGCGAGTGTAACTCTGAGAGTGTACAAATGGAATTACGGGTCCATTTGGTTCCATTTGTACACTCTCAAGAGTTATGGGGGTCCGAGAAAATAAGACGACCACTATGCCACACTAAATGGAACAGAGCCTTAATTAATATAATTGGCAACACCTGTGAAGGAAATTAAGGAAGGGGCCCAATTCATTCCCAGTATAATATGGCTGCTGTGCATAGAGCCTATTCCACAACAACCGGGCGAAACCAAATGCGCGTTACGTTGCACATTACAAACTTTGCATTGTTTTCTCCAGCATGCACTCTACAGTTATTGGTCCGAGAATTCCCAGCGCATGTACACGACGGAGCATCCCCCTGTGCCCTGGACCTGTACCGACATGCTTTCAGAAAAACAATCCATTTCAATCAGCCTATATACTGTACAAAGAGCCAATACAAAGGAAGGCTTTAATAGTCCTTTGAATTATTTATTCACCCGCTAAGCCAAAATGACCAAGTAAAACTCTACTGGCACCACTTAACCCATTAAGACCTGGAACTGTGTCATTTTTAGATTTGAGCTAAAAAGCATTATTTTACACTTTGGGCTATTCAAAAATAGCAGATATACAAGCTCGTAGCGTGGCACCGAGTGCCGCGCTACGAGCTTGTAGATCTGCTATTTTTGAAAATTCGTGAAAATGTGTGCAAATCTTTGAATATATATATTTTTAAAGCGAACATTTTTAACTGAAATCGTTGCTTCTGGGGGGTCCCTGGAACAAAATATTTTGATGGGGGTCCGCGGCCAAATACATATAATTCTGGGGGTCCTTGACATGAAAAAGATTGAGCACCACTGATATACAGTGGGTGACCATTGACTTTGTCGCTTTTCATAAGAGTATCACTTCACTCATTTGCCTCACCCGCTTTGCAGTAAATTTAAGTTCCAAATACTACCACAAGGTGCCGCTTTGGAGTCACTTTTTTTGTGACAGACAGACAGACAGACAGACAGACAGACAGACAGACAGCCAGACAGACAGACAGACAGACAGACAGACAGACAGACAGACAGATAGATGTCTTATATTATTATTAATAATAATAATAATAACTAGCAATAATTACGTGTGCTTAGAGCGTTTAAATTGGGTTTTCTGTTCAGCGTCGGGCAGTCAGGAACGCATCTCTGTCATTTTAGAAATGTTCAGACACACATTGGTTTCTGTCTGTCTGTCTGTCTGTCTGTCTGTCTGTCTGTCTGTCTGTCTGTCTCAAAAGTCCGTGGAGAGACAGACAGACAGACAGACGTCTTATATGTTGTTTTTTTCTCGCATCAATTTCTGTACAGTAGGATCCTACCTCTTTCCTCTATAAATGAAATAGTCCAGTTAGTGTAGCGGTTAAAACTGATGTCCGGCGATTTTACGACCCGGGTTCGAATCTCACGCTATAAGCATGCTGACCTGCTATTTTTACTTTTACTTCTACTCCACTACATCTCAGAGGAAAATATTGTACTTTTACTCCACTACCATTATTTGAACGCTTTAGTTACTAGTTACTTTGCAGATATAAATCATTACATTATAAAACATACATTATTTGCCCTATTTCATATAGTCTATTTGAAAATGGCCGATCTACAAGCTCACAATGCATTGCGACGCATTGTGAGCTTGTAGATCAGCTATTATCAAACATTTATTTGCCAATACTTTTGCACTTTTACTTTGATTGAACTCAAGTAACATTTTGAGTTCATCCATGACCGTAACAGACGACCGTCATGTGATCCATGGCCAACAGCGAGGCGTTTGTTTTCATTCTTATAAGACCGCGTGGCTCATTTATATGCACGTGAAAGTAACTAAGCGGAAAGTAACTAAGTACATTTACTCCATGTCCACTTGTTGCTGACGGTGGTAGTGTAGGAGCAGCGCTGTAAAAGCCCCAAGCGTCATCGGTGCAGGAAAGATGCGTATTTGGTTGTACACACGGAGACGCAAGGGTGGCGTTTTCAGTCGGAATTCAAATCATGATGCAACACTTTGTGAGCTTGTAGATCGGCTATTTTCGCTACTTTTATGGGACACTGTTGTACAACAAAGTAGAATTAATTTGTGAAGAAAGAAAAACCCATTAACAGTTGAAAATAGCCTACACCAGAGGTTTTCAACCAGTGGTCCGGGGACCACCAGTGGTCCTTGAGGGGGTTCCAGGGGGTCCCCAGCCAAATTAATAGTTAGCAACCAAATTGACCCTTATGTGTCTGTAACTCTTAATGTACAAATGGAACCAAATGGACCCGTCAGGGTCCATTTGGTTCCATTTGTACACTCTCAGAGTTAAATGAACACTGATGATACAGTGTAGATTGGGACGCCCAAGAAATCTAAATGGTTGAGTCCCTGGCATATCTTTTCAAATGGGGGTCCCTGGGCTAATATGTGTCAATTTGGGGGTCCTTGATGGGAATAACTAAGGTTGAAAACCACTGGCCTACACCATTTCTGCCCATCCCTCTAACTTCATGTAGGCGCATTAAAAATATCAAAATTGGCCGCTCTGAATTTGTATCTGAACAAATACTTTGATAGAAGAGATAGGCCTACAGAGGTACTGTAGGGGGGAGGGGGAACCTGATAGCCTCACTTGGCTTATTTGGAATAATCATTAACATAACCGGTTTGGCAAGAGACTGGGCCAGTGTTGTAGGCTAGTGCTAATTTTGGAAGTGGGGGAGCAAGGTTCTTGAGCGGATTGGAGTTTTTTTTTTGTTACTTTATTTCGGTTTTAGGGTTAAGCTCTGATCCACCCGTCCCCCCCTCCCACGAAAGCCCCCCGACCCCCCGCACGCAACCACTCCGCCGCGCTGCGCCAGGCCGCGCTGCGCTAAAACGCACTGTCTGTGCCTGTGGTGGCCTACTGAAAGCTAATAACATAGTAGTATGACAAGGGTGCAATTATATTCAATGATATTCAATTGTTTTGTGGAAAACACATGGCTCATCATGCTTAATTAAAGAGAGACTCACTTGCCTTTTCTTAGTGCTTTTCATTGTTTGGACAGAAGAAATTGTAAACATTTAGCCAATATTCGATCATCATTAAATAACAGACAGTGAACTGGTAAACTGGTGACAGCATGTCATGGATAGCACATTAATTCTTAAACAATATTGAGGAGGAAATAAGTATAAACGAGGAAATAAAATAAAACAAACCAAAAAGACGCCAATAACCCCTGTCTTATAAAAACTGCCAAAGTGGGTCGGGGTTATCTGACATGACAGGCTGTGCCACTTTGGTTTTTGTGCTTTCTGCCGTGCGATGTGCTCGCAGCCAAGTCTTGACATAAGGCTCTGGATTCCAGGACCTGAGCGGAGGTCCATGCTGTCTAATAAACATCAGAGCCGACACACGTTCTGTATGTAGTCGCGAACGGAGTGATGTTATTATGAGGTTCAATGTTCATCAAACTAAAGCCGCACACGCATTCTGCCGAGCTGCATGGAATGAGCATATTACAGTTAATAAGGGGTACAAGTGCAGCTGGTACCCTTCTCCCTCCACATTCTATGTAGGCCTAGGCATAGTCCCTAAAAGCATTCACTGAAGATTTTTCTAAATCTCACCTGCACAACCCAATATTATGCTGTTGTTACAAATGTAATGCAGTAAACATGAACGTAGCGTTAACCGTGGTGATGTGTTGGATAATATTCACCCGCAGCTGGTTTTAACGAGACAGCAGCGTATATGAAAATGCTTCACAGATGATCCGATCATCTTTATTTTTAAATTGATGATGAAAGCCGCACACGCAAAATGGGGGTCCCCAATATGGTTATTTTGGGGGGTCATGGCCTGAAAAGATTGAGAACCCCTACTTTGATGCATCTCTCTCTCTCTCTCTCTCTCTCTCTCTCTCTCTCTCTCTCTCTCAGAGAGAGACCTTGTCTTTGTACAGAGAGACAGAGAGAGAGAGCGCATCTGGATAAAAGAGACTTTGTCTTTGTATAGAGAGAGAGAGATAATTACATAACCGGTTTAGCGATGAATAGACTGGACAAGGAGCACATGTCGTTGAAGAGTTTTTTGGTTTGCAGTTTACTTAC